>NC_086326.1:128943340-129255423 GCF_036172605.1 Pelobates fuscus
ATTTGATGCAGTCTAGTCCTCAAAGCTACATCACAACCGGCTCTCCAGCTGGCAGGCTTAAGAGAGAGATGTTACGCACAGAGTGACCATAGCAACTCGAAAACCATTTTTTTACTCTGTATACTTGGTTCTAACAATAGACCTATTTGGTCCTGTAGAGATCTATATCACTCTACAATAATAGTCTTTATACTTTTTTGTTTTTTTAATTTCAGATGGATGGAGTTATTATCAAGCTCCCTTAACTAGTACACATAGATTTTGTTCATGTTTTCACCACATCACTGAAAACACCATCCAAAATATAATCACCCCAAATGTGGAGAACGTACACCACTACCAGACATTCCTTCTCAATGGTGGCGTAGATCACGTCCTGTGGTACTAACTTTCTGCTGAGGTAGGCTACTGGGTGTTCTCCGCCATCGTCCCCGACCTGACTCAGCACTGCTCCCAATCCAAACATAGAGACGTCTGTGTAAATAAGAAAGCATTTAGTTGGATTAGGAGCGGCCAGGGCGGGTGTATTTACTAAGGCTTTCTTAAGTTCCTGGATTGCTTGCTCACACTCCGGATTCGAGATCACTTGACGTGGTAAGTTTTTTTCAGGTTAAGTCTGTTAGGGGCTTGGCTGTATTTCCTGTAATATCCAGCGCTCCTTAGATAAACCATTACTTGAGTTTTCGTACAAAAAAGTGGGCCAGCTAGCTACTGCCTAAATCTTAGCTGTTTCAGGTTTTTGTTTCCCCCAACCCACCCGGTTCCCTAGGTATTGGACCTTCGCCAATCTCATATGGCACGTACTGGGCTTTAACTTTCTCGGATTCTATCTAGCGCTGCCCATACATGTACAAAATGGTCTTCCCATTTGTTACTAAACACCTCAATGTTGTCCAGGTATGTGCAAGCATAATCCTGGAGGCCATCTAAGAGCCGGTCCACTATCCGTTGGAACATTGCCGGTGCATTCTTCATTCCAAATGGAACGACTCGAAATTGGTACAGGCCAAACATAGTGACGAATGCCGACTTGGGTATGGTGTCAGCGGCTAAGGGACTTTGCCAGTACCCCTTGCACAGGTCAATTGTGGTGAGGTACTGGCCGCAAGCCATTCTGTCTAATAGTTCATCAGTACAGGGCATGGGGTAAGCATCAGACACCGTCTTGTCAGTAAACCTCCGATAGTCTATGCCAAACCAAGTCATCCCGTCTCGCTTTAGGACAAGGACCACTCGGGAGGCCCAAGGACTTTCCAATGCTTCTATCACCCCTAAGCAGAGCATCACCTGGACTTCCCGTCTCAAATTTTCCCAAACTGCCTGTAAGGGGTTTGCCAAAGGGGTAGTTGTTTGAGAGTTTCTACTCTGTGTGTGGCTAATGTAGTGTGACCCGGCACACTGGAGAAGGTATCTCTTTTGGCGGCTAGAATCTGCTGGGCTGCGATCTCCACTGTTCAACCGGTCCCCTAGTTGGACTTTGTGGTGGAACCTACCGCCATATACTTTACCCCTGTTCATGTGTTTTTCCCTTTTTTCGTTTGGGGGTTATTATATACAGATGCCATCTATTTGTTTCCAGAACGAGGACAACCCCTGTACCCCATTAGAACGTTCACACCAGCAACTTAAGTGCGAAACCGCAAGGGAAGTAATTAATAAATGCTTCTCCTGGGTGGCCACCATTTCATATAACCGAATGCACGTGGTCGACAAAAGAATGGCGGTCATCTTTCCCGAACGTAGGGCAGGGGCACTTGGTTGTCGAGTGCCTGGTACTCTTTTCGGCTAGGCACTCGCACGAACCCCGGTAAAGATTAGACCGCTATACGAACGCTGTTCGGGAGATATAAACTACTGAACAGGGGGAGCATTTGTACTCAAAAACTAAGATTCCCTTGCATGATGCTTACACAGGAACCCCCGAACAGAGACCGGCCAAGGCAAATATTTCCCTGGAACTGTTTTGGGCTAGTGCCTCGTGCCTCGTTACCCAGAACTGATCTGATCTGAGTGATATGTCATACACTCAGTTCAGGGCTATATGGGGATATGACTTTTGTGGGGTTCCTAGTTAACATAGGGGCACTTTTGGGGTACTGTATATTTTTAATGGATTTTCTGTACCCAAGGGATAATTGAATTATATGTTTTTCTCACGCAATTATCTCTCAGGCACAGAGGATCTTGGGATTGAAACCCCTGTTTTATAGTATTGGAGACCGCACGTAGGGGTCTGTGCATAAAAGCTGTGTGTGGCCAGAATAAAATCCGTTGGCTCACAGAACTATGTTTGATCTTTTTACTGGGGGAATAGATGTCTGTATGCTTTAATGGTTCCAGAGTGGTTGAGAAAAGGAATTAGCGGTGGTAACCAGCCGGTTATAGCTTGTCATGGCACTCGGGCCTCAGGACCAAAACCTTCTGCCCCATCTGAAAGCTACAGCCCCTTGCTCCCCAATCATACCATGAGCGATGTTGTCACTGAGCCACCAGCCAGGTTATCTCAAACAAGCTGGGTGAGCTCTTCCAGGCAGTCCCTTAACTCCAGTATGTATGGTATGATGGGAGTTTCGTCGTGGCAAACATCTACCTCCCAATGTTCCCTGACTAGATCTAGGGGCCCCCTCATCTCTCGGCCGAATAGTAATGGGGGAGAAACCTGTAGATTCCTGGGGCACGTTCCCATATGCGAACAGGAGGTGTGGCAGGAATCTCTCCCAGTCCCGGCTCATGGCTGCAAAGGTACGAAGCATCTGCTTCAACGTACCATTGAAGCGTTCGCATAAGCCGTTGGTATGGGGAGAGTACGGGGATCTCTGAATCAGCTTGATGCCACATAGCTTTCAACTGGTGTGTCATTGCGGCGATGAACTGAGTACCCTGATCCGAGATAATCTCCCGTGGAGAACACTCGCATCAGCGCCTCCACTACAGTCTCAAGTTTGAATGTTAGGGTATCTAGTAGCGTAGTCCACAATGGTCAGAATATACCTCTTCCCAGAGGGGCTAGGCTTGGCTAAGGGTTCTATTATATCCACAGCCACTCTGACAAATGGGTTGGCAATGATAGGAAGGGGATAGAGCTTAGCTTTGTGGTGTTTCCTTCTCTTTCCTACTTTCTGTCCAACATCACAAGGTTGGCACTGCTGCCATAGGTATTTTGAGATGCCTGGTTTAGCTGATGTTTGGTGTGGCTTACCCCTCCTAAGTGACCAGCTAGGGAAAAATCATGGGCAGTCCGCAGGAGTTCCCGCCTATACTTTTTGGGTACTACTAGTTGTCATCGGGGTGGCCCGGAACCTATCCATTCAGCTACCCTGTATAGTAGCCCACCCCTCCACATAATTCTTTCACCCTTGGATCCTGCCTGACTGGAGACCACCATATCTCTATAACTCTTGACAAGACAAAGAAGGTTGCGCCAAAGCCGACTGTAGTACAGCTAATATGAACAAAGTTCAAAGTATAAGTGGTACCGAAACAGAGTCTTTAGTTAATCCTGATGGGGCACCAACGGCCTATGTGGAGGAATATTCTCTAAATGGATCAAGTGGAGACGGCTTTCCAGGATCCGTATGTAAAAGAGAGAAAAAGATAACAGTGCAAATACGTCTGGTAAAAAGGTTATATAGCAGTAAGAAGGTATCTATGGTAATCCTACTCACGTGTAATAGAGCTAAACTAGCTCTAGTGTGGATGGCATACAGCGGTACAATCCCCGCTTGTGGGATAAAGTAGGGAAGTGGTGGTCTTTTAATCCGTATGTGGAAGAAAAAGACAGATGATAAGGCAGTACGTCTAGTAAAGATGGTATGCACAACAACAGAGTCTAACATAGTCCTACTCACGTGCAGTAGAGCTTGAACCAGTTCTAGTATGAATGGCGTACAGCGGTATAATCCCAGCTTGTAGGATACATGTAGAGGGGTAAGTCTTGTACCAATATGTAGATCATAAGAGAGAAGAGAGATAACTGGTAGTGCTTGCTGTATAAAATAGTATATAAGGAGTATAAGTACTAAAATGTTTACTCACATATGATTGAGCAGGCAAACTGCTTAATGGCTCGGGTGTGAGTGGTATAATCCCCACCTAGGATGTCTTTGGAGTAATACACAGCCGGAAGAATAAAATCAGGATACCAAGCAAAAATAAAAATAATGAATAAAAAAGTAAAATCGCACAATTAAAGTGAGTTAAAAGTAGCCAAAATACCTTTATTTGGAATATAGAATAAAATATTAAAATATCCAAAACACGTTTAACTTATGATGGCTTTCTCAAGTGGAGACAAAAAAACATGCTTGGTAGGGTAGGGTTTATATAGGGGAACTGATTTTAGACAGTAATGAGGTTTGGCGCCCAAATGACGTCATCAAAATAAAGTGCATTTTCAAAATACAAAACCAGTTATACATATGTGTAGACTAGTGATCAGAGCAACTTCCCCTAAAATATGAAATTAAAACGAGGGTTGTAAATAGGGTAAAAATTACGATTTTGTTGGTCACGTGGCCTCTATAACTCTGCAGGGAGGGATCAGATGCTAGCTCCTTCTCAAATGCCTATGGGGTATCAAAAGAAAGGGGTGCCAGAGTTACAGTAACAGGATGTTGTCCTACCTGAGCCTTGGTGTGCAATCGATCCTGTGTGGTGCGGGCTTGTCATCGAGTGGTAACAGGGTAAAGTTCCTCATTGTCCGAGTGGGCTACAAAGGTGGAAGTTTAGCCCAGGTTGTTGCCAAGGAGCACCTCGACGAGTAAGTGGTTCATCATTCTGACCTCGATAATCCTGTTTCTGCCGCCCCAATCCAGATGAACTTTTGCAGTAGGCTGCCAATAGACTTCTCCCCCTGCTACCTAGACAGCTACGGAGCCTCCAGTTTTTTTGGCCTCCCTAACTAGAGTTAGAGGAGCCCTGGTGTTGTGGAGACCTTGGACAATTCGACCATTCAGTTTGACAGACTGACGATGGTGACTTCTGTTATCTGCCACTGCTTGTACTGGGTCGGCTTCATGTAATGTTGACTTGAAGGGAAAGGAAGCAGCAGCCCTAGAAGCTGGAGGGGGCCCTGGACGTATCCACTGGGATTAGTCTTTCTACTGATTTCACTCCCTCCTCAAATGTCCGTACCGGAAGCACTGATGGCACTGGATAGCAGACCGGTTTGGGGCTCTCAGAGGTGCCGATGCTGTCATGTTGCCACTGCATTGTTGGGGCTGAGGAGCGGGAGGATATTTCTGGGTGGTGCAAAGAGATGGCCAGTAACTGGGGTGCTGGGATCACTGGGCATCCATATACTCATCCGCCCGCTGAGCGGCTTAGGTATGGTCAGGGGTTGTCCGTCTCTTACCCATTCTTGTAGTTCCGCCAATAGTCCATTATAGAATTGTTCGAGTAAAACAACTTGTAATATCTCCTCTAGGGTCTTAGCTTGGCAGAAAAGTGAAGAAAATCTATTACTTGCAAAATATATGTGGCTGCAACTCCAAATTAAATAAGCATGGATATACTAGTTTTCATCATGTGTCTGGGAGATAATTGAGTCAAAGACCGGTAACTCAATCATCTCTTAGTTACAGGGAATCATACAGAAAATATATAAACCCCCACCCCTCCAAAACACACTCAAATTACACAGGAACCCCACATGTATTATATCCACAAATAGCCTGCATCCGAGCGCCTAAGTTGTCCCAATAGCGCTCAGATCCGTTTGGTGAAAGGGAATCACCATTGGGGTAAAATTCTGACTGGCCAGCCATGAGGCTGTAGCCCAAAATAGTTCCATGGAAAACAAGGCAGCGGCCGGTCAACTTTTAGGGAGTTCCTGTGCGAACAACAACGAACGCTCCCCCTGGCTCTTAGGGATTGAATGATCCCTCCATTCGGTAGTGTCTTTCTCCCGAAGAGCGCTCTCCTAACTTGTCCGAGAGCAGACCAGGCAGCCGTACCGTTTTCCCAGGGTTCGCAAGGTAGCATATGTGAATTGATTTCCAGGCGCTTGACGACCAGGTACTGCTACCTGCTACCATACACTAGAGCAGGGCAGCTCAACAGGTAGATCCCCAGAGGCTGTAGAACTACAACTTCCATGATGCTTTGTGTGCCTTTAGAATGCATTGAGGGAGTTGTAGCTCTACAACATCTGGGGATCTACCTGTTGGGCAGCCCTGCACTAGAGCATGTGGGTCCAATTATACGAATGTCGGCCACCCAGGGAAAGCCCTTGAGTTAATTAGTTCCTTTGAAGTTAATCAGTCAGGGGGGTGGTTGATGTTTGGCATGTATAAAAATGGAAACAAGTCCACGTTCCGGAGTCGAACAAGGGTGGTACGGGGAAGATGACTCCCGAACGGTGTATAATCGATCCTTTGTGTGTTGGAACATAAACTAGCCTATAACATAATGACATGGTCTGCCACAACAGCATTAGTGCAGCATTGGATTTGCAACTGAAATATTTAATTCCCCTTTATTTTTTTTAGCACACCTTATTCTAGTTTCATAATATCCCTTTTTATATCTGGTGCTCACAAATACACCACATATTCAAGGTATCTTAACAGTAATTTATTGAAATGCCCCAATCACCATGTCATTTAATGCCCCCTTATAAAAGGATTATTTTCCAATAAATGTTATAATAAAAACACCCTAAAGTGTTGAAGTGCCTGGCGAACATCTCTCCTGCTATTCCTTTGTCAAACTATCTAATATTGGGTGAAGCTACATTCAGTTAAATATCCCTGTAATGGAAGTCTCCGTTCCCATGGCACATGGAGGGGCATGGAGGCCAGCCTCCTCCCTACAGACTATGGAACCTTTTTACAGAAAACCCTGATAAGCGATTATAAAGGACTATTCTCACCATCCCTGAGGAATTTTAAATCTTAAGGGGATTAAAGAGTTGAGATGGAGGATATGTTATATGCTGAAGTCAATTTGTTATTAAAGGGGTTCTTCTAATCAAAGGATAGTTTTGTTGTAGATAATTAATTAAAAAAGTTTAATGGCTTTGTTTATGGGAACAATGTGTGTAAGGGAAATAGTGTTAGCCATCTTGAAATACTGGATTACTAACAGATGGGGAATAGTGATTTGGAAAGGGATAGTGTAAGGATTTTACAGGATAGTTTCTTGACTGTAATTGTTATTGCCAGTCGAGGCTTCAAAGAAATGTAATTATGTAGGTTGAGTTGTGATCTATGCAATGCCATCAGTGAATGGCAAATGGCAGATTGAGCACTTGTGTGCTGTTAGTGTAAATATGTATGCTTTTTTTTCTATCTAGTTGATGATACCTCTCAGAAGGGTTGCGAAGTTAGAACAATTTAAATTAACCCCTTAGTGACCAGTCCATTTTTCAATTTTCTTACCGTTAAGGACTAGGGCTGTTTTTACATTTCTGTAGTGTTTGTGTTTAGCTGTAATTTTCCTCTTACTCATTTACTGTACCCACACATGTTATATACCGTTTTTCTCGCCATTAAATAGTCTTTCTAAAGATACCATTATTTTCATCATATCATGTAATTTACTATAACCTTTTTTATAAAATATGATGAAAATTTTGTAAAAAACTAACTTTTTCTAACTTTCACGCCCAAAATCTGTTACGCATCTACAACCACCAAAAAATACCCGTGCTAAATAGTTTCTAAATTTTGTCCTGAGTTTAGAAATACCCAATGTTAACGTGTTCTTAGCTTTTTTTTTTGCAAGTTATAGGGCAATATAAGAAATATCTCCAGGCACTCAGGATGTTAAAGCCGCAGCCAGTTTTACTGAAACAAAAGAGACAGCAATGTTTCGACTTAACAAGAGGTCTTTGTCAAAGGCCTATTTTGCCTTTGAGACCGTATGGCAGCACCGGGAATGAAAATTAACCCCATCATGGCATACCATGTGTAAAAGCAGACAACCCGCGGTATTCAAAATAGGGTTTGTCCAGTCTTTTGTAGTAGCCACTTAGCCACAAACGCTTGCCAAAGTTAGAGTTCATATTTGTATTAATGCATTTTTTTACACAAAAACTGCACTTTTACTAGCGATTTCATCGTCGTGATAAGTTTTACTGTTTTAAACACTCATATTTGTGTTCAGCGAAGTCTACCGAGTATAACAATACCCCTCCTGTACAGGTTATATAGTGTTTTGGAAAGTTACAGGGTCAATATAGGGCTTGCCCAATTCAGTTTGCCAGACTGGTTTGCTGGGTCTATGTTGTCTTTTGAGACCATATGGTAGCCCAATAATTTGAAATAACACCATCATGGCATTCCATTTTCAAATGTAGACAACTCAGGGTATTCAAAATGGGGTATGTCCAGTCTTTTGTAGTAGCCACTTAGTCACAATTATGGTCAAAGATAGCGTTTTTATTTGTTTGTTGCATTTTTTAAAACAAAAACGTCACTTTTACTGGTGATATCATCGTTGTGATAAGTTTTACTTTTTAAAACACTCATATTTGTGTTCGAAGTCTCCCAAGTATAACAATACCTCCCATCTAAAGGTTTTATGGTGTTTTGGAAAGTTACAGGGTTAAATATAGCGAGGACCCTGCGATCACATGGCCTGGGAGGGCCGGACCAGCCACAGGGGGACTGCTTGGGATGCCAGGCAAGGAAAGGGATGCCAGGGAAGGTATGTGAACCTTGTTGTAGCTGATTGCATGCAGCTATGGGTGCACAATACAAGTAAAACACGGTTTCTGAGGCTAAAGTTGGAACAGAGCCTAAGACAGTGTATAATGATACAGGAACTGTTCAGAGTTAAAGGGACAGGGCTGGAGGTGTAGTCAGCGACTATAGCAGTATTGCTCAAGACAGACAACACAAGTTCAAATTAATAAGATATAGCCAAAGTGTCAGGACTGATAGCACAGGTTTTTTATAGTAAGGTAACATTGGTTTCAACAAGGAATCGCCATCAAAATCCCCCCCCCCCAAAAAAAAAACAAAAACAAAAACAAAAAAACCCACATATTTCAAAAGTTGCAATAATTAAAATTGATCATGTCTTGTTAATATTTTAAATAAAAGCTGGATAGCATTCTGAAACTTTCGGCTGATAATGGTATTATATTGACAAACATCATGTAAACATAGTCTAATACACCGAGCTGTGAAGGAATATATATATATATATCAAACACATTATTCATTCCCTAGAGAGAGGTCACAAAACTTGATACTTTTGTTTCTAAACCAGCCATAGAATAAAGGGAATCCAGTTATGCTGATAACCAGTAGAGGGAGCTCTGGTGTTTTGTATTAATGGATTAATGGTATTTTGCGATGTTGTACATTTGCGACCAGGCATCTTTTTACACTTTTGTGGTGTTTGTGTTTAGCTGTAATTTTCCGCTCTCTCATTTACTGTTCCCGTACAAATTATATATTGTTTTTTTCAGGACAAAAGGGGCTTTCTTTACATACCATTATTTATATAATCTCATGTAATTCAATTTTTTAAATGAAAAATTGAAAAAAATACATGTTTTTTTAACTTTTATGTGAAAAATCTTTTACTCATCTACAAAAGCGAATGAAAAAAACTGCTAAATAGATTCAAAATTTTGTCCTGAGTTTAAAAATACCCAGTGTTTACATGCTTTTTGATATTTTTTTGCATGTTATAGGGCTATAAGTACAAGTAGGATATATACATAGATATATATACAATTTAATTATAAGTGTATTTTGATATAAATATATATATATTAATATCAAAATACAGTTAGAATAAAATTTCGTATAGATATATAATTTTTTTAAATTTTTATTATTATTTTTACATGTTTAATTTAATTTAATTTAAATTACTTATTATTTGTATTTTATAATAATATATATATATATACAATATATATAGTTATTATATATTATATCTATATACGTGTGTAATTTAATTATAAGTGTATTTTTATATTAATATATGTACATATTAATATAAAAATACACTTAGCATGACATTATATATATGATATATAGACATATATTATATAGGTATAATATATGTCTATATATCATATATATATATACACATATATGATCATAATTTTTTTTTATTCACTTTAACTTAATTTTTTTTAATGATTTTACAGCAGCAGGGAGACTGCCTGTCAGCACAGATAGTCCCCCTGCAGGCAGACACATGGACACCTATTGTGACCATGTGGTCGCCCTGTTGAGCGATCACATGGCCCCAGGGGTCCTAAACCGCCATGGGGAGACTGTCTGGGCTGCAGGCAGTCTCCCCACAACGGGAGCACCGCCGATCGCCGCCGGGGGAACGGCGGCGATCGGGTAAGTACATCTTAAATTTAGGACGGTTCAGGACCGTCGTTGGTCGGCAATGAAAAAATGCCGATGACGGTCCTTAAGGGGTTAAAGTATTCAGCTACATATTTAGACTAAATAGTTTACCTACAAGTCAAATATTATTAGTATTTAAATATTTAAATGATATGTTTACTTTTATGTTTTTATACACTACAGGCACTAAAACAACTACATCTAAAAAGCGACCAACATGTAGATCCTGAAATGTCGTAAAACTCCCACAATGCCTTGCCTGAAATGATCTACTATTTGCTCATAACTCCATGGTTGTATTTGTTGCCGTTTGAATTCAAGGGTGTATATATCTGGAGTAGTGTATTCACATATACACATGACACAGATACATATATACTGACACACACGTGACATAGATACATACACATACACAATGATACACATACACTAACATAGAAACACAGAATGTGACGGCAGATAAGAACCATTCGGCCCATCTAGTCTGCCCAATTTTCTAAATACTTTCATTAGTCCCTGGGCTTATCTTAACCCTTATGCTCATCCCACGCATGCTTAAACTCCCTCACTGTTAACCTCTACCACTTCAGCTGGAAGGCTATTCCATGCGTCCACTACTCTCGCTCTAAAGTAATACTTCCTTAAATTATTTTTGAAACTTTAATTTATACCTCTTGTTGTGGTATCTCTTTCTTCTTTTTCTCTCACTTAGATACATATACTGAGATATACACACTGAAAACCCACATACACGCAGATACACACACACAGATATACAAACTGAAACACACACACATGTCCCAACTCTGGCACGCTCCCCAAAATCCAAAAGAAGCGTATACAGAACTAACCTGGGTGCTTACGAGAGCTAAAATACAATAATCAATAAAGGAGCACTTACAGGGTTTCTTTTGAAGAGTGTGTTCACAGGTTCAAAAAACTAAGTTTCAACCCTTCTGGGACTTTATCAAGATTAAAATAGTGCAAAAATGTATACAAAAATATAGAAAATAATAAATTGGTAACTTACCCAAGGTTAGTGAAAGTAACTCCCCATCTGATACCGGCCCTAAAACCGATGCATGTGATGTGTGCAGTGATGTAACAACTTAGAATGGTAATATGATTTTACATACCCTCCAATCTGAGATCTAAAACGTAACCTTTTACTGATTCATGGTGAAATGTAAAAGTAAGGTCAAAATTATTTTTATACAAATAGGGGAACTTCCTCTCTACTGCCTTGCCAGATAATTAAAGGACCACTATAGTGCCAGGAAAACATACTCGTTTTCCTGGCACTATAGTGCCCTGAGGGTGCCCCCACCCTCAGGGACCCCCTCCCGCCGGGCTCTGGGGAGAGGAAAGGGTTAAAACCTTTCTCCAGAGCCGGGCGGGGAGCTCTTCTCCTCCGATCCTCCTCCTCTCCTCCCATTCGGCTGAATGCATATGCGCGGCAAGAGCTGCGCGCGCCGGTATCCTGACCGTTGGCTAGTATTTTCGTATAGTCTCATTCTGTATCCCCGAACTCGGCTTGTTAATTTACCTTTCTCTTTAACGTTAAGTCTGGCCATTCTAAGGCCCGGTATACGTTGTTTGTGTTAACATAGTTTGCGTGTTGGGTCATACAGTAGTTGTGACAGTTACAGATGCCACAGCAACTGACTGTCTTTTGCAGCCACTGTCAACTAATTCATTTTTCAATTTTCTTGGGTTAGATCTCTCCATATAATTATCTGATAGATGCTATATCTATGTCTTCTGAGTTTTATTCTTTGTGCCACCTGTGGACTTTGGACATATTTCATTACTATCGTATCAATAGTCACTTTTTATGTTTAAGAAGCATTTCATATGTATATATAACAATTTATTGGACAAAGTGCTCCTTTCGCAAATTCTATGGGTTACATCTCTCCATATAATGTTTGTTTGCTATATGCTATTGTTGTCTGCTGAATTGGGTTGTTTCTTTCTCCTGTGGACTTTGGACATATTCCATCATATAAAGATTCAGTTTTTATGTTTAAGAAGCATTTCATATGTATATATCACAATTTATTGGATAAAGAGCTCCTTCTGCATTTTGAATAGGTAACATTTTACCATATAATGTTTGCTATAATTATGTCCAGTGCCATCTTAACAACATTATGGGCCCCTGGGGCCCTGCCTACACAACCACTCACAGGAAGCACATTTAAATTATCGATCAAACTAAGCTTATATTTATTGGTACTTACAAGAAATGTAATACATTCATACAATACAAACACATAGGCTGCTGAATACAAGCACACAGGCTGCTGAATACAAGCACACAGACTGCTGAATACAAGCACACAGACTGCTGAATACAAGCACACAGACTGCTGAATACAAGCACACAGGCTGCTGAATACACACACACAGACTGCTGAATACATACACACAGACTGCTAAATACATACACACAGACTGCTAAATACATACACACACACAGGCTGCTGAGTACACACACACAGGCTGCTGAATACACACACACAGGCTGCTGAACACACACTCACAGGCTGCTGAATACACACACACGGACTGCTGAATACACACACACGGACTGCTGAATACACACACACGGACTGCTGAATACATGCACGCATACTGCTGAATACATGCACGCATACTGCTGAATACATGCACGCATACTGCTGAATACATGCACACAGACTGCTGAATACATGCACACCTGCACACCTGACATACACACTGCACCACACACACACACACACACTGCGCCCCTTACACACACACTGCAACCGTCATTGTCTGTCTGTGGACATTTAGCAGTCTGTGTGCATGTATTCACACACAGCACCTCACACACAACATCCCTCACACACCCTGCACTGCACACCTCACATACACACTGCACCACACACGCTCACACACTGCACCCGGCATTGTCTGTCTGTGTGCATTTAGCATTTAACCCTTGCTGGTAGCTTTACTGCAGGACAGTCTATGGTGTCACTGGGCATAGACCGTCATTTGGTCCTTAAAGGGACTCTCCAGCCAAGCCTCTTTACTCACCTGGTTCCAGTGCCGGGAGCCTCGTGAAGCCGCGCCCCCTATTTCGTCAAAATGACGAAATAGGCGGGCGCGAGCAGGGAGCAATCGCCGCACATGCGCACATACTTCAGAGGGCGGCATTCATGCCGCCCTCTGAAGTCCTGAGCGCACTAACACGCATGCGCGCGGTGTGCGCGCCCGCGAGCTGAGCTGAGTGACAGCTCAGCTCGCGGTCTTTGCCCGCCCCCCTCCTCTGCTGACAGGCTGGAGAGAGAAGGCGCGCACACAGTGCCTTCTCTCTCCTGCACACGTCAGACGTATTTTAATACGTCTGACGTGTACAGGGCCTTTTTAGGGCCCTGCATGATAAGAAGTCCCTCTGGTGGCCGTCTGAGTGACGGCCACTGGAGGTATTCCTATCAATCAATGTAAACACTGTATTTTCTCTGAAAATACAGTGTTTACATGAGAAAGGCTGCAGGGAGCTATAGATCATACCTGAACAACTATATTAAGCTGTAGTTGTTCAGGTGACTATAGTGTCCCTTTAAGTGGTTAAGGAAAGGACAACCATGACAGAATAATTCCATCACTGGTTCTTAAGGAAAGGAAAATGTTACCTGCGCTTTCTCCTTAATCCCTATGTATATTTAGACAAATGGAGGTCATTTAGTTGCTCCAATGGCCATTGGAGGGAATGCCCGCCTGCCAACGTCAAGGCAGACCCCCCTAAGCGGGTCCTAACACTGACCCTTCAGCCTGCTTCCTTGAGCTTCTGGCAAAGATATCTCTAATGAGACAGAAAGGGGTATTTTTTATATACACCCCTATACTTATTAACCCTTAATAGGGAACACATGGGATGGGCAGCAGCATTGTAACCAGGCTGTGTGATACAAAGTAAATACAAATACAAAAAGAGAAGTCCTGCGCTTAAGCAGCAAGGACTACAATACACATCAGCCCCAATATATAGTAAAAACCAAAGAAAAGAAAAATGTTACCTGCGCTTTCTCCTTAATCCCTATGTATATTTAGACAAATGGAGGTCATTTAGTTGCTCCAATGGCCATTGGAGGGAATGCCCGCCTGCCAACATCAAGGCAGACCCCCCCAAGCGGGTCCTAACACTGACCCTTCAGCCTGCTGAATGGCCATTGGAGCAACTAAATGACCTCCATTTGTCTAAATATACATATGGATTAAGGAGAAAGCGCAGGTAACATTTTTCTTTTCTTTGGTTTTTACTATATATTGGGGCTGATGTGTATTGTAGTCCTTGCTGCTTAAGCGCAGGACTTCTCTTTTTGTATTTGTATTTACTTTGTATCACACAGCCTGGTTACAATGCTGCTGCCCATCCCATGTGTTCCCTATTAAGGGTTAATAAGTATAGGGGAGTTTTATATTTTTCACGTGTACTTGCAAGTGTTATTAAAAACATTCAAATGAAAAACAAGTGGTTGATGTTTAAAGACATTGTTAAGATTTTTTAAACAAATGCCGAATGGCTGGTTTATCTGCATCCCTTCAATTCACTCCCAACAATATTTATGTTGTTTAATCCTCTGGCAGATCATGGGTTAACCACTTCAATACACATTTCTGTGTCAGACCTATCATTATCCCACTGAGCGGTCTCACTGAGTCTGCATATGGAAATAATGCTGATTTTAATTGATGGTGGCATTTCTTTGAAGCAATTGGCAATTTCATTTTTGTAAATTATTTACATGCTAAACATTAAAGTAGAAAGCATCATGGCAAGTAACTTGTTTCCTTGATATGTCTTCATCCAGTCTATCCTTCCTTTCCCCATTTATACTTTATTGACCCATGCTCTCTCGGCTGATTGGCACAGAGGCTAGAGGTTGCAATGAGATAAGGTCCTCTTAGAATCCAGAAGCAGGACATTTAATAATAATAGGTGGTCGAAAAAACATTTTGCTTATTGTCCATCCATGTCTAAGATGTCCCCTAAGACCTGTAAGGTACTTTCAAGATCAAAATTGGGCTGTAGGAAATGTTTTCATTGTAGTTCCCTTTCCCAATGAAAGCATTGATTTAATAAGCTTTCTAAATTATTCAAAGTCTATTTCCATAGACTTTAATTGTGATTTCTCTAGATAAGTCCTTATGTTCTA
Organism: Pelobates fuscus; assembly: GCF_036172605.1. NCBI lineage: Eukaryota > Metazoa > Chordata > Amphibia > Anura > Pelobatidae > Pelobates > Pelobates fuscus. The sequence goes on from NC_086326.1 coordinate 128,958,852, forward strand.
CTAGCTCTATAATAGTGAATGACTAAACAGGATTATTCTCCAAACTGTGAATTGTCAAGAATTCAAGTCAAATTTTAAATTGTAAGCCAGAATAACCGCATTAAAGTTGACTTGGAAAATCAAGCTATGTTTGACTAAAATATTGAAGTGACTTTAAATTCTGACAAATAATCTTGTCTCCAAAGTAGGTACCGTTTCCCCACGAAAATAAGCCCTACCTTATTTTCAGGGAATACTCGTAATATAATCCCTACCCCGAAAATAAGCCCTAGTTGAGATCGTCGCTAGTTCGCCAATGTATGTTCGGGGAATTTTCTCATAACTGTCTCATAATTCTGCAATGCTGTTATTGGAAGGATAAATGGGATCTATGACTCTTTGTTTTCTGTAAGGCCTTGCAATTCTCATGGAGTGGAGTCAGGGCCGGCCCGTCAATAAGGCGGCACAAGTGGTCGCCTTTGGGCGCAAAAATCAGAATCCCCTGCCTCTGCCTCGGGACTCGGATTTCTCAAATTACCTCTCTCTCCCTGCAGCTAGCAGAGTGCAACCTGTTAAGTCGGCCGGCCCCTCCTTATGATGTCAGGAGGAGGGGGAGTGACTTTCATTGCTCTTCTCCCAGACTCCCCAGAGGATGGGAGAAGAGCAGTGGACACGCCCCCTCCTCCTGACATAATCAGGAGAGGCCTTCCGACTTTAATGGCTGCTGTGTGCTGGATGCAGGCTCCAGTTCCTGTCTTACCACTTCCTAGCCCATGGTAAGGCTCAGGGAGGGGACACACACACCGCTTTTTGGTTTTTAATTTATTTTTAAAAAATGTTTAAGCAACCCCTGTCCAACCCCCCCATAGCCCCTGTGTCCCCAACATAGCCAGTGTGTCCACCTCTAAGCTCCTGTCCCTCCCTCTAGAGTTCCTGTCCATCCCTCCAGCTTCTGTGCCCCCCACCACAGGCCCTGTGCCCCCTTCTAGTGCTTCTGCCCCCCTCTAGAGCCCTTGTCCATCCCACCACAATCCCTATGCCCCCTCCTATAGCTCCTGTCACCCCTCCCGAGCAATTGTCACCTCTCTCAGCCCCTCTGCCCACTCTCTTAGCTCCTGTCCGCTCCTCCTCAACGTAGCCCCTGTCCCCCCCTCCTCACCACAGCTCTGCCCCCCCCCCCAGTGGTTCCCCCTCTCAGCTTCTGTGTCCCACTCTCAGGGCCTATGCCCTTTACCACAGCCCCTATGCCCTCCCCCCATACCACAAGTCCTCACCATCTCCACCTGTTTTCCCTCCCCCTCGTCAGCATTTGCCCACCCCCAGCTCCAGCCCACCCCTCTCTTCAGCTCTTCCTACCCCCTCTACACCCCTACTTAGGGCCTGTGCCCCTCACCACAGCCCCTGCTCCCCGTCCCCTCTCTCAGCTCATGTAATTAAATGTGCCCCCCCTCTCAGACCCTGTGCCCCCCCTCTAGAGCCCTTGTCCATCCCACAACAATCCCTGTGCCCACCTATACTTCCTGTCACCCCTCCACAGCTCCTGTCGCCCCTCTCAGGCTCCTGTCCCATTTCTCAGCCCCTCTGCTCACTTCCTTAGTCCTTGTCCCTCCCTCCATACCGCAGCCCCTGTACACAAGGGGTATTGTAAGAGACACACAAGAGGGTGTAAGACATAGTAAAGGGGGGATAAAATACACTAAAGAGGGTAAGAAATTCAAAACGTGGTTACGAGACACACAGGTGAAGACACATTTTTTTTTTGGAGGAGGGCAGCATGAAAATGCATCTTCGTCTGTGTAGCTTTAAATCCTTGCACCAGCCCTGAGTGGAGTGTAAAAGACAATTTTTTGAAACAATTATATCTGTGCTGTGTTTCACAACCTTTTTAACCAGGTACCACTAGAACATGTTACAGGAGTAACGAAAACAATAATACATTTGGAGAGTGCTGTAAATCACACAGACAGGATAAAATGACTTACAGTTTGATTCTTCTGTATAGTGGGACTGCTCTTCTGAGTGGTCACTAGTGATGTCGCTAAGATAACATTTTCCGTTCGCGAATGGCGAACGCGAACTTCCACAAATGTTCGCGAACGGGCGAACCCGGCGAACCGCCATAGACTTCAATAGGCAGGCGAATTTTAAAACCCACAGGGACTCTTTCTGGCCACAATAGTGATGGAAAAGTTGTTTCAAGGGGACTAACACCTGGACTGTGGCATGCCGGAGGGGGATCCATGGCAAAACTCCCATGGAAAATTACATAGTTGATGCAGAGTCTGGTTTTAATCCATAAAGGGCATAAATCACCTAACATTCCTAAATTGTTTGGAATAACGTGCTTTAAAACATCAGGTATGATGTTGTATCGATCAGGTAGTGTAAGGGTTACGCCCGCTTCACAGTGACAGACCAAACTCCCCGTTTAACGCACCGCAAACAACCGCAAACAGTCCATTTGCACAACCGCAAACTCCCCATTTGCACAAGGTTGGATACCAAGCTAGCCATGTCTCGTTCCTTGTCCTCACTGATGTCATTGAAGGTCTCTCTTCCTCCACCCAGCCACGTACAACACCAAGGGTCCCCGAAAGGTGATAACAAGCCCCCTGTATTTTTTTTAAATGTACACTACTGTTACACCAGATATGAGTTGCACTGGTGTGACACTGTGCCCTGGCAGGCCCTGAAACGCACACGTCTGAAGGAAACTGATTGCTATTATTTCACAGTCAAATTTCTAGGTTTTTTTTAACGTACACTACTGTTACACCAGTGATTGGCCCACGTCATGCCTACGCCCCCAAAACGTTTGTGTGTGGGGGTGCTTGAATGACGTGGGCCAATGGGAGCCTGAATCAACTTTTGGCTCCCACTGCCCCTTTAAGAGTGAGCTTGTGACTCGAGCCGTGCTCCTAGTGCCAGGCGGGCCACGTGATCGATCACTGCGGTCAGTGCACGCGGCTAAGTCAGAAGAGGAGATCAAGCCGCATGCGGCTCGTGTGGAGGCAGGAGTGATCCAGCCACGCGCGGCTCAAGCTTACAAGCCAGGTCGGTCCCAGGATAAGGTAAATACAGCCACAACCACTTATCCCAATCACACACCTTTCCTAACGTCCTATCCCAATAAAAGCATATTACCGCGTATTTAATAAAACAGATAGACCCCCCTACTTCATCCAGGTTACCAATCGATGGTTCGATATTCTGAGCCCTCTCTGATTTACTGTACACAACTTTTCGATATTCCCACAAATTTTATATAGCATTTTAGGTTTGTTTGAGACCACCTTAAAAATATTGGATATCGCTAAAAATCATGATCACTATATACTTTCTCTACAAACCTCTAAAATGAACCAAACTACTCATCCATCCGCTATACCACTTTATCCCACCTAGAACTAGTGCCCAGTTAAAATACTTGACTCTTACTTACCCACACTCAGTCATGCCACACACATTTCACCACTACTCTCACTGAATCCCTCTGACTACGGCTAAATTCATCTTCTACATCAGAACACTACTCCTAAGATTAGGTTGTATCAATGTCTCGGGTCTTTCATTTAGAATAGGGGCAGCTTCGGGGCAGAATAGGGGCAGCTCCTTCAACACTGACACTCCAGTGCATATTATTAAAAGATTGGGCAGATGGAAATCCTCAGTCTACAACCGATATATTCCTCATCCCGAGAAAGAAATGAGGAAAGCTTTTAAAAGTTTGGCTTTGTAAATTTGATGCAATAAGTGTGTTTTTCTTTAATACCTTTTCACCCTCTTTGCATGAACCCAATTTACATATATTACTAATATGTTTCTGAACATATATATTATATTATTCACTCACTCACTCTCTGGGCCGGCCTAAGACATCATGCTGCCTAGGTCCAACGATAAATGACTATGTGGGATAATGTATAATAAACACAGGTTACTGGCTATGGGAGGATAATGTATAATAAACACAGGTTACTGGCTATGGGAGGGATAATGTATAATAAACACAGGTTACTGGCTATGGGAGGATAATGTATAATAAACACAGGTTACTGGCTATGGGAGGATAATGTATAATAAACACAGGTTACTGGCTATGGGAGGATAATGTATAATAAACACAGGCTACTGGCTATGGGGAGGATAATGTATAATAAACACAGGTTACTGGCTATGGGAGGATAATGTATAATAAACACAGGTTACTGACTATGGGGGATAATGTATAATAAACACAGGTTAATGGCTATGGGGGGATAATGTATAATAAACACAGGTTACTGGCTATGGGGGTAATGTAAAATAAACAGGTTACTGGCTATGGGGGGATAATGTATAATAAACACAGGTTACTGGCTATGGGGGATAATGTATAATAAGCACAGGTTACTGGCTATGGGGGGGGATAATGCATAATAAACACAGGTTACTGGCTATGGGAGGATAATGCATAATAAACACAGGTTACTGGCTATGGGAGGATAATGTATAATAAACACAGGTTACTGGCTATGGGAGGATAATGTATAATAAACACAGGTTACTGGCTATGGGAGGATAATGTATAATAAACACAGGTTACTGGCTATGGGAGGATAATGTATAATAAACACAGGTTGCTGGCTATGGGAGGGATAATGTATAATAAACACAGGTTACTGGCTATGGGAGGATAATGTATAATAAACACAGGTTACTGGCTATGGGAGGATAATGTATAATAAACACAGGTTACTGGCTATGGGAGGATAATGTATAATAAACACAGGTTACTGGCTATGGGAGGATAATGTATAATAAACACAGGCTACTGGCTATGGGGAGGATAATGTATAATAAACACAGGTTACTGGCTATGGGAGGATAATGTATAATAAACACAGGTTACTGACTATGGGGGATAATGTATAATAAACACAGGTTAATGGCTATGGGGGGATAATGTATAATAAACACAGGTTACTGGCTATGGGGGGTAATGTAAAATAAACACAGGTTACTGGCTATGGGGGGATAATGTATAATAAACACAGGTTACTGGCTATGGGGGATAATGTATAATAAACACAGGTTACTGGCTATGGAGGATAATGTATAATAAACACACACAAAAAAAACAAGAATGCAGCATCAGAATTAATCTAAATTGTATGCTGTCTAGGATGTGGGAGGATCTGGGAGGGAGGGTCTGCTGCTGATTGGCTAGAATGTGTCTGCTGACTGTGAGGTACAGGGTCAAAGTTTACTCAATGATGACGAATAGGGGGCGGACCGAACATCACATATGTTCGCCATCCGTGGCGAACGCGAACACGCTATGTTCGCCTGGAACTATTCGCCAGCGAACCGTTCGGGACATCACTAGTGGTCACCCAGCAGTAGAGTTTTCCTTTAATTCAGTAACGGATTTTAAAGGATGTCATTGTTCATCACCTCTTATTATATGGCTACAAAGTTTACTTCCCCTTAATCATTCTCCCTTCATACTCAACCCCCATCTGCATCTCTCCTCCTCTATCAATGACATCAATGACACATATATATCTCTCCTGCTTTATCAACCCCATCTGTCTCTCACATACTGTTCAAAACCCATCTGTGTCTCTCCTCCTGTTAACCCCCATATGTGTCTCTCTTTGTCTCCCAGTATGTCTCCTTCAGCCTGTCCTCCCACTTCTTTAAGTTTGGATTCCAATATTGTTGAATGGGTAAGGCAGTGGCTGAGTGACAGACAACAGAGGGTTGTAGTCAATGGAGTATATTTATTTTATTATTTATTTTTTAGATAATGCATCTTGGACGTAAAAACCCAAGGGCAGAGTACAGAATTTTTGATAGAGTCATAACCTCAACATCCGAGGAAAGGGATTTAGGGGTGATTATTTCTGATGACTTAAAGGTAGGCAGACAATGTAATAGAGCATCAGGAAATGCTAGCAGAATGCTTGGTTGTATAGGGAGAGGTATTAGCAGTAGAAAGAGGGAAGTGCTCATGCCATTGTACAGAACACTGGTGAGACCTCACTTGGAGTATTTTACGCAGTACTGGAGACCGTATCTTTAGAAGGATATTGATACATACCTTAGAGAGAGTTCATAGAAGGGCTACTAAACTGGTTCATGGATTGCAGGATAAAACTTACCAGGAAAGGTTAAAGGATCTTAACATGTATAGCTTGGAGGAAAGACGAGACAGGGGGGATATGATAGAAACATTTAAATACATAAAGGGAATCAACACAGTAAAGGTGGAGACTATATTTAAAAGAAGAAAAACTACCACAACAAGAGGACATAGTCTTAAATTAGAAGGACAAAGGTTTAAAAATAATATCAGGAAGTATTACTTTACTGAGAGGGTAGTGGATGCATGGAATAGCCTTCTAGCTGAAGTGGTAGAGGTTAACACAGTAAAGGAGTTTAAGCATGCGTGGGATATGCATAAGGCTATCCTAACTATAAGGTAAGGCCAAGGACTAATAAAAGTATTTAGAAAATTGGGCAGACTAGATGGGCCGAATGGTTCTTATCTGCCGTCACATTCTATGTTTCTATCCCTCAGTTACCTGATCGCCAGGTCGGGAGCTGCTGGCTGAAGTTGCTGCGCTCTGTACTGCTTCATTCAGTCAGTAGAGAGAAGCTGGGATAAGATGTAACTTTCTATCCCTCTCTCCACACACAGCCACCCTAGTGGCTGGTGCTGGTACTGCAGTCTAAACTCAGAGAAAAATACCAGCATTTCTGTTACTACTTTTATTGGTTTATATCATGGGTCGTCAACCTGGTCCCTACCGCCCACTAGTGGGCGTTTTAGGATTCCAGGTGGGCGGTAGGGATTTCCAGGTTTTGACGACCGGGCGGGTGCGTGACCATTTGCGGCCCCGGCCCGCGCGGCAAACCGCCGGTGCCACATATGGAGGGGTCCATCGGGTGGCCCATGCTGTCAGGGCCACCCGATGGATGTGGATTGTGAGGGGGCCTGGTCAGCTCTGGGCGCTTTAACAGCGCAACCGGGCCCCCTGTGATGACATCACAGAGCTGGGAGGAAGTAACTGCACGTCACTCCTCCGAGCTAACAGTGAGAGCGGCGCGGGAGGAAGACCAGGGAGTCAGAGTGGGAACTCTGACTCCCATCCACCTGAGCCACCACTGGACCCCAGGGAAAGTCACCCTCCTGCATCTAAAAGGTAGGAAACAGGAGGGTGACTTAAATATGTGTGTGTGTCTTTGTATGTATGTCTTGTCTGTGTGTGTCTGTATATATGTGTGTGTGTGTGTGTGTGTCTGCATGTGTGTCTATGTATGTCTTATGTGTGTGTCTGTATGTGTGTGTTCATGTATGTATGTGTGACTGTCTGTTGGTATGTGTGTCTTGTGTGTGTCTGTATGTATGTGTGTCTGTCTGTGTTCCTATGTGTGTCGTGTGTATGTGTCGTGTATATATGTGTCGTGTATATATGTGTCGTGTGTGTGTGTGTATGTATGTGTCGTGTGTATGTGTGTGTGTGTGTCTGTATGTGTGTCTGTATGTGTCTTTGTATGTGTGTCTGTATGTGTGTGTGTGTGTCTGTGTGTGTGTCTTGTATGTGTGTGTGTCTGTATGTATGTGTCTGTGTGTGTGTCTTGTATGTGTGTGTGTGTCTTGTATGTGTGTCGTGTGTGTGTGTGTCTGTATGTGTGCCTATCTGTTATAGTGGACTATAGTAAGTGGGCTACCTAGCTCAGCCTTCCTACTGGGCATTGCTACAAGGAAGGTTAAAAAATAGAAAAAATGGAAAAAAAGGTGGGGAGGGGAATTGAGGAGGGAGAGGAGATGAGCTGACGCACAAATGAGAAATCATATTATGCGCAAACAGAGAAGTCGTCTGAATATCACTGAAAGAGACCTTCGTTTGTTCCTTACGAAAATCGAACCAGATATCAAATATTTAGTCTCGCAGCATCAACCTCAAGGATCTCATTAATCACTAGTAAAGGTAATTTCAATTTACTTTATTGTTTTCTCATTAAACTTTATGAAGTTAAAAACCTTATAAACCTGCATTAAGTAGAAATAAAAAGAAAAATGTACGTACATTTATTTTTTTTAAAACACCCTCCTTTCTAAAAAATATTCTGCATTTGCGCGAAAACTGGTGGGCGGTAAGGACATTTTTTCAACCAAATTAGCCAATTAGTTTGATTCCTTCTTAAATATGGACACTCTGTGTGGCTTACTTCAAACCGGTGGCACAAGTCCTAAAAGACAAAAATCCTGAAAGATTAAAAACAGTGGTTTAGATATTACCACCCTTAGCTCCATAAGTAATTGTGGCAGAATGCCATCAAGCCATTGGTTTTTGCTTTTTTCCTAATCCTCATTTACTAACACACCCTTTTCTTATTAATGTGAATACTTTCACCTTTCAATTTCACTTGTATCATTGTATGGTATTTCTTTAATAAACGGCTTTCATTTAGTTTCGACATATAAACAATGTATACCAAATTCCTTCCTAAAAATGTATACCAATATTAAATTAACTTCCCGATCATACGTTGGGCTCTAATATTGAAAACTAGGCACCAGTTTCCACATCCAGCCCCCACCAATGGGGGCTACATGTGTCTCACCCCAAGCTTTTCCCATGATTTGCCATTTGAGTTGGAGTGCTCTGATTGGTCAATTGTGGGGAAGCCCTTATTAGAGCTCCCATGCTATGCAAGCTTATTCTACGCAGAGCCTTCCATCGGTGAAGGATTTTTTTTTTATATGCTGTGAAATGGTGCAGCAGGCATTGCATATCCCACTAGCATTTGACCAGACCACCAGGAAGTAACACTTAGAGCCCCCTCACTGTAAAAAAACGTGTGAGGAGGCTAGTCAGAGAAATACACCTTCCTTACACACATTCTACCACTCCAATTCACCCTGTCACATCACACAATCACACTTTCATACTTACCTACAACACTCACCCCTCAATCTGTCACATTCATCCTCACACACAGTCACCCGCACACACTCAGTCACCATGTCGCAGTCACCGTATCACACCTCCTACACTCAGTCACCATGTCACCCTCACACACAGACACACTCCCCCTTAGACATGCTCATTAAGTCACTCCTCATACCACATAGCTTCGCCATAAACACAATGCACATACCACAAGCAATGCACCAAAGACCACAAGCAGCCGCCTCACAATCACTACAAGCAGTTCCTCCACACACATTCACTCCCAGGAACAGAGATACACATGTCCACAGACACAGAGATACACACTCACAATGATCCTCATTTTCAGACACACTCTTAGCACATATACACTACACAATGTCAATCATGCACATACAGGTATCCAGTGGCGTAGCATAGATTGCCTGGGGGTACTTGGATGTTGCTATCATCCATGTCTCTTCCTCATGGTTGCCATGTGTTTGAGGTACCCCCCATGTACTTGTAGCTGTTCTCTACATCTCCTATATGGCCTTCTAGTACTTGAACTCCTTATGTCTTGATCATCTTCCCTCTTTTTGCTATCATTTATCTAGTCCGAATGACATTCCGATGTCCTTGCTGTATATCCTAGTTAGGTGAATCAGTGAGTCAATGTTCCGCTCACTCTTGGCATAGAGCCTGATGTGGTCCATGTAGAGTATGTGGCTGCTGGTAGCTCCACTCTTCAACCTGTAGCCTTATCCACTCTGAATGATAATCTGGCTGAGGGGGTTCTGCATAGGCCTCAACACCCTGAGCTATATATATATATATATATATATATATATACACACATACATACATACAACTGATAGTGGAGGGCATGATATATCATGTATATGTGAGAGGATTATAGACTATTTAGGGGAAAAAGTCTATGTTACATTTGAGAATTATTTACAGCATTTATTTACAACACTGCTTTCTTATATATAACATCATTGTTTGGTACAAGATTTATTAACCCCTTAACGCCATTACGGAGTTCTATGCCGTCCCGCATTAAATGGGCTTTAAAGCCGTTGCGGCGGCATAGAACGCCGTAACGGCTTGCAGCCCCAGGAGGTCAGATTTACTTACCTCCGTCGCTATCCTCTCCTGGAGGGCTGCCTGACAGCCCAGGCAGCCCTCCCACGTCAAATGAGGCCACCTATAGCTGGCTGTGGATCTGCCAGAAGGGGACTGTCTGAAATGTCAGACAGCCCCCCTGCTGGTGGGTAGTTTAAAAAATAATAATTAAACAGTTTTAAATTAATTAAATGTATTAATATATAAATATAAAATATATATATATTATAAATATAGTATATATACACATCTTATATATATGTAACGTCATACATAGTGTATTTTAATATTAATATAAGTATATATATTAGTATTAAAATACACTTAGAATGACGTTACATATATATAAGATATATATGTAGTATATATATAATACATCTATATATATTTTATATTTATATATACAAAAATATATAAAATAAATAAATAAAATATTTTTAAAAAAATGTAACTAAATTATATATAAATATGCAATTTCATTCTAACTGGTTTTTGTTATTAATATATATATATATATATAAATTGCTAACAAAATACACTTAGAATGACATTCTATATTTATCTATATATAAAATACAAATAACCGCAAATATATATAATTACATAAATAACTACATAAGTGTACACGTAGACTTTAAATACATGTATATGTATATATATTAAAATTCTACGTGTATATTTAAGTAATATTTTAACATAATTATGTGATTTAATTAGTTAAAATTTGATTGACATGCCTGACAACCCAGGCAAAAAGTGCAGAGAATTTGAATGGCAAGCATTTTATTTAACCCTGTAACTTTCCAAGACACCATAAAACCTGTACATGGTAAGTTTTTTGTATTTTTCACACATGAACAGCACTTTTACTGACGATATTATTGTTGTATTACAAGTTACCATTTTGGAACACTAATATTTGTGTTCAGCAAAGTCTCCTGAGTAAAACTGTTTTACTCAGGAGACTTTGCTGAACACAAATATTAGTGTTCCAAAATGTACAGGTTTTATAGTGTTTTGGAAAGTTAGAGAGTCACATATAAGGCTTGCGTTTCAGTTTTTTCACATTAAAATTTGCCAGATTGGTTATGTTGCCTTTTGAGACCATATGGTAGCCCAGTAATAAGAATTACCCCCATGATGACATACCATTTGCAAGTAGACAACCCAATGTATTGCAAACAGGGTATGTCCAGTCATTTTTAGTAGCCACTTAGTTACAAACACCGACCAAATATTAGTTTTTTGCTTTTTTCACAAAAAAATTAATATGAACGCTAACTTTGGCCAGTGTTTGTGACTAAGTGGCTACTACAAAAGACTGGACATACCCCACTTGCAATACCATGGGTAGTCTACTTTTGCAAATGGTATGCCATTATGGGGGTAATTCTCATTCCTGGGCTACCATACGGTCTCAAAGGTAACATTACTAATCTGGCAAATTTCAATGTGAATAAACTGAAAAATGGAATGTGCTATATGTGACCCTTTAACTTTCCAAAACACCGTAAAAACTGTTAAAGGAGGCTACTGTTGTACTCGCGAGACTTTGCTGAATCCAAATATGTGCTTTTTCTGCAGTAAAAGCTAACAGTATTATGACATTTACAGCTAAAATGTGAGGCGGAACTACAATTTTTTTTTAAATAAATAAAATTTCTCACAGTTTTTTTTATTTTATTCATAATAAATTATGTTCCATATATAAATAGTTAATGATAGATTAAAGCCCTGTTTCTCCTGAACAAAATGATATATAATTAGTGTGGGTGCATATAATATGAAAGAGGTGAATTACGGGTGAACAGACATATAGCGCAAATTCCAGTTTTCGTTTACGTTTTGTTTTGATCAGAACGTGCACTATTGACTCCGTCCTGAAGGGGTTAAAGGTTTTCTGCCCAAAGTTTTCATTTGTTTCCATCACATAATGTGCTATTTCTGCATACTGGAACAAAAAAATACATCTAAACATACCTTTCCAAAATACTTAGAGTATGGGTGTTTTTTCGGAGGGCAAACTGCTTGGCAGTGAAGGGGTTAATGGAATTCGTAGAATTCCAGTCATTTTATTTCTCTACATCTCATTATTCCAGTATTTAAATCCTTTCCTGTATCTCCCGAAGATACTTTCATAGTCTAATTACTCTGTGTGTAAACACTAGGAATTAAATAGAAGCCCAAGGAACTGAGACGGAAATCTAACAAGGTTAGGTACAATGGATTAGCGTCATCCTGTCATTTGACGTTTGCAAAGTAAATGCAGCAGCTAACATTCTAATGAGTATGCAGTCACTGTATAAAAACTGTATAAAAAGAAAGGCGGTATTGTGCTACATGCTACTGAAACTGGTTTCTGTGGTGATTACCCCATTACTAGTACTTTAGACCACTTTTAAAACATAACACCTTGATAAATACCCCCGCCAATCTTTCTGTGGGTGGTTCCTAGTGGTTGGTTGATATGTAGATTTTTTTTTTTTACATGCCAGCTCCATGGAATTAAAGCATACACTCAAAAAAACTTGCACGGTAAAAAATAACTCACTATTTGAAGGTTAAACCACTTTCCCCTTTTACAACATACAATAGGCTGGTGGGGAGAGCTAAGTACCAGGAGCCTTGGTCATGGGCATCTCTAATCCAGTCAGCCTTAATAGTAGACCTGCAGTAGTAGTTCCCCAATGCTAGTGTGGCAAGGCACTGAATTGTCTGAGATCATCGATCATCATACCAGACGCAGACAGAGCGGCACGGTATGAGAAACAAGGTAAGTTAACTTTTAACCCTCGCGTATTGGGAGTTGCCCGGTCACCTAAATGGTGACTAGGCACTATAGCATTAGTAATACATGTTGGGAATGCATGTTTGTTCCTGCAATCCTATGCCTAACTTCTCTTGAAAGCCAAACACCTCCTGTACCTTAATACGGAATTTAACCCAACTCTAACCCTAAACTCAATTATCATAAAAGATCCCCTTGTACCAAAGTACTAAATTCAACCCCACTTTAACCCTAAACCCAATAATCCTAAACAGCCCTTATACTACAACTTTAATCCCTCTCAAGCTTTTAATCTTCTTAAAATAAACTATAGTGTTAGGAATACAAATGTGTTTAAGTACTGGCCTCCCCTATTCCCCCACCAAATCCAAAAAGCAGTAGAAAGAAAATTTCCTTATACATCTGGTAGGGGAGCATTGTGGTCAGGGTTAAATTTACATGTCTGGAACCTGTAGGCACTAAATTCTAAGGCACCTCTATTTAAAACAAAGAAAATAAAACCAAAAACATAAAGCACTACACGTTTCACCCAAAGTGTTCTTATGTCATTGGTTTTGTTATCTTTGTTTTAAATAAAACTAGTTTTTTACCTTACCAGGACCTTCCTGATTTTATCGTTTAAGATTTTATCTGGAGAAGTCACACTTTTTACCTCTTTGGTCGCAGACACCCTCCATGGCTGAGATCATCAAGACTGATGGTCTCAGCCAATCTAACACAGCGCTGCACCATAGCTGCTGCTCAGCTATTTTGGAGGCAGTGCCTCTAGTGGCTGTCAGAGTGACTCATGTAATGGTATTGCCCAAATTAAATAAAACATTTTTGGGAAGATGTTAATTTTTTAATGCAGCAATTCCTAGCTATGGTAACTCAAAATTGCTCCATCTATTAAATTTGTCTCTTAATTCTGGCCATTGTTTTTCATAATGTAAGAAATACATATCTGATAATTTTATTGTAGTATAACATCAGCCAATGTCATAAATGTTATATTAAATGGTATGTAAGTAATGCAGAGCATTAGTAGGATCACTAAATACAAGAGTAATGAAATGTTTCCCTATAGTTATGCCTTTAATTTCTTCTTTATTTATAATAGCTATTGTTACTCTTTCTCAGACACCAACGAGAGAAGCATGGAAGGCGTTTGAGTAGAACAAATATGATAAATTACATTTACAAACCTTCTTGTACTACCTGTAGCCAGTCTCTGCATCACAAACCCCACCTGGTCATTGTTTATCAAACTTGGAATTAATTCTGCTAATCTTTTAGCCAGTATTTTGGAATATATCTTTGTTGTTTAGAGATATAGGTCTAAAGTTAGTACGGACATCTGGTGTTTTACCCGACTTAGGTAGTGTTACTATTTGAGCTTCTAATTTATATACATTATACAATTTAAGTAATTGGGGAACTAAATTTCAGTATATGTTTTCTGATATAAGATGGTACAGCCATTTAGGCTTGGTGCTTTGCCACTAGTAGTCTCTTTTTCAGATGGCAAGATTTTTTTATCTAACAGATCGATTTGATCATTATTTACATTTTTAATAGAGTTTATTAAGAAATTATTGTATTTTTTTCCTCTGTAGGTTGAATCGTTTTATCATCATTTCTTAAATTATATAGACTGATGATAACAGGTAAATACATTACTAATTTAAGTTGGGTACTTAATCGTAGTTCTGTTATCTTTTAAATATTTAAATCAATCCTTGATTGCGAACTTGGTTGATTTAATATAGACGCCGATAATGATGATGGCTTATTTCCTTATGAATAAAAAAAGCTGTTTAAGTCTTTTTAACATCAGTGCAGTGTGTTCCAATCAAATTATGTTTTTTTTTTACATCTCCAATCATTTCCGTCACTGACGCAGAGGAAGGCCCAAGATTTTATTTTTTTTCAAAAAGGCTGCCCTCTGTATAAAACGTTCTCTCAGTGTTACTTTGTGTGTAATCCACAGTGTTTCCTTTGTTAATTCTGAGAGGAGTTTTCTTTAAAGTAATTATGTAACGCTGCTTCCATCAACTGTTTATTTACTGGTCCCATTATCAAATAGTCACCTAATTTACATGGCCTATATGTATTATCAGTAGATGATTATTATTTTTTCAAATTTATGTTTTATTCTTTTAGTCAAAATGGTTCGGGGTACAGAAGAGAAGGTGGGAGGGTTAGTCAGGCAGATGTCACATCCATCGTGACAATCATTAATGGTTACGTAACAGCATAATATAAATACATGTTGTACATTTGTTTCATCATGATATTAATGGTTACGACACAGCATAATACAAGTATGTGTTGAACATTTGTTTCATCGTTACCTTTAACAATAAAGTGCCAATAGCTAGATAAAGCATTAGGTGTCACATTGCTCTTCCCTTCTTCTCAAAAGTCTGGATGGTATGAACCTGTTTTGGGGGTCAAGAACTTGGGAGGGGGGCCGAATTTGGAAAGGAGGGAACTGTAGGAGGGGGGGGGGGGGTTGGGAGGGATAGGGAGAGGTGCGTGAGTAATACCTATGGTCATTTGGTTGGTATCTTAACCCAGGGTCAGTGTTATGGTGGGGGCAGGGGGTAATTCAAGACATACTCCTAGTTAGTGCTTCTGGCGGAGTTTGCCAGTGGCTGTGCCCTTTCTTTTATCCCTCCAAACTCTTTCTCCCATTGTCCCCAGGTAACATCAAATTGTTGTATTTTTACCGAGGATGTAATTGCCATTCTCTCATATGTGTGAAATTGCTCCACTTTATCCTTCAACTGGGGTAAAGAAGGGCAGTCCTGGGATTTCCAATTAAGTGCTAGGAGATTTCTTGATGCTAGTAAGACCAGCACCATGATTTGTTTTTTGACCTGGGTTTAGTCCTGTCGGGAGCAGTAGCAATAGGCAAATCAATGCCGTCAGTTCAAATTTTGGGATATCTAGTGTGTCCAAGATTGACCTTGCTGTAGTCCAGAGAGGTTGAATGCCTCTAAAGGACCACCACAGGTGAAGTAGTGTGCCCGGGGCTGAGTTACATCTCCAGCACATCGGGCGTGTCGTGGGGAATAACTGGTGGAGTCTTTGTGGGGTCATGTACCACCGGTACATGAGTTTCCTGTGGGCTTCTACATGTGAGAAGCACTTTGTCCATTTGGACAACGCGTTTAATGCCTGGAGCCACTCTGTGTTATGCCACAGTCCTTTTCCCATTGGACTTTGTGCGAATGTGGTTTTGTTGGCGTGAGTTCTTGCATGGTTTTATAGCACAATGAGAGTGCTTTAGGTTTATTAGGTGAGGACCAACATCTGTCAATGAGTAGATGTGGGGTAACCTGTGGTGGGTCTTTTGAGTTGTGTGGGGTTATCGCATGTGCTTGAAGTACACTTTTCACCTGCAGGTATGAAAAGGTGGCTCGGCTTGGGAGTTGCCACTGTGACTGTAGTATTGGAAAGAGTGTTACTTTCCCGTCAGTCATCAGTTGGGATATGTTCTTGATCCCTGCTTTGTGCCAGTCTTGGAGTGGTATGTCTGGTACTATTGCCCTGAGGGCTGAGATGGGCGATTTAGGGTGAAGGAGTTGTTGTAGCCTATTGCTCCCATAAATTCGTCCCACATTGCTATCGTAAGTTGGGTGGTTGGGAGGAGATCTTGTCGTTTCAATCTTAAATGCTTGGGCGTCCATAGATATTAAATTAGGGATTGATTACAGAATTGTGCCCTTTCCATATCCACCCATTGGATTGTGTTAGGTGGTGCATGCAAGAGAACACCTGAGGACAGAATTGCTGCCCTGTAATATTGTCTAATATTTGGGAGGCTGACACCTCCAGAACGGGTGGCTGGCTGTAGGAGTGCCATAGACACTCTGGGTTTCTTGCCCCCACAAAAAAGCGCACTACATAATTTCTGTAGTGTTTTGCAGTATTGGTTGGGAACTCTGAGGGGAAGCATCCTAAAGACATAGAGGCTACGGGGCAGGATCATCATCTTGTAGGCATTAATTCTCCCTAACTAGGAGATCATGGTATGTTTCCATTTGTTCATTTCCGTTTTGCAGAGCGTCAGCAGTGGTGTATAGATATGTAATAGAGGTAGTTCTCCAGTCAAATTTGTATGTGGTGCGGAGGGAGTCTGTTTGGGTTTTTGTTAAGTTGATGGGTAGGGCCTGGGTTTTGTCTTGATTTAGTTTATAGCATGAGACTTTTCCAAATTGTCGTATGAGATTCAGCATGTGGGGTAGTGAATGGGTGGGGTCCGTCAGTGCTACGAAGATGTCATCGGCAAAGAGGGCTAGGCTGTACATCTTGCCTCGTATGGGAATTCCTTGTATGTCTGGGTGTAGTCTGATTTTACATGCTAGGGGTTCCAGGGCCAGTATGTACAGAAGGGGGAATAGGGGGCAACCTTGCCGGGTACTATTCGTGATGGAGAAGGGGTTGGACAGGAAGCCTCCATGGGAGACTCTGGCTGCTGGATTGTGGTATAACGCCATAATACTTTTAATGGTAGGCTCAGGGAAGTTAAATTTGTGTAAAGTCTTGGCCATGTACGCCCAATTTAAGCGGTCGAAGGCCTTCTCCGCGTCAAGTGCGAGGAAGAGGCCCTTCGAACCACCCGTGTCAAGTGTTGCCAACATGTTCAGAATTTTCCTGGTGTTGTCAGAGCCTTGACGGCCTTTTATGAACCCTGACTGGTCATTGTGTACCAGTTTGTGGAGGAGAGGGGCCAGTCGGTTGCTAAGTTTAGCATAAATTTTGGCGTCTCCGTAAAGTAGGGAGATAGGCCTGAAATTTTTGCACAGGTTGGGGTTTTTTCCAGGCTTAGGGAGGGTGGATATATGGGCCAACAGCATCTCATCTGGCAAAGCACCTGCAGTAGCACATTGGTTTAAAAGGCTTAGAAGGTGTGGCGTGAGGATGGTTGAGAATTTCTGGTAATAGGCATTCGTGAAGCCATCGGGACCTGGGGATTTGTGGGCTGGGATATATTTGTGAGTTGTGATATTACAGCTGTGAGCTCGTCTAGGGAGAATGGTTGTTGTAGCAGGTCTAGGTCTCCGACTTTTAGTTTCGGTAAGTCGAGGCCTGTCAAGAAGTTGTCAACGTCACCATGGGTTGGTAAGAACATGTTGGTGTCATTTTTGAGATTGTACAACTCACTGTAATATTGTGCAAACAGATCTACAACACTTTTTGGTTTCAATGTCTCCTTTCCCTTATTATCTATTAGTAAGGCAATCCTGGAGGCGACACATCTCTCCTTTAATTGTGAAGCCAATTTGGCACCTGCACTATTTCCATTGGCAAAAAAAGTTGTGTTTAGCTTTGCGTAGGAGATACGTTGTTTTTGCTAATTCTATGTTTTTCAATTGGCTTTAGAGGGCTAATAGTGTTTTGTAAGTGGTCTTGCTTGGTTCTCGTTTGTTGGAGTGTGTCAGTGTAGTGATTTCCGCTACCAGCGAGTTATAATTTGCCAACCTTTTTTGGCTCGACTGGCATGTTTTATGAGACTACCCCGTAAGACCGCCTCATGTGCTAGCCAGATCTGTTCTATAGAGGAGTTATGTGTCGTATTTTCAGTGAAATAGTTCTGGAGGTCTATAGTGGTTTGTGCTACTATAGAGGGATCTGCTAGAAGTGACTTGTTTAGTCTCCACGTGCCTGTCCCTTTATTGGGGAATGTTTCCTTAATGCTAAGGGCAGTGGTGTATCCTGGTTTTGTTCTGCCCTAGGCAGGACAAAACTCAGGCGCCCCCCCCG
Source organism: Pelobates fuscus (assembly GCF_036172605.1). NCBI lineage: Eukaryota > Metazoa > Chordata > Amphibia > Anura > Pelobatidae > Pelobates > Pelobates fuscus. The sequence continues at coordinate 128,977,425 of NC_086326.1, forward strand.
CGCGACACCCCCACCCAACCCTCCCCCCCGTCCCGCCTTCTAAATACACACACACACACACACACACACAAATTCACTGACAGATACGCATACACTAGCTAACAGACACAATATATATATAATATAATATATATAATATAATATAATATATAAAATATAATATAATATATAATATAATATATATATAATATAATATATATAATATATAATAATATATATAATATAATATATATATAATAATATATATAATTAATTTAACCTACCCCCCCAGCCTCCTTACCTTTGGGAATGCTGGGGGGGGGGGTTTCTTTACCTCCCTGGGGTCTAGTGGGGCTGCCGGTCGGGCTGCTGGGCTGGTTGCTGGGCGGGCGGCTGGCGAGGGGGCTCTTCCTCTGAGCTGTCTGCTCAGCTCCCTCGCGCGCCGCAGAGTGAGGGAGCGGCGCGCGAGGGAGCTCCCAGCCTCACTCTGCGGCGCGCGAGGGAGCTGAGCAGACAGCTCAGAGGAAGAGCTCCCTCGCCAGCCGCCCGCCCGCCCGCCCAGCAACCAGCCCAGCAGCCTGACCGGCAGCCCAGTTAGCCGCAAGGCCCCCTGGAAAATGCCGCCCAAGGCAAATGCCTTGTTTGCCTTGCGGCTAAAACTCCCCTGGCTAAGGGTAATAGTTGCATGGTCAGACCATGACATCGTACCAATAGTAGCTTCTTCTATGTTAGGCATTAAGGTGGCGGGGATAAGAAAGCGGTCTATTCGGGAGTAGCTATTATGTGCTGCTGTATGGCATGTGTAATCCACCTCTGTGGGGTGGAGGATGCGCCATGGGTCCACCAAGTGTTGGGAGGCTAGCGTGGTGCAGACTTTGGCTGCTAGAGCCGTTCTTTGTCGCATGGTACCTCGTGAAAGCCCTATAGCAGTTGACGAGTCAGACTTGCCATCTAGTAAGAAATTTGTGTTGCCCCCAATAATTACCTCCCCATATTTATACATGTCAAGTAATGCCAGAGTCGAGGTTAAGAATTCATGTTGGTTCTCATTAGGACTGTAGATATTGACTAGTGTGTATGGAGTATTATTAAGAAGACATTGCAATATTAAGTATCGCCCTTTTCTATCAGTTATCTTGCAGGCCAAAGAGAATACTGCATCTTTGCTTATTAAAATGGAAACACCCCGTTGTTTGGCTATATAACAGGTGTGGAAGTCGTGGGGGAACCACTTGGAGGTAAATTTAGGTCTATCCTTCCACCTAAAGTGCATCTCCTGGAAGAACGCCACTAGAGAGCCACATTTCTTAGCCTCCTGTATGGCCAACCTACGTTTGTTCGGGGAGTTAAGCCCTTTCGTGTTTAGGGACATAATCTTAATCACCATAATGTAGTTGTAAGGTGCGCTGTACTCTTAAATATTAAAGACCCAGGGATTCGTTGTAAGTTGGGTATGGTGCAGATCGTGAATATACTCACAAGGGAGGGGGAGTAACAGGTTAATAACTATATACAGTACTCCGTGTGTCACCGAAGTCACTTCTCAGTGACATATGATGCTCTAGGCAACGGAGAAATAGGGCTACTGGAGCCTTGGGGGTATACCTCTCAGGGTTAGAGTACTGAGGTCCCAACAAGTAAGGGGTCAACAATAGTCTGAGTCCGAGCATAGTGCATCCGGGTGTGATCCACCCGCCGCGGCTAAGGCTTTTGGCCTTCTAGTAAACCTTTCAATGTATCCTAAGGTAAATAATATTTGTACATATAAACCCAAAACATAAAATTGGTGTAAACCTGTACAATAAGTCCATGTGAATATTGGTGGTGTGGCACCGGTCTGTGGGCCTTTCAGGTTGGTGATGTCTCCGGATCGGCCGTTGTGCGCGATGTTCTGGGCACTTGTGACCAGTCTTTGGAGATCGTCTTTGGAGCCTGGGTCGTCGCTTGTTTTTTCCAAGGGCTGTTGGATGGGAGCGGTATGTTCCACTCTTGCAGCATTCTTTTGCCGTCTACTGGATTCATAATGGGTTTGTCAATGCCGTTTCTTTTGATCAGCAGTTTTGCGGGGAAACCCCACTTATAGGGGATATTTGCGTTTCTCAGTGCTTCTCTTATCGGTGCAAAGGTACGGCGCTTGGTCATGGTTGCTGAGGAGAGGTCTGTAAATAGCTTGATGTTGTTGTATGGTTCCGGCCATTTGCTGGTGGTTCTGGTAGTTTGCATAATTCTGTCTTTGACAGTGAAATGATGGACTCTGGTTATGGTGTCCCTTGCGGTGTCAGGGGGAAGATGTTTGGGCTTGGGGAACCGTTGTGTTCTGTCCAAAATTAAGTCAAATTCAGACAAGGAGGGAATTAAGGCCTTGAACAGGTCTTTGACATACCTGGGGAGATCTTGTGGTGTGATATTTTCTGGCATGCCCCTTATACGAATGTTGTTTCTCCTACTCCTGTCTTCTTGATCCGCCACCTTTTCTTCCAGTACTTTGATTTTGTTTTCCAGGGCTGAGTATGCATCTGCCATGGAGTTGTGTGCCTCCACTAATTCCTTTGTCCTGTCTTCCAGACGGGTAGTGCGTTCCCCCATGCTGTGTATGTCTGCTTTAATATCTGCAGTCATCTGCATAAGGTCTTCCTTAAAGGAGGCTTGTAGCTCTTGCATTATTAGTCTGATGGAGGAGTTTGTTGCTGGGCTGTTGTGTTCCTGCTGGCTGTCTCCTGCTTCAGAGCTACGGGCTGGTGAGTGTTGCCCGTCGGCGCCATTTTGATTTTTCGACTCCGTGGTTTGCGGCCTCTCTAAGTGAGAATTTAGCGTTTTTTGTTTCAGTTTTTTGGTAGCCATGGGGTACAGGGGTATTTACCCTTCAGTGTGTGGGTTTTTCGCGGTGTTCATAGGTTTTTCCACGCTGTTTAAAGCCGGTTTTGTGCCGCGGTCCGGGAGAGCTCCGGTTTGCACATCCGCTCACATGTGCGGCTAGCAGTAGATGATTATTTTAAATGCAAGGTGAAGGGATATATTTTAAAATCACAATCAAATGGGAAAAAAAAAAGCAGACCTCATTACCTGGCCAGAATTTGTAATATGGGCAAGAAACTAAAAAGTAAACCAGAGCTTTTATTGGTTTACTACTATAATAATTAAAAGAAAGAAAATGAAATATTTATATATAAAAGATAAATATGAATGAGTGAACCGATATGGTCAATCCCTGAATGATTATATTACAATCAAAACATAATATTAAACATATAACTAAATATAGCATAACATTATAGGTTAATTGCATGTTATTATACATTACCATCACATACGTGCGATGGTGGGATTTCTAGCGCTTGTTAGATTCAAGTATGGCAGCTGGTACTTCCAAAATCAGAATCTCTTCTATCTGTAACTAGGTATAGGTCAGGAAAGGTTACAAAGAAGCAGCGCCTTCTCAGTATCCTTAAACTCGTATGGTGGTGAGTCAGTATGGGAAATATGAAGACAGAAAACAGAATACAGTCTACAGGTGGTGAGGTAAAATAAGAGAAATGAGACTTACAATTTTCTGGAGCTTATGTTCACCTCCAGATATATGCACCTGGCCGATATGATCCCCTCCTGTGGATATGTTTCTCAGCTTGGTTCCTTGTAGATGGTAGGTCAGGGTCAAGGGCCAGTTAAAGTGTCAAGTGTTCACGGGTATTTCCCCCCAAATTGGAGTATCACAGATATTTACCAATTGCATAAAATGAGAATTAAAAACAGAAAAATGGTGCACTCTGTTTTGTTGTTGTATAAGCAAAATTAAAGGAGGTATACTCACGTAAGGAAAGCAAAAAAATTGGTGTTTGCTTAAGCGTGTGTAGCGTAGGTGGTTTCCTCCCCACCAAGGAGGTAAAAAGTGTGGCTCCTCTGGATTAAATCTTCAGGGATAAAATCAGGAAGGTCCAGGTAAGGTAAAAAAAAAAACCAAAAATACTTTTATTTAAAACAAAGACAATAAAACCAATGACCTAAAAACAGTAATGCGTTTTTTTTTTACATTCTTTATTTTTTGTCATTAACCATGAGGAAATTTCACAAGCTTGCAATATAACATATCAAACAAGGTCATTGTCAGAAGGATAATATCATGGTGAATGATTTGTTTTAAATGATAAAAGTAAAAGAAATAACAGAATACCTATATGAAATACAAAACGAGTGGATGAGGTCATGAGAGGAGAACAAGAATTAACCATTAGTGAGGGTACCATAGTCAAATGGGGGGGATCCCTGTCCAAAGTTGTAACGTTGTCAGTAAATGCTTACAGATAATGGCAGGTGGTAGGGAGGGGGTGTTATGGAATTGTTGCCCCTAGGTTAGAGCTGACTCTGATCGGCCCGTAGGCCTGCAAACCACAATGGCTGAATATTGGGCGAGGTAGTCTAGGCTAACAAACTATTTACACATGAAATGCAAATAACCTGATCTCAGCTATACGTGAATAGCCATAATATAATATTATGCGTGCTAAGATAAGGAAAGAAAACTGTGGTTTCCGGTGGTGGGGGTGGTAAACCTGGAGGAAGTGCATGGGATACAGGACTGCAGTTCAAGTCACTTCAAGTTGCCCCTCTTGCGGGTTTTTGGCACTTGAACGTGCGGGGGAAGAATTCTGCTACGGTGGAGGCATATAGCTGTGATAAGCCTGTTCCGTCCGTTCTTGGTGGTGTATTCAGGCCCAGCTGTTGTAGTCTGGAGTCCAACTCCTGCAAAGTCTTCACCCGGTGCGAAGTGCCCTGATGAGTAAAGATGTGTATTCTTGGAAGCCCCAATTTGTATTGGACATTCTGTCGCGGGAGGATTTGCAGGAGTAGTTGTAGGGCCCTGCACCATGCAATGATCCTACGGGTTAGGTCTGGGAAGAGCATGAGTGAAGAGCCTTCAAACAGGAGGGCAGATTATTACTGCGAGGAGGATGGCCCTGTCTTGAATGGACTGGAAGCGGATGATCAAGTCGGTGTGTGCCGCTGGTGGTGCTGTACCCGGCTTCAGTAACTGGAACACGCCGTCTAGTTTTAATGCCTTGGCCTGCTTTGGTGGTAACAGCGTTTTGAGCAGACGGCAGAAAAAATGTAGGCTTACAGTGTCAGGTACACCATGGATCTTCAAATTGTAGTGTCGTCTCTGATCTTCGGTGTTGTCTATTCTGTTGATAATGGCCTTTTGTTGTGTCTGGAGTACAGCAACTTGCTGCTCCAGTGAGATGATTCTAGAGTTCTGGGTGGTCGAGGAGGCCTCCAGCAGGGTTAGTCGGGAGGTGGCGCCTTCAATAGCGTATTTGATGAAGGCAATGTCAGCCGCAATATTCGTCTGCAGCTCTGCCAGCATTCCTTTCAGTTGGTCTGCCGTGACTGGTTCCCCCGTAGGGGGTATCTTGGTGTTAGACATATTCGGTAGTTTGGCCGCAGCTCCCTCACCCAGGTAGGAAGATATGTCCTCTGAAAAGGAGGAGGATTCATCTTCTCCCATTGCCATTTTGTCCCATGGTGATTTTTGGCTGCCTCTCAGCAATTCTCCGATATCACAGCTCATCAGGCCCTTGTCCGCTCTCGTTTTTTTGTTTTTCTGTCCCATATCCTCCTACCCCAGCTGTTGAGCCGGTATCTAGCTAGTTGGGCACCCGTTTTCCACCTTAAATCTGCTGTTGTCAGGTTATGTAGCACGGAGCTCTCCAGAGCACGTCTGCTCAGTTGCACTGATAGCTCTGTCCCCCGCATTACTGACATGTTCTTGGTTTTATTATCTTTGTTTTAAATAGAGGCGCCTTAGAATTTAGTGCCTACAGGTTCCAGACATGTAAATTTAACCCTGACCACAATGCTCCCCTACTGGATATCTAAAGATACAGCTCTACAGGGTACTCTTCACTGGTTTGCTAGGGATAAACATGAAATGAAAAAGCCTCACTCAAGACAACACACAACACAGCCTCTCCCGCACACATACACAGCACTCACCCACGCTCAGACTCCCCTCCACACACACAACACTCATTCCGCACCCACAGACACACTCAGCCTCCCCTACCATATAGCTCTGTCTACTCTACACACTCAACACTCAGTCACTACACACAGCATCGAGCCCAGGACACTAAGAGGGTTCCCAAATCTGGCATCCAGTATAAGGCAATCTTAATACAGATGTGTGTGTGTGTGTGTGTGTGTATGCACGTGTGTTTGTATAATATACCCCTCTAACTTTGCCACCTCAAAACCCCTTAGTGCCATTATTTTCTCATAATCATATCAAGATGACCACTATCACTAATTATGTAGTCCTGAGTCTAGTGGCATTGCCTACATCAGGAAACAGAACGTGTGCCATCCCAGGTCATCTACCACAGCCCCGATGTTCCTGAGTAAAACCATAAACCGTTCTAGATATATCAGTATGTATCAGTAATTATGGATTAGGGAAGATAAAAAATACTTACACAAATACATTTTACTCAATAAAAACAGGTCATTTCCATGTAATGTTTATTATGCTATAAAAGAAGCAGATTGTGACCTTTTAGAAACTTTCTCCCAGCTCTGAGAACCCATCCAGGCCATGTTCTCATTAGTTTAATTAGCATGTAGTCTGCAGGAGGTTAAGAGAGAGCTGAATCAAAAGAATGTTTTAGCATGCCTAGCTTTCGGCTCACTCATTCATTCATAGAAAGACAAAACAAGATAGTTCAGAGTTATTTTTCTCCAGTTATAGCAAACGAAACAACACACTAAAGAAGAAACCAGGTGAAAATAGTAGAAGTACCAGACATTCCTACAAGATTTTTGCTCAGGGCTAAAAGCAGTACACTTTTCCTAGTACTGCAGTGACTGTGTGAACCGACATCCAAATACTTTCCTTAATTTAACCCCTTAAGGACACACGACATGTGTGACATGTCATGATTCCCTTTTATTTCAGAAGTTTGGTCTTTAAGGGGTTAAAGGCGTAGCTTACAGAAACAACAGGATCCAGAATGGAGGAAAGTCACCTAATGCCTTCTTATATTCAGAAAAAGCTCCACACCCCTGTCAGCCACCTATCTTTACACAAATAGAAGAGAGATCAGTGTGTGTAGACGTATACAGAGGAGTAGGAGGTCTCACTGCACAGTGTGCACAGTGTGTGTGACTGCTCGTTCAGGACATAACCATGGCAGCAATGTGTCTGAAGTGCTGGATTTAATGAGCTCCGAGGGTAAGATCCGAGGAAGATCACAGACAGCTGGGTAAAGGATCTTCATGGAATGTAGAAAGATATAAGGTGGATCATAAGAGAGATCGTTCACCTGCCAGCTGTAGAAGTTTCCATTCGGTCAGTAAGAAAGAGAGCACACAGCAATGTCTGGTGAGTTATAGCACATGCACCTGTTGCTTTCAGAAGCACCTTTTCTGTTCGTTTTACGGCAGATGTTGGGTGTTCTTACACCAGCATTCATTAGTTGATGCTGTCTAGAAATTAATATTGAAAAAAATAGATCTACCAAAAAATGAAGGAGAAAGAAGCGATTGTGAAAAAGGGATCTCTAACAAAAGGTTGTGTTGCTATAATTGATTAAATAACTGCGGTACAAGCAGTATAGAAACTTTATAAATTGTCAAGATTCTACCATTGTTTCTTTTCTCCTTAGTGGCCAGTAATGTAGCCCCTGTCCTTCCGATCTATTTAGGGTTTTTTTCTTAGGTTTGTTACCTTTTGGAGAGTTTTCTACCGATGCTGTGTTTCATTTTTATACACATAGCACCAACTCTTCCTCCAAATCCCCAGGGGCATCTCCTGTCCAGATAATCATAGTCTCCCTTATGTTTCAAATGAGATAAATAGCTTGTTTTTCAGCCCATTTAACCCATAATTTATTATCTTTTCCGCTTTAGATGTTGATTCACCAAGTTATATCATGTGAACGTGGTATTTTTTCTACCATAAAAATAACGCAATAAAGCATTATTGGCTATTGTTTATTGGTATATTTGGATGGGCTCCCTTTATCTCTTGTCCTTCTCTACATTTTAGTAATTGTGAAGGTTCACATATACACATGGTAATATGTTCAATCATATATAAGTTAATAATGGATTTATGCTTTTACATGTTTTTAATGTTAAGGATTTCTTTCCAGTACTCCCATCGTGAAGAACTTTTTTTTTTTTTTCATATGATGTTTTGTGTTAGAAATGAATAATGATCTGGATTTGCTTTGCACCATCACTGTTCTCACACCTAAAAATCGTTACAGATTACAGAGAATTATCAAAGACTTTTATTGACTAAACTCTGAATTGTAGTGGACTGCTATCAAAACATATGCAAAAAAGCTGATTTCAAATTCCAAAAAAGCTACAAATTTTATTTATAGTTGCAAGCTATATTTACCAAAATGTTTAAAATTCTATTACAATTTGTATTGCATAGAAATATTTGCTGTGTTTGTTAAAAAATGCACTATTTAGAGTAATGATTTTGGTGTAAGACTATAATTATTTGAGATTGCACAGTTTTAATGCAGAGCTCTTCATACCATCAGGGTTATTCAACGAACTAGGAACTGACCATAGATTGTTAATTGTAACTAATTTTAGCGGGGTTGAATAATTTTAGAAATTTGAATTATTTTGTTTCTAAATTTGCAATTCATTGATTCATTTTGGATGATTATGGTTTATTGAAAAACCTTTGAGGAATTATTAACAAGCAGTGACAATAAGTCAGCTGGATAGTTTACCAGCTCTGCTGTTTTAGCCTCCGTTTCCAATATATTACAATTCAGTGTCTGGTATTTAAAAAAATAAATAAAAAATCACTCTTCCGTTATCTGAATAATCCACTTATCCAAGTCCTAACTGCAAAATCTAAACCGTGTTTCACACCAATTAACATTGTCTGAAATTTACAATCCTGGCTCTAGATGAGCAATAATTTTGTCTAGATTCCTACCTGTCCGGGTGTGACCTAATAGCTCGAATCAGGAACTGAATGTTCTAAATATGGGTCTGAATTGTAAAATCTAGCAGCCAGCAGGCAAATAATTAAATACCCCCTGACACATAAGTGTTTGCTAGTTGGCCAACTAATTCTAGCCAGATATATATAAAAAAAAAAAAGTAAAAATTCATGAATAATGCAAGCATATGAGGGTCAGTAGTATGAGGGTCATATAACTAATTGGAGTATATAATTTCCCCCTTATGCCCCCATCCATCATGGGGTTATATCTAAACAGTAGGTCATCAGCAGCTGCTATATCATGAATACTCCATCGCCTGGGTTATGGGATTGGGTGTTTACATAATAAGTTAAAAAAAAAGTAAATAAGAGTAAATAGGGATCTTTGGTCCCTCTTTACACCCCCGCCTCAGTTAGGTGTTAAAAATTAGGGACTGGGCAACTATTGGTGTCCATTTGCTAAAGTCCCTATCCAATTTAGCTGTAGGATGGGGGCTGTAGTGAATTTGGGGAAATATTCCAATAATTTCCTTGGCACTATTCATAGGTATTAGATGGGAGATAAATTATTATAGCAGGGAACATGCCTTTTTCCAGCACCTGTCCTAACGAAACAACACCAGTTGTTCCAACATGCTCCCGCCCAAGGACACTGGACTGAAGGTAATAAAATGATAACAAGGTGTTGACATGTTGCTTATCCCCCTTCTCTGCCCCAACACATGGTCAATGGGTTGGAGCTAAATAGTAATAGAGAAGTGGACATTGCAGTCAATCCCCCATGTACATTGTGTTGTGGGTTATTAATAAAGTAAAGGAAGTAACATGCCAGTGTCCAGCCCTCTAGTCTCTGGGTTCTGCCTTCAATAACTCTCCTTGGGTAGCTGGGGTCCCCAAGACCCTAGCTACCTCCTTACCCCTAGATGCTTGCATGTCTATTCCCCCATACTAATTATACTGAGGGGTCCAATAAATCTGATACACTTTGAAAAATGTGGCCCCAAAATGGACAAATAATATAAATAATAGACAAAGCAGCTATTAAAACTAAAACAAACACTGATGCAAAAATGAAAATCAGTGTGAGCTCCACTTTGAGGGCTCCACTCCAACTAAACATGCAAGATGGGAAAGGACTTTATAAAGGCCTTCCCATGCTTTATGTGCCAGCTGTGATTGACAGCTTAGAAACCAACTAATCGCATCGCTCTGGTGGACAAGTCTCAGCCCTTGCAAGACGTGCCTCATAACGTCGATCTATCTAGAGGCATTTTGACATGTATCCTGTGACACTTTTATAGTTTCTGTTCTGACAGACTGCTTTACTGAGACCATGTCTTCTTTAAGTTTGAGTTACTGGTTACAAAGTAAAATTAAATCTATCATGGTATACCATTTGCAATCAACACCACAGGGAATGTGACATAAAGTTAGTTTGAGTGGAACTACGAGGCCATTTCATCACCAATTTTGCCCAATGAAAGTTATCTGTTTGAAACCTTGATGCTGTGTCAGGGGCATGAGGCTGTGTCAGATGCCAAGATATGTCTGTAAAATTCCTTGTTATGACAGTAAAAACTATTTTATTCTTAGAACTTAAAGGAACATTTCAAGCACCATGACAGCTAGAGCCCCCCTATTTTCCCCATTGTAAGTAGTTAAAACATTGTAGAATGGTTGGAATTCATATCTGAGGTCTACCAGGTCCTGCTCCTTCTCAGGCAGAGACTGAGCTCACTGGCTGAGAGCAGTCTAGTTTAGTTCTCAGCCAATGAACTAGACTTCCACTTCAGAGCTGTCACGGTTCACACCGTGCCATCCAGACTGCCAGGCGAGGTCGCCCCAGAAGTGCCCAACAGTGGATTTGAACATGGGGGCCTTCTGCATCCTAAGCCCAAGTTCCTGCTTCCTGAGCCACTTCTAACCTTGTTTTCCTGGCATTGCCTGCAGCACTAGGGGTCTGGACATCACCAGTGGCTCCTACCTGTCCCTCTAAGTTCACCTGAGGCAGTTCACTCATTAGCTGGGCATAAAACACTGCCCCTCCCTGAGGACATGGTCAGTTTGTTGTTTCTTGTATCCTGTTTCCTAACACTGACTTGGCTTGTGACCCTTTCTGTTTGGGTTATTCGTTATTGCCTGTTCGCTACCTGCCCTGACTTTTGGAACCGTGTCTGACTACTTTACTGGATTTGCCCTTGTCTGTTTCCACGTACCTGAGTACTGTTCCTGCCTAAGCCCCCGTGCACAGGTTCACAGTCCTGGTAGTTTCTAACCTTATCACCTTGGACTGTGTATATCTGCACAAATCTCTGCCCACCGGACTCCCAACTAAGGTAAGCCATGACATAACGAACTGACCATCATGGAGTCCGCAGAGATGTGAAAGCTGCTTACCCAGCAAGTGTCCAGCCTGGCCCAGACTGTTTCGGAGGAATAGTATGCCCAGCCCCTGAACCTGCTTATCCTAAGCCGTTCGTCATTATGCCTGAGAAATTTGATGGTAGCCGTCCAGCACTTTAAGGTGGACTGCGAATTGTTGTTTGCCTTGAAGCCTCGGACTTATGCTACCGCCTTCATAATGAACAGAGCGGCTATGCTATCAACCTCCTGTCTGGACGGATCAGAACATGGGCACACCAGATGTTGCAGGCTAAGAGTCCTGTCCTTGACAGTTGGGATTCCTTCATGACTGCTATGGATTCAAAGTGCAAGACCTCTAGGAAGACCGTTGTGCCAAAGCCTGCTCCACATCCCAGATTCCTAGAACCCGGGATAATCAGTTCAAACACTACTCCCGTGTTTCCTCCTTAGGATCCGGTTCCTAGGAAGACTCCAGAGGTATCCTATGTTCCTCTTGACTCTGAGGAACCTATGGAAATAGGACTAGTCCAGCTCAAAGTCCCTCATGAAGAAAGAGACTGGAGGAGAAGCCATGGTCTTTGTTTTTACTGTGGGAAAGGGGTGACTTTATCTCTCATTGCCCTGTTCGCTCACCTAGGCCTCTAGTTCTCCGATTGGCTACCACCTTTCTTTGTCCTATGAACTCTGCATGCCAGCCTGTAAAACCTCAACACGCCGACATGCCTGTCTGTGTTTAGCCACCCTGAGAAATTCTCCATCTCTTTCTCCAGAGATGTCTGCACCACCTCCTGAAAACACTCATGTTAAAACCGGTACCATCACCACTTCCTGCCTGCTCAAAGATCTACCTTCGGATTGTACCTATGCCTCTAATGGTACTAAAGTCCACATAAAGGATTTGGAAATGTTTGAAAAGGCATTGCAAGACGCAAACTCCATTCCTGTTGATGTACGTAAGGAGAAAAGTTCAGAGGATGTGCATCTACCTTTTGGCACCCCTGGTGTAGGACTAAGAAATCTGCCTTGACATGGCAGGTGAGCTTACACTTTTTATGACTATTATAGAAGTAGTAAAAACCTTTATTTAATAGTGTGCATTGTAGGCAGGTAATATGTTTGGTTTTGCTTTGTTAGGGCTGAATACTAGAGCCGTTGCTGCCACCCATGAGAAGTGGAAGTTTGAGCATCGGGTTATGTCTGGTTTTATCATTTGTTTTTTTGTATGGACACTCCATTCATGGGTTCTCCAGCTTGACTGTGTAGAATAGATGAAAATGTATCCATAATTACCGTAATTTTCCTTTCCTGGTCATAGGCCATGGCAGCACAACAATGGGTTAGCTCCTCCCTATCCCTAATTAGACAGAAACAGAATTAAAATAGAGGTATAAATACCCCCTCCCACCATTACTCCCTCAGTCTTGTTAACAGCAATATCCCAGGGCGGGATCTTTGTGCTGCCATGGCCTATGACCAGGAGGTTCAGCAAAAAGAAGCCTGAAGTTGACAGTCAAAACTGGATACAATATCACTGAAAGGACTACCAGATGCCAGGATAACCTAAAAAAGGTAAATTTGTTTGGATTTGGCACCTTTTTAAAGGAGGCGTGTGACGTCACTGATGACGTCACCGGCTTTGCGAATGATCGCAATGCGCATGTGCGGAACCTGTACCACGCACATGCGCGGAAGATAGCATGACGTGCCTGCCGCTTCCGCGCGGAAGCCAGCATGACGCGCCCGCCGGTCCTCGCATGCGCGGAAGTCCCTATGATGCGGCCGCCGGACCCCAGGATACCGATCAAGATGGCGGCTGCCCAAACCCGGGAAAATTTCAACCTAAAGAAGAGGAGAGGAGGAAAAAAAAAAAGAAATGGCAAACAAATAACATTTACTAAGAGGTGGAAGGGGGGGGACCTGACAGCCATAAAGTTATATATATATACATATAAATATGTATATTTGCTTACTGTGCATGCCAGGTAAAAGATAAGAAGAATCTTCTGAAGATGAGGTTCTTCTGCCACTTCCTGCTACCGCTTGGTCACTGCAGGGAATTTGTTCTTATTGACAATTTAACTTGCTACTCCTAGGGTCACTGCAAGTGGTCACTAAAGGAGCATCTCCAGGGGTTTTTCCTTTGCGCAGGGCCGTGTACTGGAGACTTCCCAAGGAAGAGAGGCTGAACTTCCTTGGGGCCGAAGGTAAAAACCCTCAGGTAAGCCAAAAAGAAAAGATGTTCTCAGTCTATAATGACCAGAGTCCTATAGGGATAGGACAGGAACAAAAAGACTGAGTGAGTAATGGTGGGAGGGGGTATTTATACCTCTATTTTAATTCTGTTCCTGTCTAATTAGGGATAGGGAGGAGCTAACCCATTGTTGTGCTGCCATGGATATGGCCAGGAAAAGGGAATTTACAGAAGAAGGTCTTCCGTTTACCACTACTCACTAAACCCTCACATTTTGCCAATTTTATTGTCAAATTACCTAGGGTGTAAATGTGATGTAAATTAATACCTCTATAAACTGTCTATTAGGTGAGAGAAAATAATCAAACTAATGTGCAAAATACATTCACTAATGCAAAATGTACTTAAATGCATCACTGTGCTCTTCTGAACTGGTTGTATGATGACTTATTGAAAATATCAACATGGTGATTTTGTTGCTTAAATGCATGGAAATTTACCTTAACCCCTTAAGGACCAAACTTCTGGAATAAAAGGGAATCATGACATGTCAGACATGTCATGTGTCCTTAAGGGGTTAAAAATGCTCAAAAAATATATTTGAGAACGTTTGGTTAGTTAAGTACATCTCCAGCTACTCTGTGTTCTGTACACTTCAGTTTAAAGGTAATAATTGAGCCAACCTTTTTAATCCTCAATTAGCATAATTAAACAACAATGCACATCAGTGTATGGTCTTATTTTCAGATATTCCATGGTTACTGCCTTCCTTAACCCCTTCAGGACGGAGTCAATAGTACACGTTCTGATCAAAACAAAATGTAAACAAAAACTGGAATTTGCGCTATATGTCTGTTCAACCGTAATTCGCCTCTTTCATATTAAGTGCACCCACACTTATTATATATCATTTTGTTCAGGAGAAACTGGGCTTTAATTTCTCATGAACTATTCATATATGGAACATAATTTATTATGAATAAAATAAAAAAAACTGTGAGAAATTAAGATTTTTTAAAAACAAATTGTAGACATTTTAGCTGTAAATGTCATAATACTGTTAGCTTTAACTGCAAAAAAAACACATATTTGGATTCAGCAAAGCCTCACGAGTACAACAGTACCCCCCATTAACAGTTTTTACGGTGTTTTAGAAAGTTACAGGGTCAAATATAGCACATTTCATTTTTTTTTTCACTATGAAATTTGCCAGATTGGTTATGTTACCTTTGAGACTGTGTGGTAGCCCAGGAATGAGAATTACCTCCATGATGGCATACCATTTGCAAAAGTAAACAACCCAAGGTATTGCAAGTGGGGTATGTCCAGTCTTTTTTAGTAGCCATTTAGTCACAAACACTGGTCAAAGTTAGCGTTCATATTTGTTTTTGTGTGAAAAAAGCAAAAAACTAATATTTGGCCAGTGTTTGTGACTAAATGGCTACTAAAAATGACTGGACATACCTAATTTCCAATACCTTGTGTTGTCTACTTTTGCAAATGGTATGCCGTCATGGGAGTAATTCTCATTCCTGGGCTACCATACGATCTCAAAGGCAACGTAACCAATCTGGCAAATTTCAATGTGAAAAAAATGGAATGCAAGCCTTATATTTGACTCTCTAACTTTCCAAAACACCATAAAACCTGTACTGTTATACTTGGGAGACTTCACTGAACACAAACATAAGTGTTTCAAAACAGTAACACATATTACAACAATAATATCGTCAGTAAAAGTGCTTTTCATGTGTGAAAAATGCAAAAAACCCAACTTTTACTAAATATATCATCGTTGTAATACAAGTTACCATTTTGAAACACTAATATTTGTGTTCAGCGAAGTCTCCTGAGTAAAACAGTACCCCCCATGTACAGGTTTTTTGGTGTCTTGGCAAGTTACAGGGTTAAATATAGTGCGTGCAAATTACATTCTCTGCACTTTCTGCCTGGGTTGTCAGGCACGTCAATCAAATTTTAATTAATTAAATCACATAATTATGTTAAAAGATTACTTTAATATACACGTAGAATGTTAATTTATATACATATATATGTATTTCAATTCTATGTGTATACTTATGTAGTTATTTATGTAATTAAATATATTTATCTATATATAAATATTTGCAGTTATTTGTATTTTATATATAGATAGATAAATATAGAATGTCATTCTAAGTGTCTTTTGTTACCAATATATATATATATATTAAAAACAAAATACAGTTAGAATGAGATTACATATGTATGTATAATTTATTTTCATTTAAAAAAAAATATTTTATTTATTTTATTATTTTATCTATTATTGTAATTATATGTATATATATAAACATAAAATTTATAAATATGTATTATATATAATATATATATATCTTGTATATATGTAACTTCATTCTAAGTGTATTTTAATACTAATATATGTACTTATATTAACATTAAAATACATTATGTATGACGTTACATATATATATATAAGATGTGTATATATTTATTTGTGGTCGTGGCAATATAGCCGTATACAGAAATCATAGCATACAATAACATTAATATCGATTGGTTGGAACTAGTCGGTTGTGGTGTGCCGAAACCGACAGAGCAGTAGGCCTGTAAAAAGTGGGCCCACCTTAGAGGGTGTTTTGTAATAGAGGGAGTGGCGGGTGGGATGACTCGCCAGACCATTAACGGTAAGGTGAGAGTGGATTGGTAGCCCTTTTATAGGAAACCAAGCCCCTCCCACAACTACAGGCCAAGCCTTCAAATTTGTGGTCGTGGCAATATAGCCGTATACAGAAATCATAGCATACAATAACATTAATATCAATTGGTTGTAACTAGTCGGTTGTGGTGTGCCGAAACCGACAGAGCAGTAGGCCTGTAAAAAGTGGGCAAAAATAAGATACCATAAGACATAATACGGTGACCAATACTCTTTATTTAGATAAGTCACAGAAAGCTAGTCTTAATTCTTTTACAGGATTGGGTATGTAGAGAGTGTAAGCTGAGGATTTACAGCGTCCCATTGTTTTGATGATGTGCGGGGGTATGTGGTTAGCAGATGCTGTAGATGCTGCCCTGATTCGAAAAGAATGACCTGAGAAATGACTAGGGTTCAAGCCGAGTCTAGTCAACAGCAGACGTACATATAGCATAAACTTTGTTGTGGTCAGAACGTTACCGTGCAGTTCGAGCAAAGGTTGTAAAGGTTGTTTGTGGAGTGAGTGAAGATAATTGTCAAAATTTTGTACAGGGCACCATTTGTTATGAGTAGGGTACAAGGGGATCGTAACAGTATGAACTATGGTGCTGGTTTTTGATTGTTTTAGCATGAGTAGGTAATGGTCGTTCTGTTTCCCCAAGTCCATGGTTCTCAAGTAATCGGGGGTTGTAATGGTCTTAGTCGTAAATTCGTTGGGACGGAGAAATCCATAAAAAGCTAAATATATAGCTGTCTTTATTACCGTGTTCGTCCTGGGCTCAAAAGGAGAGGAATCTAACAAATTGACTAGTGCATGGAATATGTTATCTATAGGTAGGCGTTTTGAGGGGACATGTGCGTCCAATTTCTTAATGCCTTTAAGTACTGTCTTGATTTGATATGAGGACAGGAAACTCGTAGCGTTGGGTTGTTGGATAAGCATGTGGTGTTGAATTCCCGTAAGGTATAGTTTTATTGTGTTAAATGATAGTTTAAGGTTAAAGGACCACTCTAGGCACCCAGACCACTTCAGCTTAATGAAGTGGTCTGGGTGCCAGGTCCTTCTAGGGTTAACCCATTTTTTCAGAAACATAGCAGTTTCAGAGAAACTGCTATGTTTATGAATGGGTTAAGCCTTCCCCCTATGTCCTCTAGTGGCTGTCTCATTGACAGCCGCTAGAGGCGCTTGCGTGCTTCTCACTGTGATTTTCACAGTGAGAGCACGCCAGCGTCCATAGGAAAGCATTGTGAATGCTTTCCTATGTGACCGGCTGAATGCGCGCGCAGCTCTTGCCGCGCGTGCGCATTCAGCCGACGGGGAGGAGAAGAGGCGGATCGGAGGAGGAGAGCAGGAGGAGATCTCTCCGCCCAGCGCTGGAAAAAGGTAAGTTTTTACCCCTTTCCCCTTTCCAGAGCCGGGCGGGAGGGGGTCCCTGAGGGTGGGGGCACCCTCAGGGCACTCTAGTGCCAGGAAAACGAGTATGCTTTCCTGGCACTAGAGTGGTCCTTTAATGTGGCAAAAGGAAGTGAAACCCAATATTGATTCTAACGTGAACATGTCGTGAATGTGGAAATCAGTGATGAATTTCTTAAATATGTGAAATGCTCTATCGTAAGTGTTTCTAGTATTTACAGAAAGTGCCAGGTGAGAAATGTGACGTGCGTGATCTAACAAAGCTTTTAAACCATTATCATGTCTTTGAAAAGTGGGGCTGAAGTTGCCAGTTTGGAGGCGGTGGGTAGTGTCGTGAAGAATTCCTGAAAACGAAATCGAGACAAGTGATCAGCACCGATGTTTGTGCACCCTGGAACGTGAATACATGTTATAAAGAATTGACAAGTGGCTGCTACCCATGTGAGTCGTCTTAAGAGTCTCATAATTACCAGGGATGATGACCGGCCTTTATTGACAATATGGCAAGTAGCCATATTATCAGAATAGCACCTAACCGTGTGACCGGACCAATGGGGTCCCCAGGTAACGGCCGCCACCACGATGGGGTACAATTCGAATAAAGCTGAGGTCTCTGTGAATTTTGTGAGTGATCTGACCTCAGTTGGCCTTGGCCCCCCGAGCCATTGGTCTCCCCAGATGGCTGCAAATCCTGTGTTTGCTGCTGCGTCTGTCCATAGTGTAGGTGAAGTGTCAGAGTGAGGTGGTATAAACATGGCTCGCCCGTTCCAAGAAGTGAGAAAAATTCCCCACATACGCAAATCGGATGTTGCATGGTTGTCTAATGTAATACTTGATGTGTCTGAGGTAAATTGTGTAAATAGGGATAGTAAGTGTGAAATAAACAATCTGCCCTGGGGAATAATTCTCATTGCAAAGTTAAGTGATCCCAGCAATTATTGTAGTTCTTTTTTGGTGCAACAACCTTGCCGTAGGTAATGGTCAATGCTTGCCAGGATACGCTCAATTTTTTCATGAGGGAGGCTAGCCTGCATGTGTACGGTGTCCAGTTGTATCCCCAGAAATTGCATCTGAGTGTCGGGCCCCAGTGTCTTGTGTGGGGACACTGGGATAGTGAGTGATTCAAATAATGCCAACATGTGTTTTAAACTTGTGGGTGGAAGTGTGTTGTTCTCAATCGTGAGGAAATCGTCTAAATAGTGAATAACTGAGGGGCATTTACATTCATTTAGTAACAACCAACATAAAGCCTCTGCAAATGGGTCAAAAATACGCGGGCTGCTTTTAGAGCCAAAAGTGAGACGGGTGAAGAAATAATGTAACCCTTCCCATTTAATGCCGTGAAGGTGCCAAAGTGTAGGGTGCATAGGGAGTAATTTGAAGGCATTCACTACATCCGTTTTACTTAACCATGCCCCCGTGCCTGCTTTAATGATGGCTCCAATGGCATGGTCGATAGTGGCATAATGTAGTGAAAACTCTTCAGATGGTATGAGGGAATTTAGGCTAGGGACCGTGGAGGAATGTGGTGCAGATAAATCAATGATCAGCCTAGGTTTAAGTGAGTTTTTCCCCGTGACAATCCCAATGGGATTGGTTCTCCAAGAAGTAAAGGGTGGTGAAGGGAAAGGACCCAGCAAGAACCTGTGGTTCACCTCGGTCATGATGAGTTTATGTACCAGCTGTGGGTCATCTAGTGTGGATAGTAGGTTGTCACATTCCAGTGTGCCTGTAGGTAAATGTTTCAACCCTGTGTGAAATCCCTCCGACAGTCCTGTTATGAGATCTGTCACTGAAATGTCGTGATGGGTGTAGATGTAGCAAATCGGTGAATAAGCTGAGGTTCACGCATGTGAGATAGGGTTTTGGGAAAGCTTTATTTGGGCACATTGTCTTGGAATGGGCCCTAAAACAGTATGAACATACATGCATCAATCTACAAGAGCTAAAACCACAATTGCCTGCATTAAAATTGTTACACACTTGGGATTTGCCTAAGAAGACGATATATCTTCCCAATTTATCTTTCAAACCT
Organism: Pelobates fuscus; assembly: GCF_036172605.1. NCBI lineage: Eukaryota > Metazoa > Chordata > Amphibia > Anura > Pelobatidae > Pelobates > Pelobates fuscus. The sequence goes on from NC_086326.1 coordinate 128,997,077, forward strand.
TTAGTAGGCCTTGGGAGGTTTGTTGCTGCTTGGTTTTGCTCAACCTCGGCTGTATTAGGGCAGGGATTTGTGCTGTGGGTTGCTGATGAGCATACTGCACAAGTTGGGGGTCTGAGGCCTGCAAAGTGCCTGCAGAATAGTTCAGTGTCCAACTTATTCCAATTAATGCTTAAATTGAATTGAGCCAGAGCTGCAGCCACCTTTGCAGAGAAGGAACGGTGGTAATTGTAAAACGCAGTACCACCGTATTTGTGCCCCAGATCCACCATCTTGTGCATATACGCATCCAGTTCAGCTCTTTTCCCAGGGTAAACAGTGCAGTATACATCTCTATAGATGCCAAACCCTAAGACAAATGCTGGGAGGTTCAATTTTTTGTTCAGGCGAGGGTCTCTAGCCCTTAGGACTACCGAAATGTCCCCACAAGCAAAGGTCCTGTTCTCTAGGACATCCTGGGAGGCAATGAGCAATGAAGCTAGGTTAACGTCCTTGCCCTCCAGAATGTCCTTTTTAAGGTGAGCTGGGACCATATGTGAGGGATCAATAGACTCTATAATTGCCGTAGCTGTCAGGGTATTACCGGGCAAGATATTAGCAAGAGGCTTAGTGGTGACCGTCGTGTTTGTAGTGGACTGACTAGCACTACCAGCCTCCAATTTGTCCAGCCTGTCACTAATTGTGCCAATGGATGCCATAAGGGACCTCATCATAGCATGAAAAGCTGGTACTTGGGTCCCGCTAGGGCCTTCCCCTGCCTCGGAGTTGTCAGTGGTAGCGTTCAGTAGTCTATACAACTCCGCCTTCCTAGCTGTAGCTGGGAAAGGGATGCAGCGTCTTCTGAGTTCTGCTGTAAGACGTGGTATGGTCCATGATCTAAGGGATGCAGGGCTATTCACATCTGTACCAGGACCAGGGGTGGCAGGCCTAGCGGGTGTGCTAGGTAGTGATAGTTCCTCAGGGATATCAGGCGTTAGTGACATAACTGAAATTATAAAATAGATATTATCAGTCGTATGTAATGGGTTTGTGGGTGGGTACTGGTGGGCTAGCTAGATACCAAGCGGTGAAACAATTAAGCTTTTTGATCGTGACAGATGAGTCCCTGCTAGTTGCCAAGTGGCTTGAGAGGCACTATCTATGCGTGGGCCCGAGGGGAAGTTTGAGACCACCGAACGTTGTGGCGGGGTGTTGGCCTCTCGGTGTCAATTAAAGCATAAGAAAGATTGGGATTGACAGGTGAGGCTCTCTCTTTGCACTGTTGCGGGGCGGCTAGCTATGATTTGGCCCGAGGGACATAGTACCGCCGAGTATGAGGTTGGGGATGTTGGCCTCGCGGGACCACTAGCCTATGGATTAAGACCAGAATTTTTTTGATCTAATTGGGCCACATAACCTAGGACCAGTACCCCTTAAAGCATAGAAAGTAATGGGTTCTGGCGTAGTACCTGATATGTGAGTCAGGCTGAGCTCTCAATGAAGAGTGACTGTGATAGTGTCGAGTGGTTGACCTGTGGGTATAAGATGATATATAAATATCTGAATATAAGGTAATGGTTAGGCCAGATCGTGGACCTTAGAACCAGAACCTACCCGATAATCTGCAGAGGGGATTTAACCGAAAGAAAGTGACAGCTTTCTTGCTTGTAAAAGCTACCGCCAAATGACTGAGAACCTAGAAGAGTAAATCACACACTTAACTAATATCATATGTATTATTGGCCTTTACATTAATCATATTTAAATTCCTTACCCACCTATAAAGAAAATTACAAATGATACAGATGTCAGAATCCCCAATCTTAGTACGACTCCCTGGTAAGGAAACCTGTGGGAAGATGTCAGGGAAATCAGGACACCATTCAAGTGTAGCATATTTATATATATTATAGAAATTATGAGTGTAATATAGTTTGTGACCGGTATGGGCGAAATTCCCCTTAAGAATTGGATGAAATTCGTGTTTAATTTGTGAGTAATTGCGCGAATTTAGATGGAGTATGGGTACATACGAATAGATACATTTTAATTGAGCCGAGAAGAAAATGCTATGTGTATAGCCGAATGCTGCGTTCGTTAGTTTCAGTGGTATTAACACGCGAGTGGTTCAATTGCCGAGCGGCGTGCTTTATATGAATAAAAAGTACCGAACGCGGTTGATGCGAACGGGGCTCTGCCGTGTAAAGCCGTGAATTTTGCAGCGGTTTCCTTTACGGCGGGCCTAACTTACTTTTTTTGCGGCGGCAAGTACCGGACAAGCTGTGCGGACGCCGGCGGTGGGAAGAAGAGCCCGGAGAGCACCGGACAACCCAGGAGAGCACTGGACCAGGAGACCACGAGGAACAGGTAAGAAGAATCCAAGAGGGCGGTCTGAACCGGAAGTAAACGTTTCAGACTCGCCAGACCATTAACGCTAAGGTGAGAGTGGATTGGTAGCCCTTTTATAGGGAAACCAAGCCCCTCCCACAACTACAGGCCAAGCCTTCAAATATATATAATATATATACACACACACACACACACACACACACATTTATTTTATTTTAAAACATGTTTAATAAATATTTTTTAATATTTCCCACCAGCAGGGGGACTGTCTGACATTTCTGACATAGCACGTCCGCCATCCTTAAGGGGTTAAAGTTCTACACCTCTGATATATAGTCTTCTATATAATCTACTAACCTGAAATTGACTTCACATATTGATTACTATGATTTATTTCACTGATCAAACTCTTTTCTGAAAGAAAAGCGAGTACTTGACTGACTTGCTTTCATCTGACAGCATAGATTAACTATGACAAAAATGGGTTGTTGTGGATGGACATTCATACAGTGCATAATGTTAATTAAGAACCTGGCAATGTCTCTTTCTTCTTATTACTTAAAGCGGCACTGATATTGCCTCTTGGCAACGTTAGCTCTATGAGCTGAAGAGGAGCAGCAGAAAGAGGATGGTGGTGCCCGTAAGGGACAGGTTCAGGCAATTGAATTTCATATTTTGCCTAACTGCCCCCCCTCCCCATGGCCACCAGACCCAAAGTGGCTATGTCACCGCCAGGGGTCTCTGCAAATTATGCAAAGACCCCCAGACGGTGACAATTCAACTTTAACTAATGTCAATAAATTAGAGATGTTTACATAATATTATATATTGGGAATATAGATTAGTTTTTTTAGCAAATCTGTACACTTATACTTAGTAAAATCATTAGAAAATATGTTTTGGGATCCTAGGAACATACAGTTGATATTTGAAATGTGGATTTTCAGTCTTCCTTTGGATTCAACCAATCTCAGGTAGTGTATACAGGGCCGTCACCAGAAATTTTGGGGCCCCTAACTCAGCTCAGGGTCTGGGCCCCTTGGGGCCCGCGGCCCACAGGGTCCACCTCCAAATTCTGCCCACAGGAATACACAAACACACACACTGATACATACTAACAGACACACATACTGAAACCGAAATACACGCATATAGGCATACATACTGACACACACATACTGAGACATACACACATATACACACAGGCATACATAGTGACAAACAGACACATACATACATACAGACACACATGCATAAGGACATACAGTCACATACATACATACAGACACCGACATACATACACGCATACATACATACATACAGACAGACAGACATGCATACAGACACTGACATCCATATACACACAGACATACATTCATAATGACATACAGACATACATACGTTCATACTGACATACATTGATACTGGCATGCATACAGACATACTGACATACATACATTCATACATACTGACATACATTCATACAGACAAACATACATGCATACTGACATCCATACACACACATACATACATTCATAATGACATGCAGACATACATACAGACATTCATACATACTGACATACATACACTGACATCCATACATACATTCATACATATATACATTCATACATACTGACATACATGCATACATACATTCATACAGACAGACATGCACAGGGGCGGACTGAGAACCCTCAGGGCCCACGGGCAAAATAAATCAAGGGCCCCCTTACAGGCCCCACCCATGCTCCGTAGCAAGCCCCACCCTTGTCCCGCCTCCAGCCACACCCTACACAATCTTTAGACACAAGGAACAAAAATGCAATAATCCCCTCAAGGCCCCAGTAGAGACTACAATTGAGGGCTAATGGGCCATGGAGGGGGGGTCTTTCTAGCAGAGGCTATCTCAGTGTTATTTAGAGAGTGTTAGAAAGAATCTACTCGAGCCCCATTAGAGACTACAATGGAGTCTAATGGGGGCCTGGAGGGGGGTCTCTCCAACACTCTGGTTCCTATTTACAATATAGCAACACAACATAGCTTGCTGATACCTAGGCCAAGTTGGCTCCTCCTACCTTAATTACCGTTGCTGGAAGGCTGTGGGCTTGCTGGCTGCGGCTGGCAGGCTGTGGCTTCCCGGCAGGCTGTGGGCTTGCTGGCTACTGCCGGCAGGCTGTGGGCTTGCTGGCTACTGCCGGCAGGCTGTGGGCTTGCTGGCTGTAAGCCTGTGGCTTGTTGTAAGTCTGTGGGCTGGCTACTGGCCTGTGGCTGGCTGCTGGCCTGGCTGGCCTGTGGGCTGGCTAACTGGTGGCTTGGTTGGCTTGTGGGCTGGCTGGCTGGCTGGCTACGGGGGCACTTGTAGATTATTTAAAGAAATAATCCATGCACAATAACCACTGCTGCTCTGTGTAGTGGTTATGGTGCCAGGAGGGCCAGGACCCCCTCCCAGAGTAAGTAGTCAAACCGTTTAAGAACAGTTTGAAAACTTACCTGGGGTCTGCTGGGATATGGGGCTGTAGTAGGGTATAGGAGCAGTGGTGCAATGTGTGAGGGGTGCAGTGTGTGTGAAAGGTTCAGTGTGTGTGTGTGTGTGAACATATAGGGTGTGTGTGGCAATGTTAGTATGGGGGTCTGTGTATGGGGGTCTGTGTATGTGTGAGGCAATGTGTGTAAATGTGTAGGGTGTGTGTGGGGACAGTGTGTGTGTATGGGGGGCAGTGAGTGAATGTGTATGGTGTGTGTGTGGGGGGGCAGTGTTTGTATGGGGCTAGAGTTCACTCTCACTACTACGACCACCAGGAATCCCTGGTGGTCGCAGTGTTGAGAGTGAACTCTAGCCCGTAGCTCCAGGGCTAGAGTTCACTCTTGCGAGAGCCGGAGCGTTGCCGTGGTAACTGCGGCAACGCTCTGTGCTTGCGTGAGAAGGACCCAGAGAAGCTGCAGGCTAAGCTCCCGGGTCCTCTCTTCTTCCCTCCCTGCCAGCTGCCCGCACGGTGCCTGCAGACCGGGGAGAGAGATCGGCTGGGGCGATCCACCAATTATATATACAGCCCTACTGTGTGCCTTTTTGTCTCCCCCAGTCCCTCTGTATGTTTCTTTCTCCCCCTCACTGCTCCTCTGTGTCCATGTCTCCCCTCTCCTTCCCAGTCTCTCTTCCCCCTCTGCCTCTTTCTCCCCCTCCCCTTGTGGGTCTCTCTCCTTTCTCCCTGTGTCTCTCGTCCCCTCTGTCTCTTTCTCCCCCCTTTCCCTGTGTCTCTCTCTACCCCACATCTCTAGTCCCCTCTGTCTCTTTCTCCTCCCTTTCCCTGTGTCTCTCTCTACCCCACATCTCTCGTCCCCTCTGTCTCTTTCTCCCCCCCTTTCCCTGTGTCTCTCTCTACCCCACATCTCTCATCCCCTCTCTCTTTCTCCCCCTTTCCCTGTGTCTCTCTCTACCCCACATCTCTCGTCCCCTCTGTCTCTTTCTCCCCCTTTCCCTGTGTCTCTCTCTACCCCACATCTCTCGTCCCCTGTCTCTTTCTCCCCCCTTTCCCTGTGTCTCTCTCTACCCCACATCTCTCGTCCCCTGTCTCTTTCTCCCCCCTTTCCCTGTGTCTCTCTCTACCCCACATCTCTCGTCCCCTGTCTCTTTCTCCCCCTTTCCCTGTGTCTCTCTCTACCCCACATATCTCTCCCCCTCTGTCTCTTTCTCCCCCCTTTCCCTGTGGCTCTCTCTACCCCACATCTCTCATCCCCTGTCTTTTTCTCCCCCCTTTCCCTGTGTCTCTCTCTACCCCACATCTCTCGTCCCCTGTCTCTTTCTCCCCCCTTTCCCTGTGTGTCTCTCCCTACCCCACATCTCTCTTCCCCTCTGTCTCTTTCTCCCCCCTCCACCATCTCTCTATTCCCCTTCTTTCTCCCCCTGTGTCTCACTCTCCCCCCCTATCTATTTCTCCCTCCTTTCCCTGTGTCACTCTCTCCCCCCCCTCTGTCTCTTTCCTTCCCCTCCCCCTGTCTCTCTATTTTCCCACTGTCTGTTTCTTCCCCTGCCTCTATCTTTTCCCCCTCTCTGTTTTATTTTTCCCCCTCCCATTTACCAAGAGAAGACTGAAGGGGCCGGGTACATGCTGGAGCCGCCGGGCCGGGTGGCAGCCTCGCCGGTCCGGCGGCACTCCTGTCAGGCTGTCAGTAACGCTGAGGACGGAAGGAGGGGAGGAGCATGTCTCTCTCACATGCTCCTTTGCGGTTCCCACATCCTGTGCTGGGAATTGTGGGAACCGCAAAGGAGCATGTGAGAGAGACATGCTCCTCCCCTCCTTCCGTCCTCAGCGTTACTGACAGCCTGACAGGAGTGCCGCCGGACCGGCGAGGCTGCCACCCGGCCCGACGGCTCCAGCATGTACCCGGCCCCTTCAGTGTGCCACCGGACCGGCCACCCGGTGGCACTTACATGCACAGATGCCGAGGCCGCGGTGGGGCAATCCGGCCCTGCCGCCGGGCCCCCTGATGGCGGCTCTGGCGGCGGGCCCCCCTCCCAGCCGGGCCCTCGGACCATGTCCGAAGTGCCCGACTGGTCAGTCCGCCCCTGGACATGCATACTGACATACATGCATACAGACACTGACATCCATACACAGACATACATTCATAATGACATGCAGACATACATACATTCATACTGACATACATACATATATATATATACATTCATACATACTGACATACATGCATACAGACACTGACATCCATACACACATCCATACATGCATTCATAATGACATGCAGACATACACACTGACAGACATACGTGCATGCATGCAGACACACACACACACAGCAAATTTTTCAGCCACCCTCCTGTTCTTACCTTTTCTTTGCAGGAGGGTGGCTAGGGCTGATAGGAGTCGGCGCGGCTCTCCCTCTTCAAGACCTCCACGCTGGCTCTCCTCCCGTGCAGAGTGAGCTGGGAGGAAGTGACCAGTTAATCCCAGCAGCACTTGCGCTACGGCAGCACTTTTTTTTTTTTTTTTTTTTTTTTAAAGGGGCCCGGTCGAGCACCATCGGGTGGCCCTAAGTGCAAGTTGAGAAATTATGATGAACAGCAGATATTTATTTTGTGTAAGATGTGACCTGAGTAGGCAGCGTGTATAACATGTAGGGCGCAATCCTTTTTAAGGTAAGGGTGAGGGCATGGAGGTATTTATCAATCTGGATGCTAAGAAGGCCAGAATCTGTATCTATTTAGTATGCTGTAATCATCAGCATCGAACTTTTAGCCTTATGGGCGCCTTGGCATAAACAGCGTATACGTTGCTAAACAAATATAATGAGCAGGCTTCAGAAGGCGGTGATAAATCATAGCTATTTGTAACACAGCAGCCCCTACAGAGTTGAGATTAAAGCATGTGATAACAGTGTATACATAAAACGGATAAATAAGAGCAGGGCTGGTCTCAGTATCGGTCCTATGAGGGCCTCCCATTGTGGTGGAATCTCGGTAAAAATAAATTTAGTAGGCCGAGATTACCACGTGGCATGTGTACGTGTATATGCTGACGTATCGATCAGTTGGTTGCACGAGGCAAGATACGATCAGTAGTGTACGGAGCATGTGCAAGAATACAGGATGTAGTATTCCCCCTCCTCCATTGTGCTGGACAAGCCATGCGGTCAAACAGGAAGTTAATTCTTATTTGTGTTGATTGGTTAAGAGAATGTGCGGGTGGAGCTTAATATGGGAGGAGTTATATGCCTATATAAGGAGCCTGCACTATTGTCCGGGGCTCAGAATTTGCTGTATTTTGGTGACGCTAGTCCCTCTGAGTCCCGATCGGTGATCCAATAAAGAATCTCTTCCTTCCTGAAGAAACCTGTGTCCATCTCTCTGTGCTTGGCTTCCGTCAGTTTCTCCGGTATCATTTGGTGCATTGGCCGGGAAGCTCATCGTTCAACGGTAGCTGAGAGGCAGAGGCGTGAGACGGTCTATCTTTGCCCACGTTCTCTACGGCTGCACCCCTGAACTTCTGCGTGGACCTCCCTTCGTCTCGGCGCCACTGGTCTGTTGTCCAGGAGATCATCGGCCTCTACGTGAGAAGTGCTGGGGTGTCCCCGTCGATGAGTGTGAACTCAGGTTCAGGAACGAGGAGGTAAGACAACTGCTGTTTTAGACGGCAGGACCCGCTAGGGGTATACCGATTGTGCGGTAGGCCCAAAGGGGTTTTTGAATCTGTATCTGCCCCCTCTGTCGGAGGGAAGGAGCGAAGGCGCACCGCTCGATCGAACGCTCTTTAGTCAGACCGTTTGATTTGGTTAGTCAGGCGGGGTCCTGGTGTAAATAGCCCTAGCCGGACACCGGTGTCTTGTCTAGACTAGCGTTCTAGGGTGTATATTACGTTCGCTAGGTCGGAGGGACCGGGAGACTAAGCGGCGCCTGTGTAAATTCGGTTCGCTAGTTCTCATCCTATCTGGGCTAAGTGGGAAGGCGTGTAAATTTGGAACCCACTAGACTTTTGATAGTACGACTAAGAGGCGCCTGTGTAAATTCGGTTCTCTAGCTCGTTGTATAGTGCGACTAAGAGGCGCCTGTGTAAATTCGGTTCTCTAGCTCGCTATATATGTGGTGATTGGGCAGTGTGGCTAACCAAAACGGGTGTATATAGTTTTAGGTAGTCCATTCAAGGTACTGGCCAATAGTTTAGTTGGGAATTGTAAATGTGTTAACGATTGTTTTAGTAAAGTGTATATCTTGTTAGATAGCGCGAGCTCAGCCGTCTAGCGAGAGTGTTAATAGTGTGTTGCTGTATTATAGTGCACGGTACCATAACCCTGTATATTTACTGACATTGTATAATAAGTACTAATCATTGTCGTCAATTGCATGTTTTAACACCATAACCACTAATAATTGTATTGTGACCTTAACTTGTACTTTGACCTATGCTAACCGTACTGTAACCGCTATTTGTAAAAGACGATGTTACTGGGGTGTGTTATAGACGGGTAATTCGTATATAGAGAATTATAGCGTGGGTGACTGTATAGTTACGCCAAAGGGCATAATATTGATTATATAGTGACTGGTGTAGCAGCTGTGTGTGTACGGGAATTCCCTGAGTGTTTATTGTTATTGTGTACGTTTCACTTGGTAACCGTACCACGTGGTGCTGTTGCCAGAGGAAACGGGTGTGATTGTTGAATAGTACGCATGTATAGTAATCGTTGTCGACGACGTTCCATTGTTAAATATGGGTGCGTCGCAGTCAACGATTCCGGATCCCTTAGGATGTATGGTTAAGAATTTTAAAAAGGGATTCAAGGTTTGTGATTTTGGGGTTAAGATGTCTTCTGTGCGTTTAGTTACTTTGTGCACTAGGGAGTGGCCTACTTTGGTTGCGGCATGGCCGCCACGTGGCAGTTTGGATCCAACTCTGGTACAGCGCTTACACGTGGCTGTATCAGGTAGGCCTGAACTTTACGGCCAGTTTCCTTATATTGACTGTTGGAGACAGGCCGTAAATGACTCGCCAAAATGGCTCCAGACATGCCACGAGGAGCAGTGTCGCCTCATGGTAGCTAGGACTTGTTCGTCCACTAGGACTGGTGTTAGGCCCATTTTGGACACGCCCCCTGAGTCCGAGATCCCTTTGCCGCCCCCTTACTTTCCGTTAAGAGGAAGTGACGCAAACGCAGGAAGACCTGCAGCCCTCCCCTCATTACCCCCATCCACTTCCGCTTCCTCCTCCAGTACAGGATCCACCCCCCCTCGTACTAAATCTCCCCTTCCGGAACCAGAACCCACCCCCATTAGAAACGAATATCCTGATTTGGCGCCACTTCAGACTTCCGGTCAAGCTTCATCTAGCTCGGCCCGAAGTGTTCTATTTACCACCTTTTCCCAAAACCAACCTCCCACATCCCCATACCCTATCTCTCCCCGACCGGAAACCATGACTGACGCTTCCCTACGTAGCCCCATCCAAACCCGACAGTTGACTGGTGCCCAACAATTAAAGCATTATCAGATGCCTCTTCGCCTAAATCCCGGGTCAGCTTATATCGATGCCGCAGGTCAAATGGCACACGCTGACCCAGTCTTCGTATATGTCCCATTTACCACTACCGACCTTTTAAACTGGAAGACCCATAATTCCTCGTATACTGAGAAACCACAAGCCATGACTGATCTGTTCACCTCAATAGTACAGACGCATAATCCGACATGGGCTGATTGCCAGCAGTTACTAATGACTTTATTTAACAATGAGGAAAGGACAAGAATAAATCAAGCAGCCATTAAAGCATTAGAAGATAGAGCCCGTGCTTTGAACCAAGCTAATCCAGCAGCATGGGCCGCAACACACTATCCCAACACTGATCCCGATTGGAATGTAAATGGTGCTGATATGGTTCAACTCAGAGCCTATAGAGACGCTATAATTGCTGGCATGAAAGCCGGAGGAAAGAAAGCCATTAACATGTCGAAGACAGTTGAGGTGATTCAGAAAAGCGATGAAGCGCCCAGTGTCTTTTATGACCGATTATTGGAGGCATACCGCTTGTATACCCCCTTTAATCCGGAAGACGCAGATAATTCCCGAATGGTTAACTCCGCCTTTGTCAGCCAAGCATACGGAGATATTAAGCGCAAGCTACAAAAGTTAGAAGGGTTTGCAGGTATGTCCATCACCCAACTAATGGAGGTAGCAAATAAGGTCTATATGAACAGGGATACAGAAAATAAGAAAGAGGAAGAGCGTAAGATGCGTAAAAAGGCTGATATGCTAGCGGTAGCAATCGCAGGCGTAGATAAACGGGGCCCAGATAGAGGCAATAATAGATGGAGTAGGGAGCCTTTGAGTAGGGATCAGTGCGCGTATTGCAAGGAAGAAGGGCATTGGAGGAACGAATGTCCGCAAAGAGAGCAGTACGAGAGAGACCTACCCAGGGCAGGCTACGGAAACTTTAGAGGCAGAGCGAGAGGTAGAGGAGGTCCCGGAGGGAGTAATGGTTATAGAGGGAGTAATGGGAACAGAGGAAGTGTTAGGGAAGACAGGTATATTCCAGCAGCGCAAAGGTCCCGCGATAGAGAAGGTAGGGACTTCGTAGGATTGGCTGACACGGTCATGGAGGACTATTGATACCGACCGGGCTCCATCCCCCTTGGTCGAGCGGAGCCTATGGTCGATGTATCAATAGGGGGGAAAAGGAGTGCGTTCATGATCGACACTGGTGCCGAACATTCAGTGGTGACTAATCTAGTTGCTCCTCCATCTGGAAGGACTATTACTGTGATAGGAGCAACTGGAAGAAGTGCTGAAAGACCGGTTCTTAAAAGTCGACTCTGTACATTGGGAGGCCACGTAGTAAAACACCAATTCCTTTATATGCCTGAATGTCCAGTCCAATTGCTGGGACGTGATATGCTATCAAAATTACAAGCGCAGATTACGTTCCTACCAAATGGGACAACATCTTTGAAGTTTAATGGACCTTCAGGTATTATGACTTTATCCGTACCAAAGGAAGAAGAGTGGCGACTTTATACAGTGTTGACTAGCCAAAACCCTAGGAGTGATGAGACATTGTTTAACATACCAGGAGTTTGGGCAGAGAACAACCCACCAGGACTGGCCCGCAATATTCCACCAATAAAAATTGAACTGAAACTTGGGGTTTATCCAGTAAGCCTAAGACAATACCACATCCCACAGAAGGCTAAGAAGAACATCCAATCCTATCTGGATAAGTTCATACGGTATGGTATCCTAAAATTCTGTACTTCCCCCTGGAACACCCCATTGCTGCCTGTTCAAAAGCCCGGTACAGATGAGTATCGACCTGTGCAGGACTTAAGAGCAGTCAATGATGCGGTTGTTAGTATACATCCAGTTGTACCCAATCCATATAACCTGCTTGCTTTAATTCCGGGCGGGGCTACTTACTTCACAGTCTTAGATCTCAAAGATGCCTTCTTTTGCCTCCGAATTGCCGCAGAAAGTCAATGTATTTTCGCTTTCCAATGGGAGAACGCTGTAACGGGCTCAAAACGCCAAATGACTTGGACAAGACTGCCCCAAGGGTTTAAAAATTCACCTACCCTATTTGGTTCAGCCCTAAGTCAAGATTTATTGGATTTCGAGTCTATCCCAGGAGAATGTGTATTGTTACAATATGTAGATGACTTGTTGATAGCAGCAGTTACAAAAGAAAAATGTCAGCAAGCAACGCACGATCTACTACACATTCTCTGGAAGGCAGGATACAAGGTGTCTAGGAAGAAGGCTCAGTTGTGTTTGCCAACTGTCAAGTATCTGGGATTCCATATCTCTGAAGGTCAAAGGATTATGGGGCCAGAGAGAAAAGAAGCTGTCTGCCAAATACCAATACCCAAGAATAGAAGACAAGTGCGAGAATTCTTGGGGGCAGCGGGCTTCTGTAGGATATGGATTCCCAGCTATGCGATACTAGCAAAACCTCTGTACGCAGCTATCAAAGGTACAGAGCACGACCCCTTCTTATGGACCCAAGAACAGCAAACGGCATTTGAAGATGTGAAGAAGGCTTTGATGAGTGCCCCAGCATTAGGTCTACCTGATCACACACGACCATTCTACTTATATGTACACGAGCAAAGAAGAATGGCTGTGGGAGTATTGACACAGTACTTGGGATCATGGCAAAGACCTGTTGCCTACATGTCTAAGCAATTGGATGCAGTGGCCAGCGGACTTCCACCGTGTCTAAGAGCCGTAGCTGCAGCCGCCCTGCTAGTAGCTGAAGCCGATAAACTCACTCTGGGTCAAGAACTTTATGTACGAGTCCCACATGCAGTACAGACGTTGTTGGATTACAAAGGAAATCATTGGTTTAGTAACAGCCGTATGACCAAGTATCAAGCAATGTTGTGTGAAAACCCAAGAGTGCATTTAGAGACTGTAAACACCTTAAATCCAGCTACCCTTTTGCCACAACCTACTGAAAGTCAACATGATTGTTTGGAAGTAATGGATGAAGTATTCTCAAGTAGACCAGATCTTCGTGATTTTCCCATCCAGAACCCCGATGTTCAATATTATACCGACGGCAGTAGTTATGTGAAAGAAGGGATCCGCTATGCAGGATATGCAGTGACAACAATAGACAAGGTGATAGAAGCTCGGCCACTGGCGAAAGGAACATCAGCACAAAAGGCAGAATTAATAGCACTAACACGAGCGTTACAATTGGCTGAAGGTTTAAGAGTGAATATCTATACGGACTCTAAGTATGCGTTCTTAACCACTCATGCCCACGGAGCTTTGTATAAAGAAAGAGGACTACTGAATTCAGAGGGCAAAGAAATCAAGTACGCAGCTGAAATCCTACAACTATTGGAAGCAGTGTGGGAGCCGAAAGAAGTCGGTATCATACATTGTCGAGCGCATCTGAGAGGAGATGGTGATGTAACTAAGGGAAATCGGATGGCAGATAGTGCAGCTAAGCGTGCTGCTGAATCAGGAAGACAGGAGTATGTGGGGCATATAGCTGCTCTTATACCAACTCCACTGTCCCAATGGACTCCAGTTTATACAGCTCAAGAAGAGGAGTGGTTAAAGACTGAACCGGGAAAGTATCTGGAGAACAAGTGGTATCAGCTAGAAGATGGAAGAATAGTTATACCAGCATCGCTAGCGGTAGAAATTGTCCAAAATTATCACAACGGGACACATTCTGGGAGAGACAGTACTGAAGAATCTCTCCGGAAACATTTCTACATACCAAGATTGTCCAATTTGACTCAGGCCATTGTACGCAGATGTGTAACGTGTGCTAAGAATAATGCAAGACAAGGACCAGTAAAGCCACCAGGAGTCCAGTTTATGGGGGGACTCCCCATGTCCGATCTACAAATAGACTTTACAGTGATGCCTAAATCGGGTGGACATCGTTACCTGCTGGTAATTGTGTGCACCTATTCAGGCTGGGTAGAAGCATGTCCTACTCGTACCGAGAAAGCAGGAGAAGTTGTGAGATTCCTGCTACGAGAAATAATACCCCGATATGGACTACCCTGTTCTATAGGATCGGACAATGGTCCAGCTTTTGTTCACCAGTGCCTACAACAACTGACTCATATGCTTGGTATAAAGTGGAGGCTTCATACTGCATATAGACCCCAGAGTTCTGGTAAGGTAGAGAGAATGAATAGAACTATAAAGAACCAGTTGGCTAAAATGTGTCAGGAAACCCAACTTAAGTGGAACGTTCTCTTACCTATAGCTCTATTGCGAATCCGCAGTACTCCTACCAGAAGGATGGGCCTCTCTCCTTTTGAAATTATGTATGGGCGTCCACCTCCCGTACTTGGTAACTTAAGGGGGGACTTGAGTCAGTTGGGAGAAGGAATTACCCGGCAGCAGGTTGTAGAGTTGGGTAAGACTATGGAGGAGGTACAGAAATGGGTACAAGATAGATTACCTGTGAATATTTATCCCCCTGTTCATAATTATCATCCAGGAGACCAAGTGTGGATTAAAGAGTGGAATAATGTACCGTTAGGGCCCAAGTGGAGAGGTCCTTATGTTGTTCTTTTGTCTACCCCTACAGCAATAAAAGTAGCAGAAGTGACTCCGTGGATACATCACTCCAGGGTTAAACCAGCAGCAGTCGATTCTTGGCAAGTTACAGCAGATCCAGAGAATCCCTGCAAGATCCGGTTGAAACGCACTACTCAGTCGGAGTAACGAGGAATTATTGTGGATTACAAATTTTATTGTTACAGGTGTGAGTGAGAAGGCCATAATAAAGCCTGTCCGCTTACCATCACATAGTGTATAAGCCAGGAAAGTCCCGAAGGGACACCTGTGAAGACGAGCAGAACTCCATTCCCTGCAGCCCTCACATCCTGGAAGCTGAGGTTCCATCGCACGGACGAAGACTGAGGATGACGGCGAAAGATGTGCTTTTGATTATGTTTATTTACATGTGTTTTTATATTCAGGAAGGTAGAGGTACCGACACTCCTAGCTGTGAGGTATGCATTAAGACTACGAGAACAGGTAACCATATTTCCCAAACCCTAATCTGGCATTCACAATACGAGTGTAAAGGAGATGTATCAAGATGTAGATACTTAAATATAGATTATAGTGTGTGCCATTTAGGAGTAGGAGAACCTAAGTGCTTCAGTCCGGAGTATCAGCCTCGTACAATTTGGTTAACTCTCAGGAATGGAGATCCTCAGGGGACCCTAATTAATAAGACGGTGTTAGAATCCGTACATTCTTCGGGTGTTCTGCTATTTGATGCGTGTAAAGCGATATCGAGTGGTAGAAAGCCGTGGAATGTATGTGGGGATCTTAGATGGGAGAGGACGTATGGGTCTAATGATAAATACATTTGTCCCAGTAGCAAAAATAAATATGTGAGTCCTAGATGCCCAAATAAAGACTATAACTTCTGTCCATATTGGTCTTGTGTGGGGTGGGCGACTTGGGGACAGACAGTAGATAAAGACATGATAGTGACTAAGTTGCCGACTAGCCCTTATTGTAAGTCTATGGAATGTAACCCAGTCCATATACTTATTAATAACCCCGACAAGTTCTTAGATAAGTATGGCAATTTATTTGGGTTTCAGATATACGGGACGGGTTTAGATCCTGGGACATTATTGTTTATAGGAATAGAGACTGATACGGTATCCTCCCAGACTCATCAAGTATATCATTCCTTTTATGAAGAGATGAGTATAGATAATAAGATCCCCCATAACGCTAAAAACCTGTTCATTGACCTAGCTGAAAGTATTGCCGGTAGTCTTAATGTTACCAACTGCTATGTGTGTGGAGGTACTAACATGGGAGACCAATGGCCTTGGGAAGCAAAGGAGGTAATGTCCGGTTCTGAGGCAGTTGACCAACTAATATCTACACAAGCCGATTATCATATGAGTGTTAGAGGTAAATCTGAGTGGAGATTAAAGACCTCCATCATAGGTTATGTTTGCATAGCAAGGAAAGGAATAATGTATAATACTTCTGTAGGAGAATTAACTTGTCTAGGGCAAAAAGCTTATGATGATGATACAAAGAATACAACTTGGTGGTCGGCTTCAAATGTCTCAGAACCATCTAACCCGTTTGCTAGATATGCCAATTTAAAGGATGTGTGGTTTGATTTATCCATCACATCTACCTGGAGAGCCCCAGCAAATTTGTACTGGATCTGTGGTAAGAAAGCCTATTCGGAGCTGCCACAGGACTGGGAAGGGGCATGTGTGTTGGGTATGCTCAAACCATCCTTCTTCTTGTTACCGATTGAAACAGGTGAGACTTTAGGTGTTAAAGTGTATGATGTGAATCATAGGAAGAAAAGGGGACCCATAGAGATAGGCACCTGGGAAGATAATGAATGGCCTCCCCAGCGTATTATAGATTATTATGGGCCAGCCACGTGGGCTGAGGATGGTACCTTTGGTTATAGAACCCCTATTTATATGCTCAACCGTATTATAAGATTACAGGCGGTGGTTGAGATTATCACTAATGAGACATCACAAGCGCTCAATCTTCTAGCGAAGCATAACACCAGGATGAGGACAGCAGTCTACCAAAATAGATTAGCCTTGGATTACCTTTTGGCAGTAGAGGGAGGTGTATGTGGGAAGTTTAACCTAAGCAATTGCTGTCTTCAAATAGACGACGAAGGGCAAGCAATAGCTGAGCTTACTAGCCATATGGTTAAACTAGCGCATGTGCCTACTCAGGTATGGAAAGGGTACAATCCAAGTAGTTGGTTTGGTAGCTGGTATGAATGGTTTGGAGGGCTTAAGGCAGTGGTAGGTGGAGTCCTACTGATTTTACTGTTGTGTCTACTCCTACCGTGTCTTATACCCTTAGTAGTTAGATCTGTGCAAAGCCTGATAGGAAGTATAGCAGAGAGGAAGGCTGCTGCACAGATAATGGCGATATATAAATATAGGGCTCTAGATCAGGGAGAACCAATGCAGGAAGATGAATGTTGAAGATTCACATCATAAGATAAGTCTGGTCTGGTTCAAGGTAACTTGCGGTGTAAGCAAAACTAAGGTTATGTGATGCCTCAAGTAATTGTAAAATATCAAGAGGCATCAAAGGGGGGAATGTGGTGGAATCTCGGTAAAAATAAATTTAGTAGGCCGAGATTACCACGTGGCATGTGTACGTGTATATGCTGACGTATCGATCAGTTGGTTGCACGAGGCAAGATACGATCAGTAGTGTACGGAGCATGTGCAAGAATACAGGATGTAGTATTCCCCCTCCTCCATTGTGCTGGACAAGCCATGCGGTCAAACAGGAAGTTAATTCTTATTTGTGTTGATTGGTTAAGAGAATGTGCGGGTGGAGCTTAATATGGGAGGAGTTATATGCCTATATAAGGAGCCTGCACTATTGTCCGGGGCTCAGAATTTGCTGTATTTTGGTGACGCTAGTCCCTCTGAGTCCCGATCGGTGATCCAATAAAGAATCTCTTCCTTCCTGAAGAAACCTGTGTCCATCTCTCTGTGCTTGGCTTCCGTCAGTTTCTCCGGTATCACCATGACATGGCCGCCGCGTGACCTCCAGCCTGTCGGGTCACCATCCGTCCTCCCCGAAATGGCCCCAGCCCAACACACGAGTCCCCCGCGGTGCTGTGGGCACTCAGGGGCAGACAGTCCACCTGACCCCCACACCAAGGCCACCGGTCCGCTGGAAGGGCTGCGCAGTCCCGCCCCACAGGGCTCATGGCATCGGGGACAAGGCTCTCCGGGGACCCCACAAACCCAGAGGCCCAGGTACTCACTGCTCCTGCGGGCCGGTAGCCATCACGGGGTATTCATCTGGCTTCCGGCAGTGCCGAGGCCCGCTTGGGCTGCCCTGGTCAGCTCCCCATGGTACGTATTCAACCTATTTGCTCCGGCTCCGTGCATGTAAAGGTGCCTGTAGGGAGAACAGGCGCCGGTAGTGGGACGCAGCTTTGTCGTGTCTCCGACTTTTATGACCTCTGTGTTGGCTTGAGACCCCTGGGTCCCTGTCAGGGTTCTTCCGCCCGCGAGTGCTCCTTCCTCATCATGTTGCTGGCGGGCTCCTTGTCGGCAGCCTTTGCCAGTCCAGGAGGACAGCCCGAGCCCAGTACTGGATCTCCCGTCTCGGCCTGTGTTGCCTCCATGAGGCCGGGACTGCCCCCACCGGCCGGGGGGGGGGGAGCGGGGCCGGGCCCCGAGCCAGCTGCATCCGCCACCAGGAAGAGTTTCTTCCTTGCCTGTTCCCTGGTGCGGGGGATCCGCACGTGTGTTGGCCGACTCGTGTGCACCCGAGTCGCAGGTAGGCCGCAAAATTCTTTTGCGGTGCTTACAGCCCGCTTTTGGGCTCCAGTTGGTAACATCTTAAAGCTGGTGTTATTCTCCACGCTGTTGCAGCGGGCAGACTGGTCTTTGTGCCTTCTGTGGTCATTTTAGTTTGTTTGGGCCTGGAGCCACATTAGTCTGCTGACATGCAGCTCGGCAGCCCAGCCCCGCCCCCGACTTTATATATTTGGTTCTCACATATGGGAAGGTTGACTAGGGTACTTGATATTTTTTATTTTCTTTTTTTAAGAAGCCAAATATTTCTCTCTAATCTTCTGCCACCCGCACCAATCTTTGTCATAATTCTTATCTTTTCCTTTTATCCGATATGCCATTTTTTTTTATACTGAGACGTCATATCGACTCTCTTTAACACATCCTGAATGGTAGGGGGACTTTTATTTTCCATTTGTATGCAATGCCCATTTTAGCAGCTAACAGAATATGAATTATTACTATAGATTGAGACACCTCCACAACCTCAGGAAGCATATGTAAAAGGTAAATTTGTGGCTCAAAAGGCAAAGTTATTCCCATTATCGAGGAGATCACCCCTTGAATCTGCCTCCAGTAAGAGTACAATCAGGGGCAGGACCAAAATACATGCAACATGGAATCTCTATTTCTGTCACATCTCCAGTATACTGAGGACGAATCCGCATATATGAGATAGCCTAGAGGGCACCAAGTACCATCTCATAATCAGCTTACAATAGGCTTCCCAATGGGAAATGCTAATTGATGACCCCTTCGTCATTGATATAGTTTTTAACCATGATGTCATAGGAATACAGGCCCCCAAGTCCCTCTCCCACTTTGAGGTTTGAGCTCCATCTAGACTTAAATAATAGCATTTACAGTTGACAGATTTTCTAGGGCCAGGGCCGGATTAACATAGGGGCTGATGGAGCTGCAGCTCCAGGCCCAGGCCCATGGAATAGGCCCATTTAAAAAAAAATAAAAAATTTAACTTTTTTTTTTTTTTTTTACACACTACTCTTACGTTTGCCACCTGGCTGGTATTTTAATGGAACAGCCGGTATTTGAGGCTGCCTGGCACAGCCGGTATTGCAGTAATACCGGCAATACAAATGCAGGTCATTTTCTTAGTATAAACGGACATTACTCTGCAATACCAGCACCGGCCAGTAGGGGTCACTGTGTGTGGAGAGAGGCAGGGATAGGAAGTTACAGCATATCCCTGCCTCTCTCTACTACTCACTGATCCGTGGGGGAGCAGCTACACAGCACAGAGAATCCAGACAGCAGCTCTACAGCTCAGGTAAGTGAGGGATAGGGTGAAAGGCTGCAGGGAGACATGGGGACACTGAGACACTAGAGGACACATGGGGACACATACACTAGGGGACACTGGGAGACCTGGGGACACTGAGATACTTGGGGACACTGGACAACACAGTGACACTGAGACACTAGGGGGCACTGTGAGACATGGGGACGCTGAGACACATGGGGACAGTGTGAGACATAGGGACATTGGGAGAAGCTGAGACATTGGGACACGGAGATTCTAGGGACACAGTGTCCCCATGTCCCCCTGCCAGTGTCCCCATGGCTCTCAGTTTCCCCTAGTCTCCCAGTGTCTGTGTCCCCATATCTCTGTGTCCCTATTGACTCAGAGTCCATATGTCTCCCAGTGTCCCCATGTCTCCCAGCCAGTGTCATCAGTGTCCCCATGTCTCCCAGTGTCCACAAGTCTCCTAGTGTCTGTGTCCCCATGTCTCTCAGTGTCCACATGTCTTCCAGTGTCCCAATGTCTCCCATGTCTATGTCCACAAGTGTCCCCATGTCTCCTAGTGTCCCCAAGTGTCTGTCTCCCAGCCAGTGTCCATAGTGTCTCAGTATCCCCTAGTCTCCCAGTGTCCCCTAGTCTCCCACTGTCTGTGTTCCCATGTCTCTCAGTGTCCCTAGTGTCTTAATTTCCCCAAATGTTTCAGTGTCCCCATGTCTCTGTGTCCCCATGTCTCTGTCCCCATGTCTGTATTCACATGTGTCCCCATGTCTCACTGTGTCCCCTAGTATCCTAGTGACACACTGAGACATGGGGACAATGAGAGAAATGGGGACACAGACACTGGGAGACTAGGGGACTGGGCTACACGGGGACACTGACACTGTGATACATAGGGGCACTGAGACACTGGGTGACTTGCGAGACTGGGAGACAGGGAGACACTGGGAGCAATTCCTCTATACAGCAGAATCAAACTGTGAGTAGTTTGTTGGTGATTTTACAGAATTTTCACTCCTTGTGATTTACATCATGTGATGTCACGCATAACTAATTAATTATACAAATGATTAAGGCTGGTATTTTTTTTCCAAGAAAGGTGGAAACCCTAACTACTCTTCACATACTCTTGCTTAAAGGAACATTATAGGGTCAGGAACACAATCATGTATTTCTGACCCTATAATGTAAAAACCACCATCTAGCCCCCCTTTCCCCTTCTTGCCTCCCTAAATATAGTAAAATCTTACTTGTATTCTGTAGTCTGCAGCTGCTGGCTCTGCCTCTGAACTGACTCTGTCTGCTGACATCATCAGAAGTGGTGGTCTGAGCAAATTGCAATGCTTCCCTGTAGGATTGGCTGAGACTGTCAACTAGGCAGATCAGGGGCAGAGCCAGCAAAGGTCAAACATAGCCCTGGCCAATCAGCATCTCCTCATGAAGATAAATTGAATCAATGCATCTCTATGAGGAAAGTTCAGTGTCTGCATGCAGAGGGTGGAGACACTGAATGGCAGTGCTGCACACTAGGCAGTACTGCCCCAGGAAGCACCTCTAGCCGCCATCTAAGGAGTGGCCAGTGGAGTTATTTTCTCTGAAAAGACATTATTTACTGCAAAAAGCCTAAAGGGAATGATTCTACAAATACAATAATCTGTAGTTGTTCTGGTGACTATAGTGTCCCTTTAAGTTTGTTTAAGAGGGATGTATGGCAACAAAACTTGTGTGGACTGGCTGACAATAAAATTAGGTAATTGGGTAATGCAGACTTTGGTTTCTCTAACACTGTGACATGTCCTCTTTCTTCTACAATCACTATATACACCTTTACTCTGTCCCAGACTATATACCAGGAACGTCTGTCTGCTAGTAAGATGATAAGGAGACAAGTGGACATGTGAGTGCTAGGGGACAGTCCTTAGAAAGCGTGGGGTAGGCGCATCATTTGATGCATTTATGTCAAGCTCTGGGTGCTGCCTGCATAGTATGCCCTTAGTTGGACAGCATTCATGCCAGGCTGGCCTTCCAATTCTTTGGACAGACATGCCCCCTTTTTGGGCATGTTCACCCCTTTTGGCAGGTCTGGTCACGTGATTTGCGTCAGTGGCACACCCTTTTACCCTTCCCTTTGACTTCCTGCTTCACTGGACACTGCTGTTAGGGGTTCTGGATTTACTTGAAAGATGAAAGCATAAATTAGAGAGAGATTAGCATAGAGTATGTGTTTTCATATAGCTGCATCCTTTGAGTTTCTCTCCAACGCCATCTCCATCAGAAACATGACGCTTGGGAGGTATGACTGTTTTAGTGTTTTTGGTCGATAAGATTCTGTAATTAGGCCCATCATAATTGTCAGCTCCAGGCCCTCTGGGCTCTTAATCTGGCCCTGTCTAGGGCACAAATTTCCCAAACTGACTTGGCAAAAGTCACTGAAATTTTCCGTACGACCTATGCTAGTGCCGCTGTTTGTTTACAGAGATTGGCTATGGATTTTTTTGCACCTGTGTTTGATTGTGTGTGTGGTAATGAGAGAAGCAATGTTGCTTGTGAAACTGACACCCAAGAATGTATCTCTGCATGTGAAGTTTTCAACAATAATGTGGTCTTAGAGTCAAATGACTGGAGTCATTGGATCATTGTAATAGTGTGCTTCTCTCTGTGTTTTTGTGCAATTAGTGCAGGTGGTTGCAGTGGCCGGTGGTGTGATTGGAGGTGTCCTTTTCCTGCTCCTGGTTGGCGTTTGTATCTACATCTTGTGGAAAAAAGTCTGTATTGGTCCACCATACGAAGAGCTTCACAACGTGGCCACGCCCACACACACAGATACCATTACTGCGGATCAGATGATGACATCATCGGTGGGCCACAACAAAGATAACGGGTAAGAAGTGCCCTTACTGAAATGTAATCATTTGTTCACTCTTATGCAAAAATATGGCAGTGAAAAACTGTAAATTAGAAAACAAAGTTGCTAAGTACGATGATCACCAGCTTCTCATAGGCAGCATTTAATGGCCAATGGATGTTTAGGGTGAATGTCGTAACAGAAAAACACCAAATATGAGATTCAAGAGCTAAGATTTATTTCACCTTATACATTAGTGGAAAACTGTCATCAAAATGATGTATTTATGCAATGTTTATGTTATAAAATATAATTTAAAGGGACACTATAATAACTAGAACCAATACAAGTTAAAGTAGTGGTTCCGGTGTCTATAGCCTGTCTTTGCAGTGTTAGCACTGTAAACACTGCCTTTTCCCAGAAAAGGAAGCGTCTGATTGCTCCCTGCTCACGCCCGCCTATTTCGTCATTAAGATGGGAAAAGCCTTTATATATCTGATTTGTTGGCTTGTAAGGCAGCCAGTCAGAGCGCTCCAACGGTCTAGTTTCACCTCTCGCTCGAGACTTGTGTGGGAATATTCATTTGAATTTTGTCCTTGAAATTGTTTCTGACAAAATAATTCAGATGATTTGAAACGCCACATCGATTATTATTTTATTTTTTTTGACCAATCAATTTAGCCGAATCACATTTTTTTCCTTGTGCGAGTCTAGAATTTAGTCATATAATATACTCCCGTGAATCTGCTTGACATGAGGTTAGATTAGTGAAGAGATGTAATAAATAACATGAAATTAAGTGAAATGTGTGTTTTAATTTTACAAATTTCCCTGATGGGCTATGTTTAATAGATCATAATTCCACCAAATAGATAATAATTCCACTAAATTAAGGTTACATGTTTTTACCCCTGTATCCCACCAAACCACATACACATGTATTCTACAAAACAATGTCATTCGTCTCTATGCCAGAAGGCTGTCCACCACCCTGAGGAAAACACTTTATTGTAGGCATTTCCATGGAGTCTGCTGTCCCACCATTGGCATTGGGGACTGACTGAAATAGCTTGGCAGACCCAGTTTTTGCTCCTGAGGTTAAGACCCACTGCCCTAGGCTACATTCTTGTTGACTGACTGTGAATGTGTATAGAGCTGTCAATGATTAATAATCACAACATTCCACATTGACAATGTATCTACACATGCCAGATTATCATGACCCAAGGAATGTCTGTTGACCATAAGGGTTAACAGAAACATATACAGTGATGTTTACCTTTTCACATTCAACTTAGCACCTAAATTGGAAAATATTGATTTTATTTTTTTAAGATACGGTAATTAATTGTACTTTTGTTTCATTTTGTTTCAGTGCTATGTTGGTCACTCTTTAGTCTGCTGAATGTTATATGATGCTGGTTGAAGTGTAGGAAGAATAAGCCTGAGGCACATTGGCAAAAGCCAACGGAAGCTATAAGACATCGACATTGCATGCCTTGGGCATAACATAGTTAAAGAAGCTGTTCTTAGTTTAGAGACAAAGTTTAAGGAGTAAATTGCAGATCTAGTGCTCTGCCTTTCTACTGAATAGTATTACTCCATTATAAATACAAAAAGACAAACAAGTTCTGCGCTCAAACCCCCATCACTCCTGGGCGGCAGCCCCAATACATACAGTAAAACCCAAAGCAACATGCGCTCTTCCCAAATCCCTATGCATGTTTAAACAAATGGAGGTTATTTAGTTACTCCAATGGCCATTGGAGGGAATGCCCACCTGCCAACGTCAAGGCAAACCTTGAGCTCCTGCCAAAGGTTACGCAGGTAACTTTATTCTTTGGTTTTTACTGTATGTATTGGGGCTGATGTGTACTATGGTCATTGCTGCTGCCCAGGAGTGATGGGAGTTTGAGTCACACAGCTATGTTACAATGCTGCCGCCCATCCCATATGTTCTGTATTAGGGGTTAATAGGGGTAGGGCTAGGGGTGTATATAAGAAAATACCCTTTCTGTCTCATTAGAGATATCTTTGCAAGAAGCTCAAGGAAGCAAGGTGAAAGGTTAGTCTAGGACGCACCTGAGAGGCAGGTGCCCACGTGGCAGGTGGGCTGAAGTCTTTCATGGCCACTGGAGAAACGAAATAACCTATATTTGTTTAAATATGCATAGGGATTTAGGAAGAGCGCAGGTAACTTTCTTTGGTAATTACTCCATTATAGCCTGGATAGGAAACCGTAGTATATTCTAGGTCAGTGGTGGATCCAGGGGGGGGGCAACGGTGCAATTGACCCCCCCCCCCCCCCCCGAGAGCCGATGCTCTCTCCTGCTGTCCAAGCGCCGGCCCTGTTATGTGCCTTCACGGACCGGAGGGGAGATCAGAGATCTCCCTCACCGGTCCGCAGGCATATTACTGGGCACCATACACGGAGAGAGGAGGCCCGGCAATGCTCCATTCTTGTGAGAGTGAACTCTAGCCTCAGGAGGTGAAGGTTAGAGTTCACTCCCCACTTGAACACCAGGGATTCCACCAGACCACCAGGGATTCCAAGCAAATCCCCCCCACCCTCCCCCTCCCGCTGGGCAAAGGTAGGAAGGTAGGGGGGATTATAAATAATTTATTAATTTAAAAAAAAAAATTGTTTTACATAGCCCCCATACACACTGCCTCACCACACACACTGCCCCACCAAACACACTGCCCCCACAGCCCCCCATACACACTGCCCCACCAAACACACTGCCCCCACAGCCCCCCATACACACTGCCCCATCAAACACACTGCCCCCACAGCCCCCATACACACTGCCCCACCAAACACACTGCCCCCACAGCCCCCCATACACACTGCCCCACCAAACACACTGCCCCCACAGCCCCATACACACTGCCCCCACAGCCCCGCATACACACTGCCCCACCCAACACACTGCCCCCACAGCCCCCCATACACACACACTGCACCCCCACACACACACTTCTCCTCCACACACACTGCAACCCCACACACACACTTCTCCCCATAAAAACACTGCACCCCACACACACTGCACCCCCACACACACACTTCTCCCCTATACATACAGTGCTCCCCATATAAACACTGCACCCCCACACACACTGTGCTCCCCCACACAAACATTACACCCTCACACACTTCTCCCCCACACACATACACTACACCCCCATACACACAGTGCACCCCCACACAAGCACTGCACCCCCACACACATCTCCCTCCCCACACACACACTGCACCCACATACACACAGTGCTCCCACACACAAACACTGCACCCCCATACACACACTTCCCCAACTGCACTCCCATACACACACTGCCCCCACTACACCTTCATACACACACTGGCCCCATACACACAGTGTTTCCACTGCTACCCACATATACACACTGCCCTCCAATGCACACACTACACCCCTCACACTGCCCCTCCTACACACAGTGCTCCCACTGCACCCCTTTACACACCCCACAAAGAGCTGTAGTGGTTATTGTGCCTGAATTGTTTCTTAAAATAATCTATGAGTGCCCCTCCCGCGATAAGACACTGGATCCGCCAGTGTTCTAGGTTGGCCTTGTTTTTAAAAGCTGTACTAGGTAATCCCTTTCAACAACCTGGAGTAACTTTTAACAGCAAAGTAATGCAAAACATACCTTATCGTCCAAACTCAACTCATGTACCACCTTTGCTTCAACTCTGGTTTTTATGCTACAGATAAATGAACATGTAAAACGTGGGACATTTCTGAATTGGGATAGTTACACATCTTACTGGAACATAAGCAAATGATTTTGACAGTAATATTACAATTACCATTGTTGTTATAGTGTTCAGGTGTATAGTTTGTACTAATATAGTAATATACCTATCGGATACCAGGTAGGGAGCAGATACTGGCTGACAAGGTCCTGGGAGAGTGACCATTACCATTTGTATGGCAGCTCTTGGGAGGAAGCATTGCAAGGGAAGGACAATAGTCATTTAATGTGTGAATAGAGGCTGTAGAAGGTGCAGTGGGACTGTAGTGAGTGCATAGGGGGATAAGGGCTGTAGAGAGTGCATGAGGGATAGGGGCTATAGCGAGTGCATGAGGGGTAAGAGCTGTAGCGGGTGCATGAGGGATAAGGGCTGTAGAGAGTGCATGAGGGACAGGGGCTATAGCGAGTGCATGAGGGGTAAGAGCTGTAGCGAGTGCATGAGGGATAAGGGCTGTAGTGGATGCAGGGGAGATAGGGGCATTAGCTGGAGCAGGGAGGAATGGAATCTGTACTGGGTGCAAGGTAGGCATAAAGGGCTGTAGTGGGTGCACAGAGGGATTGGGTGCTGTAGTGGGTGCACGGAGGGATTGGGTGCAACCAGACAGGGGTACAGGATCTGTGGTGGTTGCAAGGGGTAGTGAATGTAGTGGGTGCAAAGATAAATATATGTTGTTTTTGGTGCAGGAAGGGATAAGGGCTGTTGGTGCAGGGAAGATAGTTGTACAGGGGTCATAGGGTCTGTAGTGGGTGCAGGGGAGGGATTGCGTGCTAACGTGGGTGTAGGGGATATAGAGGTGCTCGGTGGGTAAAGGGACTATGGTGGGTTCAGGTTGGGGATAGGAGTCCCATATAACTCATACTGCCTGTGCCACTGCCCATCCCATGTCACTACACCTCCTATTTTACTTTTAAAATAGGAACATACCTGGTGTGTGCTGCCTACCCGGCTGCTGCAAATCTGCACTCTGCAAGAGAGGAGAGCACAAGAAGTGATGTCACTTCCCAGACCTAGCCTCCTCACACAGAGCACCGCACAGGGAATCATGGAGACTTGGCACAGAGAGAGCAGAATCTCTGCCATGTGTCACTGAGAAGGCAAGGGGAGGAGGTCACTTACAGCAAGAGATTGCAGGGGTTTTCTGACTGGGTAGATCGCTAATCTCTCCAGCCACTGCATGGCTGGTCAGTCCGCCCCTACCATATGTCTTTCTAATCCCCCCCTCCCCAAGGCTGTTGTGTACCTTTCAAACTCTGGCCTTCTGTGGCATGCAGATCTCACTGCCCAGTCTCTTTGGAGGAGTTCCTGCCCCCTCCACTTCCACAGCATTTCAGGCACTGCCATGAAAAGACAAGGCAGATGGCTGTACATTACTTCATGGTGATACTCCCTGATAGCATCTCCCTCCAGGGAGCACCCCTGTCCTCTAAAAGGATGAACAACCACTCTCCTGTATGTACCCCATGCCCATGTGTAACGGACCGTTTTGCTCAAAAAGGGATAAAAATCGTTTAGGCGATAATCCCCTTTTTCCTAGACCAGCAGCTACTGCAAGCACCAATCTCCCGAACTGCAAACTGTACGAATTCTGGAATCAGCCGAACAGGAAAAGCATACAATCCGCTTACACTCCTGGCAGTCAGCATACAATCCAATTCCCCCAAAAACGAGACGACACATCGGTTTGAGGGTCAAGCAGAATCTGGTTTACTGAGGGCTGCCTGCCCAGTATTTATGCAGGTCTCCCACTTGGTGGACACTCCCCTAAGGGACCAAATGGAAGACTGAAACAGCAGACAGACATGTATCACTTTAGTACATACAGCCACAATACTTTCCCACAATGCATCCTGGCTTCCTCCTCTCTGTCCTGGAGATAATTAGAGAAGTAATTCAATTATCTCCTAGGACAAAGGCAGAACTCCATTATACACGTGGGGACACAAAACAGACTATCACTTTAAAATACATAAAGACACATTTTATACATAAAACACAGACATGTAACATATCCCCAGATAGCTCAGGTCTGAGTGCACATTATTAGGTGAATGGCACCCAGACCACCCGAATACAGTTTAATTGCCATGGAGCCAAAGTCTTTAATTATACGAACAGGCTCCATGGCATTGCTATCTGGGTTAAAACATTCACATAAAACATAAAATACAGAATTTCCCTGCATTCACCAAATCCATACGAATTAGAACCAGGGGCTGGAGGTTCAGCGGTGCCTGCACGTAAAAGTGTCCGATTTTGGTGCATGAAAGCCGGGCAGAAAAGCGCTGGCTGCCCGGGGAGTTCCAGAACACCGCCACCTAGCGGCCGCTAAGTGTAACAGCGGCCACCCAGTAACATTCAATTAAGCTGCGGTTAACCGCAGCTTCAGGGAGGTAAATTGGAGGCACACTCCAGCTTCTGGGTGGCCCATTAACAACGCCGGACGGCTTCCCACGGCTCTGGGGAGGTTTGTAAACGGCTGTTTGTTCGGTAGATGGAATCTACCGAACTGCTGTGCAGAAAGGGAGAAATAAATCCTTCTGCACAGCAAAATTAACCCTTTAGCTGCCGGTCCATAATCTAAAGGCAGCAGGCGAGCAACCAGGCTTCTCCAGTTCACAGTGGCGAAGTTGGTTTCGCCACAATTCTCCCCTCTACCAATTAGACTAACAGGGTACCTGACCTCCTGCCGGTCAGTGCCCTTGTTAGTTCAGCAGCCCACCCACAATACAGAAACAGCAGTACAGCCCACCCACAATAAACGATTACTACACCTGGGTAGAGGAGAATCTTGTCCATGTCCAGGTGCCTCACCACGGCTGTGTGGGGGACTGGTAGGCTGCCTGGGTGGGTTGCTGAGGGGGCAGAGACCAGCGGTACTCTGTCCTGGTGCCAGCACTACCACGGGAGTAGTCTGGTTGGAGCCTGGTTGCTGGAGACTGACTGTCTCCCCTTTAGGTGCATAGCTCGGCTGCCGGAGGGGGAGACCGACTGTCTCCCCTTTGGATACATCGCTCTGTGGTTAGGGGACAGGACCGACTGTCCCTACCCCTTGTGCTGTAAGTGCAGAGACTACGGTCCCATCTGCACAGTTGTGGGGCTTAACATCTCCCCTTGATGGGTTAGGCTGCCGCTGGAGAGACGGTGTAACAAGCTCCTCTCTCTGGACAGTAAACTGCCGCTGGGGAGAGGGGTTAGCAGGCTCCTCTCCCTGGCACTCTCTCTGCTGGTGGAAAGGGGGACCAGCTGTCTCCCCTTTCATTCTCTTGTCCTGCTGCTGGGGTGCGAGACTAACGGTCTCTGTTCCCTGCAGGACACTCAGTCGCTGGGGAGGAAGGACGGCACCTTCAGCTCCCTGGGGTGTACACTGCCGCTGGGGAGGAAGGACGGCACCTTCAGCTCCCTGGGATACACACTGCCGCTGGGGAGGACGGACGACACCATCAGCTCCCTGGGTTACACACTGCCGCTGGGGAGGAAGGACGGCACCTTCTGCTCCCTGGGTTACACACTGCCGCTGGGGAGGACGGACGACACCATCAGCTCCCTGGGATACACACTGCCGCTGGGGAGGAAGGACGGCACCTTCTGCTCTCTGGGTTACACACTGCTGCTGGGGAGGAAGGACGGCACCTTCAGCTCCCTGTAATACACTCTGTCGCTGGGGAGGAAGGACGGCACCTTCTGCTCCCTGGGACACACACTGCCACTGGAGAGGATGGACGACACCATCAGCTCCCTGGGGTACACACTGCCGCTGGGGAGGAAGGACGGCACCTTCTGCTCCCTGGGTTACACACTGCCGCTGGGGAGGACGGACGACACCATCAGCTCCCTGGGATACACACTGCCGCTGGGGAGGAAGGACGGCACCTTCTGCTCTCTGGGTTACACACTGCTGCTGGGGAGGAAGGACGGCACCTTCAGCTCCCTGTAATACACTCTGTCGCTGGGGAGGAAGGACGGCACCTTCTGCTCCCTGGGACACACACTGCCACTGGAGAGGACGGACGACACCATCAGCTCCCTGGGGTACACACTGCCGCTGGGGAGGACGGATGACACCATCAGCTCCCTGGGGTACACACTGCCGCTGGGGAGGAAGGACAGCACCTTCTGCTCCCTGGGACACACACTGCCGCTGGGGAGGGCGGACGACACCATCAGCTCCCTGGGTTACACACTGTCGCTGGGGAGGAAGGACTGCACCTTCGGCTCCCTGGGACACACATTGCTGCTGGGGCAGAAGGCCGGCACCTCCGGCTCTCCGGAACGCACTCTGCAGCTGGGGAGGGCGGACGATACTGCCAACTTTCTCACGAACTGTACGTATTTCTCCTCTGGGTTGGGGCCAAAGTAAGCCAGCCGCATGGCAACCTCTCTGTCAAACTCATCCTGAGTGTAGTCAGACGCCATGCTTGCTCTGCCGACGTTGGTTCCTTTGTAGATAGGGGCGCTGTACAGGTACTGGCGTTGCCCTCACTTTGTAAATCCAGGGGATGGTGTTACCTGAAGCTGTCCTTCTGGTTGTAGGAACGATCCCACTGCTGCCACCAATTGTAACGGACCGTTTTGCTCAAAAAGGGATAAAAATCGTCTAGGCGATAATCCCCTTTTTCCTAGACCAGCAGCTACTGCAAGCACCAATCTCCTGAACTGCAAACTGTACGAATTCTGGAATCAGCCGAACAGGAAAAGCATACAATCCGCTTACACTCCTGGCAGTCAGCATACAATCCAATTCCCCCAAAAACGAGACGACACATCGGTTTGAGGGTCAAGCAGAATCTGGTTTACTGAGGGCTGCCTGCCCAGTATTTATGCAGGTCTCCCACTTGGTGGACACTCCCCTAAGGGACCAAATGGAAGGCTGAAACAGCAGACAGACATGTATAACTTTAGTACATACAGCCACAATACTTTCCCACAATGCATCCTGGCTTCCTCCTCTCTGTCCTGGAGATAATTAGAGAAGTAATTCAATTATCTCCTAGGACGAAGGCAAAACTCCATTATACACGTGGGGACACAAAACAGACTATCACTTTAAAATACATAAAGACACATTTTATACATAAAACACAGACATGTAACATATCCCCAGATAGCTCAGGTCTGAGTGCACATTATTAGGTGAATGGCACCCAGACCACCCGAATACAGTTTAATTGCCATGGAGCCAAAGTCTTTAATTATACGAACAGGCTCCATGGCATTGCTATCTGGGTTAAAACATTCACATAAAACATAAAATACAGAATTTCCCTGCATTCACCAAATCCAAACGAATTAGAACCAGGGGCTGGAGGTTCAGCGGTGCCTGCACGTAAAAGTGTCCTATTTTGGTGCATGAAAGCCGGGCAGAAAAGCGCTGGCTGCCCGGGGAGTTCCAGAACACCGCCACCTAGCGGCCGCTAAGTGTAACAGCGGCCACCCAGTAACATTCAATTAAGCTGCGGTTAACCGCAGCTTCAGGGAGGTAAATTGGAGGCACACTCCAGCTTCTGGGTGGCCCATTAACAACGCTGGCCGGCTTCCCACGGCTCTGGGGAGGTTAGTAAACGGCTGTTTGTTGGGTAGATGGAATCTACCGAACTGCTGTGCAGAAAGGGAGAAATAAATCCTTCTGCACAGCAAAATTAACCCTTTAGCTGCCGGTCCATAATCTAAAGGCAGCAGGCGAGCAACCAGGCTTCTCCAGTTCACAGTGGCGAAGTTGGTTTCGCCACACCATGTAACATTAAAGGACCACTATAGGCACCCAGACCACTTCAGCTTAATGAAGTGGTCTGGGTGCCAGGTCCAGCTAGGTTTAACCCTTTTTGCAGTAAACATAGCAGTTTCAGAGAAACTGCTATGTTTATAAATGGGTTAATCCAGCCTCTAGTGGCTGTCTCATTGACAGCCGCTAGAGGCGCTTCCGCGCTTCTCACCGTGATTTTCACAGTGAGAAGACACCAGCGTCCATAGGAAAGCATTGAGAATGCTTTCCTATGAAACTGGCTGAATGCGCGTGCGGCTCGTGCCGCATATGTGCATTCAGCCAATGGCGGGAAAGCAGGAGGAGAGTCCCCGGCGCTGAAGAAAAGGTAAGGGATTAACCCCTTCCTCCCCCTAGAGCCCGGCGGGAGGGGGGCCCAGAGGGTGAGGGGGACCCAAGGACCCTATAGAGCCAGGAAAATGAGTATGTTTTCCTGGCACTATAGTGGTCCTTTAACATGTGTATGGAAAAACATTGTGGATATTGCAACCCTGCTCACTGTTTAAGCTGCATTGTGTTATAGCTTATAATATTTTGCATATTGATTGGGTGTGTTGAATAAATCCGATATGCAAGGATTTAAAACATAATTTTAAAAAAAATACAAAAATAAAAATTTCAATTCCTCAAAGTATGAATAATAATAAAAGGGAATATAAAATGGTCTTGGTATACTTTTTTTATTGGCCAACATCTGGCTATTTAATTGAACATAACCACTTCAACCGCTGCAGACACAAACCACATGGCTCTGGCATCCTGTACCAATTATCTCCAGACATTGTTAATTGGATAAGTGTATGCAGTGATATTGCCCACAATACATTCTATGATTCTTTAAAGTTCAGTAATTTGGAGAGCTTTTAAATGTGATATTTCTGCAAAACATTAGCTGTCTCGGGGACGAGGTATTTATTGATTTATCTAATTGAAATCTAGTCCACCTATTGTTTTCGAAGGGAGAAAATACCTCATAGTATTGCATTGCGCAACATGGATAATAGGACTTTTTTTCTGCAAACCTATTGTAACAATGGGCTGTCTACTACTTGATTGCAAAGTAGCTTCACTTCTATTTTTCCATAAATAAAGTTTCTATATGTACAATCGAGCATACGTGAAGCTAGTGTACAGGCTCTCAATGAAAGCTCTATGCGTCTGTATAGGTCACTTAGGACATGTGGGTACCAGTACATATTGCAATGTCACAGGGAAATGTAACCTTCCTCATTTCCTTCCTCTGGCAGGACCTCTTCAACTCCTAGCGCTTTGGCACCAGGAGCCGACATCACTGCTGTACTCGCATGCATGAGAGTACAGCATTAAGGTCTGTAAGGATCTATGCGGGATCCTTCATACACAGAGCCAATTCCCTGCAGATATCACTGGTGACGGCTGTCGGGATTGACACTGTAGCTGTGACCAGTGTCTAAGAAAGTCAGGCGGAGAAAATATACAGAATCAATGTAGTCCTTACTTTGTTTCTGTATATCTCTTGACCGGGTTGGAATTTCAGTGAACTTCCTGCACTGTCAAAATTTGTATTTCAGAAAGATTCGATCTTCATGAAATACTCATTTTTCATGGGGAGGTGAAGGGACAGTGCTGCATTAAGGCCAGAGTAGCAAAGCTGAAAGCATAGCTGAGTTAAGGGATTTTTTCAAGCTCAGCTATTTTGACCTTAAATTTTAAATTGACTTACAATTCTCACTTTAGTGAATAAAACTAATGATTCCTAACTTGGGAATTAATGTTCCTCAGCAACAAGGACATGATGAGGTCAGTTCAAAACTAGTTTCATAGCTAACCTGGGCGTCTCCACCTAATAGTGCATTAAGGGTTATTGTAAAGTTGAGTTTTTGGTCAAGTTTCAGTGAATCCGTGGGTAGAAATTTTGGGGGACGCACAGTGCATCAAACCAAATTGTTAAATTCTATTAAAGCGGCACTGTCATGCCGAACTTACCTTTCTTTCATCGTTTCCACTTCTCTTTCTCTCTCATGATCTGTTCTTCATTTCTTCCTGTCTGCTTTAGTTTTCTTTAAAACATAAGACAAAGTAGGGACTACTTTGTCTTATAGAGGTTTCCTATGCCTGACCATCTGACTAGCGGAGGAGCAAAGTGTGCTTAGTTTCCAGTGATCAAAGCAATTTTCCCACAATTCTCACCTTTGATTCGTGATCTTGCGATGCTTACTGTCAGTATTCCCGAACGTCCTGTTGCTTAGACAGAACGCCGGCGAAACTACCAATTTTCGTCCTAACAGAATAACAACAGTTTGTTCATTCATGTTAGGACGCATTTCGGGACTTTGTTCGTATCAGAATTTCATTTGAATGAATGAAACTCTGATCCTATTCGTGCCATGGCTGCATCTTGCATCCGCTTAGTGGATAACTCCCTAATTCCCATGGTATCAGGGAGCTATGTACCAAAAGGCTGAAAGACCTAAATTGGTCTTTCAGCCAAATTTACTAATACTGAGTAAAGATTACTGTGTATTAATAAATTGTGCCTCTACTCGATATGCCGCGAGTAGGGGCATGTCTAGTTAAAAAATAAAAACCCTAGTGTCCCCTTGCTGTGTAATTTGACTCATAACAACACTCTGGTTGCTATCAGACAACCAATCAGAGAGTTATGAGTCAAATTACACAGCATGGGAAAATTCCAAAGAACTTTCCCACGTTGTGTAAATGACACAGAGCACTTTGATTGGCTGAATTTCAAGTCAACCAATCAGAGTGCTGTGACAGGAAAATGTAGAGACTTGGTAGAATATACCTAAACATATAAAAAATAAAAGAAAACGCTCATAGGGGATTAATGTAAAACACACGGATGCCCCTTATGTTTATGTCACACTCACGAGATATATGTGGTTTTCAGGCACATCAAATAGATGAGTATTCTTAAGTCCCTCAGGGTCAGAGTAGTAGTTTGGACATGTAAAGAATAATAAAAATCGACATAGTGTAACGTTATGTAAATAAAATCACAGCTTTAATGGTTGCACTTACAGTGTAACACTTGTAAAAAGGCCCATCAGAACAAGTCTTTTCCTCCCATCAAAAGTGGAGCAGAACGTCCTTGTTGAAATTTCAGGCAGGCAGTACACAATAGTAAAATAATAAGATAGCAAATAGCAATCACTATCAGTCTCTACGCATTTCGTCCGGTTCGCCGGACTACCTCAGGAGTAGTGGAGTGCTTCAATCCTTCTGGGGCTTCCAATCCCTTTTAAATCTTCCCGCCGACATTTTGATCTAAATTCTCAATTTCGAACAGCTGATTGTCAATACGTTCATACGCTCCATATATGGAGTTCCGGCTCTCATTCGTGGAACGCACGTGCGTTCCACAGACCCGGAAATACCCGCGTCACCCTGGACTGAGCGGATGTGTGTCACTGGAACGCACGTGCGTTCCACTTCGTCCGATCGTCAACGGCATTGGAAAAAAAAAACATACGAGGAAACAAGATAAAGAAATAAAACAAAAATAAAGACATATTAGATATCCAATATATCATAGGACACCAAAATGAATACAATACAGATCAAGTCAAAATAAAACGCCATTACACTTATAGGTCTAACAGGACCTTCCTAGCTATCTATCAGCCCTTTACTGTGTATTAAAAACACACAAATCCAGACATATCTTACATAACCAATGTTATAAAAATCCAAACATATCTTACATAGCCAATGTTATGAAAACACTTTATCCATATGTGACAAAGAGTGGAGTTGGGAAGGAGGGATGTGTGGAATAAAGGGGAGGATTCTGGAGCCATCCGGCCAAAAATAAAATAAAATAAAATAAAATAGAATATGAAAAAATCACACAAATACATAGAAATCAAAAGTGTTAAATAAAAATAAATGATGTTTATAAAAAACAAACTACCGTATATACTCGAGTATAAGCCGACCCGAATATAAGCCGAGGCCCCTAATTTTATCCAAAAAAACTGGGAAAACTTATTGACTCGAGTATAAGACTAGGGTGGGAAATGCAGCAGCTACTGGTAAATTTCTAAATAAAATTAGATCCTAAAAAAATATATATTAATTGAATATTTATTTACAGTGTGTGTATAATGAATGCAGTGTGTGCGTATGTGTGTGTGTATGAGTGCAGCGTGTGTGTATGAGTGCAGCGTGTGTGTATGAGTGCAGCGTGTGTGTATGAGTGCAGTGTGTGTGTGCATGAATGCAGTGTGTGTGTGCATGAATGCAGTGTGTGAATGCAGTGTGTGCAGGGCCGGTGCAAGGATATTTGCCGCCGTAGGCAAAAAATTTTTTGCTGCCCCCTCCCCCCCCATATGTCCTGACTTCCCCTCCTCCTCCCTCAGTGGTCCTTACCTCCCCACCCCCGTGTTCCTTCACCCCCCCCCCCAGTGGTCCTGACTCACCCCTCCCCTAGTGGTCCTTACCCTCCCCTCCCCTAGTGGTCCTTACCCTCCCCTAGTGGTCCTTACTTCCCCCTCCCCTCCCATAGTGGTCCTTATCCCACCCCTTCCCTCTCATAGTGGCCCTTATCCCCCTTCTCCCTCCCATAATGTTCCTTATCCCCCCCCATACCTCCCATAGTGGTCCATATACCCCCCCCCCTCCCTCCCATAGTGGTCCTTATACCCCCCTCCCTCCCATAGTGGTCCTTATACCCCCCTCCCTCCCATAGTGGTCCTTATCCCACCCCCTCCCATAGTGGTCCTTATACCCCCCCTCCCTCCCATAGTGGTCCTTATACCCCCCCTCCCTCCCATAGTGGTCCTTATACCCCCCTCCCTCCCATAGTGGTCCTTATACCCCCCTCCCTCCAATAGTGGTCCTTACCCCCCCCCCCTCCCTCCCATAGTGGTCCTTATACCCCCCTCCCTCCCATAGTGGTCCTTATACCCCCCTCCCTCCCATAGTGGTCCTTATCCCACCCCCTCCCATAGTGGTCCTTATACCCCCCCTCCCTCCCATAGTGGTCCTTATACCCCCCCTCCCTCCCATAGTGGTCCTTATACCCCCCTCCCTCCCATAGTGGTCCTTATACCCCCCTCCCTCCAATAGTGGTCCTTACCCCCCCCCCTCCCTCCCATAGTGGTCCTTATACCCCCCTCCCTCCCATAGTGGTCCTTATCCCCCTTTTTTTTGTTATTAATTTTTTTTTTTATTATTATTTTTTTTTATTTTATTTATATATTTATTTTTTTTCGTCCCCCCTCCCTGCTTGATATATGGCAGGGAGGGGGGCTCCTTCCCTGGTGGTCCAGTGTCATTGGCAGTTCAGTGGGGGGAGAGGGGTGCTGGCAGAGCTGTAACTTACCTGTTCTGCAGCTCCTGTCAGCTCTCTCCTCCTCCGCGCGGTCTGTGCAGCTCCCTCTGTCAGCTCCCAGTGTAAGTCTCGCGAGAGCCGCGGCTCTCGCGAGACTTACACTGGGAGCTGACCGAGGTGCTGAACGGACGGCGCGGAGGAGGAGAGAGCTGACAGGAGCTGCAGGACAGGTAAGTACAGCTCTGCCAGCACCCCTCTCCCCCGGTCTGTATTATGGCAATGCAAATTGCCATAATACAGACAGTGACTCGAGTATAAGCCGAGTTGGGGTTTTTCAGCCCAAAAAATGGGCTGAAAAACTCGGCTTATACTCGAGTATATACGGTAAATCAAAATCCACATTGAGTCCTAGTGGATGTAAAGTCTTTAGCCTATGGATCCAGAATCCTTCCCTTTGTCTGAGTTTGGTGGTGATATCCCCTCCCCTTGCGTCCAAATTCACCTGTTCAATAACAATCCAAGACAGGTTGGAGATTCTAAAGTCTGGGCACTTATTGCAATGTGTGGGAACTGTGTGGTTCTGGACCCCCTTCCTTATGTTGTTCAAATGCTCCAGAAAGCGTATTTTAGCTTTCCGCCCTGTTCTTCCCACATACTGTGCCCCGCAACCAAACATGAGTAAGTAGACTACATTATTGGATAGACAAGTTACATTTCCCTTAATTTTAAATTCTTCTCCCGTAGTTGTACTTCTAAAGGTATGGGTAAGACCTGGTCTATGTTTGCAGGCTTTACATTGCCCACATGTATAAAAGCCTGTTCTACAGTTTTTTCCTCCAGTTGTGTTTATAGGTTTAAAGAAACTCGGTATAAGGTGTGTTGAGAGATTTCTCCCTTTTCTATATATGACCTTAGGGATGTCTGGCAATTTCCGTCACAGGAATTCATCAAGCTGGAGAATTGACCAGTGCTTTTTAAAGATCTTATTAATATGAAAAGCCTTTGAGTTGAACTGTGTGTTGAATGAAAACTCAAAAGGATTTTTCATATTAGTTGATGATTTAACTCTATTTGTCAAAAGGTCCCCCCTACTGGTGTTCCTGATTTTCACTGCCTCCATCTGTAGTTGATCTTTTTTATATCCCTTCTCTACAAATTTCTTAATCAGAAGATCTGCTTGTTCTGTGTATGACTTCTCATCAGTGCAATTCCTCCTCAGCCTCGTAAATTGGCTTTTGGGAACCCCTGAGAGCCATTTAGGGTGGTGCCCACTGTCCGATTGGATAAAACTATTTACATCTGTGGGCTTGAAGAAGGTTTTTGTTTTTATTTTTGAATCTTCGATGTAAATCGTTAGATCCAAAAAATCTATACTGGTAGGATTAAAGACCGGTGTAAACACCAGCGAAAACTTGTTGTTATTTAGATATGAGAAGAAGTCATCAAGTTGTTCATCAGACCCTTTCCAGATAACAAGAATGTCATCAATGTACCGACGCCAGAGCACCAGGTTTGCCCCAAAAGGACTGTCCGACCAAATAAATGAACGCTCCCAACAGTCCATGAAGATGTTTGCGTAACTGGGGGCAAACCTGGTGCCCATAGCCGTACCCTTGATCTGTAGAAAGAAATCATCATTGAAGACAAAAAAATTATGCGTCAGGATAAACTCTATGGATTCAAGTAGGAACAACCTAAACTTGAGGTCCACAGTCTGATCTCCCTCAAGATTCTCTCGTACAGCTTCTAATCCTTGCTTGTGGTCTATCACTGAATATAAAGAACTAACATCCAGTGTAATCCAAATGTAGTCTTTACTCCATTCGATCAAATCCAATTCTTGTAATAGATGTTTTGTATCTTTTAGATAGGATTTCGCTGCTTGGGCATATTTTTGTAGTGAATGGTCTATAAATTGGGACAATTTGGATGTAAGGGAGTCAATCCCGCTTATTATCGGTCTTCTGGGCGGGTGGGTTTTAGACTTATGCACTTTCGGGAGAAAGTAAAAAGTGGGAATTCTGGGATGTTCTTGAAAAAGAAACCTATAGATGTTGGTATCAATTATGTTATCATTAAGTGCTTTTTCTAATAAAGATTTTAGTTCGCCCCTAAAAAATATATTGGGGTTATTCGGAAGTCTAATGTAAGTAGTGGTATCTCCCAACAGTCTATCAGCCTCTCTCAGATAAAAGTCTGTTGACATAACCACTATGCCTCCCCCTTTGTCGGAATGTTTAATGACTATGTCATCCCTTTTCCTCATATCCTCCAAAGTTTTCATCTCTTTTTTAGTCATGTTATTACAAAACTCTTTTTTGTTAGTTAGTTTTTCCAGATCTTTAGTAACCATCTTGTTAAAAACCTCTATTTGACTACCTTTTTCTTGAGGATTAAAGGTAGACTTAGGTCTAAATTTCATAAGGGCGTCTGTCCCATATTGGGATTCCTCTTTTTGTCCTAATGGGTCCTCTAGTTCTTTTTTGATAAAGAATCTCTTAATACTCAACTTTCTAATGAACTTCTGGAGGTCTATATAAACCTGGAATGGATCTGGAGGAATATTTGGTGTATATTTAATGCCTTTTTTCAAAATTAGGCATTCCTCTTCAGTTAGTTTTATTTTTGAAATGTTAAATATACCCATTGCTTCCTCCTTCTCCTGTTGTGTTATTTATATGTTTCCTTCCCTGGGCTTAACCTCCTCCTTTTCCCTGGGGTGTCTTGATCTATTAATGGGGTGAAACGATTGGTTAGGTCTATCTTGTGGGACTTCGGAGCAAAGTATTGGGTTATACCCTTTTTTCTGACCCTTTGGTCTTGCCCCCTCTCTAAAAAATCTCTATCTTGGGTTCTTCCCTCTAGATGTGTCTCGTCTCTATTGGGTCTAGATGTCTCCTCTCTATTTGGTCTAGGTTCATTTCTTACTTTTAAACTCCATTTAGATTGTTGGTTATATGTGGAGACATATCTGTCTCTGTTTATCGGGGAATGTTGTTTATAACCCTCATCCATTTTTCTCTTTGTCAAGTGAGTGTCATACCTCATGGGTTTGACTTGTTTACTTTTATTATAGTTAGAATGAAAATTTTGAACACTGCGTAACTGTGTGTAACTTGTCTATCCAATAATGTAGTCTACTTACTCATGTTTGGTTGCGGGGCACAGTATGTGGGAAGAACAGGGCGGAAAGCTAAAATACGCTTTCTGGAGCATTTGAACAACATAAGGAAGGGGGTCCAGAACCACTCAGTTCCCACACATTGCAATAAGTGCCCAGACTTTAGAATCTCCAACCTGTCTTGGATTGTTATTGAACAGGTGAATTTGGACGCAAGGGGAGGGGATATCACCACCCAACTCAGACAAAGGGAAGGATTCTGGATCCATAGGCTAAAGACTTTACATCCACTAGGACTCAATGTGGATTTTGATTTAGTTTGTTTTTTATAAACATCATTTATTTTTATTTAACACTTTTGATTTCTATGTATTTGTGTGATTTTTTCATATTCTATTTTATTTTATTTTATTTTATTTTTGGCCGGATGGCTCCAGAATCCTCCCCTTTATTCCACACATCCCTCCTTCCCAACTCCACTCTTTGTCACATATGGATAAAGTGTTTTCATAACATTGGCTATGTAAGATATGTTTGGATTTTTATAACATTGGTTATGTAAGATATGTCTGGATTTGTGTGTTTTTAATACACAGTAAAGGGCTGATAGATAGCTAGGAAGGTCCTGTTAGACCTATAAGTGTAATGGCGTTTTATTTTGACTTGATCTGTATTGTATTCATTTTGGTGTCCTATGATATATTGGACAATATCAATGCCGTTGACGATCGGACGAAGTGGAACGCACGTGCGTTCCAGTGACACACATCCGCTCAGTCCAGGGTGACGCGGGTATTTCCGGGTCTGTGGAACGCACGTGCGTTCCACGAATGAGAGCCGGAACTCCATATATGGAGCGTATGAACGTATTGACAATCAGCTGTTCGAAATTGAGAATTTAGATCAACATGTCGGCGGGAAGATTTAAAAGGGATTGGAAGCCCCAGAAGGATTGAAGCATTCCACTACTCCTGAGGAAGTCCGGCGAACCGGACGAAACGCGTAGAGACTGATAGTGATTGCTATTTGCTATCTTATTATTTTACTATTGTGTACTGCCTGCCTGAAATTTCAACAAGGACGTTCTGCTCCACTTTTGATGGGAGGAAAAGACTTGTTCTGATGGGCCTTTTTACAAGTGTTACACTGTAAGTGCAACCATTAAAGCTGTGATTTTATTTACATAACAACGTTACACTATGTCGATTTTTATTATTCTTTACATGTCCAAACTACTACTCTGACCCTGAGGGACTTAAGAATACTCATCTATTTGATGTGCCTGAAAACCACATATATCTCGTGAGTGTGACATAAACATAAGGGGCATCCGTGTGTTTTACGTTAATCCCCTATGAGCGTTTTCTTTTATTTTTTATATGTTTAGGTATATTCTACCCTGTTTCTATATTTGTGAGGATTAAGAGGAATCCTCTTGTTTTACCTGATTAGAAAAGGGAAGTAACTATCCTTTTTATTTATTTATTTTTTCACTGCACCTGGGTGGTCTGAATTTGTAAATGTAGAGACTTACCTGTCAGTCTCTTCATTTACCTGTCAGAGCTCTCTGATTAGTTGGCTTAAACCAACCAATCAGAGCACTCTGAACCTAATTGCCAGGCTTGGGAATGCTTTGTAAGCCTTTCCCCACCCTGCGGAGCTCATTCTGCGCTGTGCCCTTCATGGGTGAAGATGAATTATTTTTTAGCGTTGGGCTGTTTTTTTTTAATCGTCTTTTTTATCTTGTTTTTTGCGCACGAGTTTTTATTTTATTTTCAAAGTGCGACGGGTATTATTGACTTTTATTTGGCCTTTTTTGGGGCTGAAAAAAGAAGACATCAAATGGTAAGTTTATTTTTTTTATTTACAGGGATTTAGTTTTATTGTTCCCCCCTCACTATTTTTAGGGTGAGGGTGGTAGGTAGGGGTTTAGTAATTTTTTTTTGTGTGGGGGGGTGACTAGGGGCTTGGGGACTCCCAGTCACCTGGGGGGGGTTAATATTTTTATGTAGGGCCCCAACCCGCCGCTCATGTGTGGGGGCTGGGTAGGGACAATAGATGTTTCCCCCCCATTTTTATTTAGGGCACCCACCCGCCGCTCAGAGGTGGTGTCCAGGGAAGGAGAAAAATAGGTCTCCCCCTTATTGTTATTTAGGGCCTCCACCTACCGCTCAATAGGTCCCTCCTCTCCATTTTTATAAA
This sequence comes from Pelobates fuscus, assembly GCF_036172605.1. NCBI lineage: Eukaryota > Metazoa > Chordata > Amphibia > Anura > Pelobatidae > Pelobates > Pelobates fuscus. The sequence goes on from NC_086326.1 coordinate 129,039,966, forward strand.
GGGCACCCACCCGCTGCGCAGGGGTGATGGAAAATAGGTCCCTCCCCTTATTATTATTTAAGGCCACCACCCGCCGCTCAGGTGTGGGCGCCTGGGGGGAGGACAATATGTCCCCCCCCCACATTTTCATTTAGGGCCCCCACCCACCGCTCATGAGGGGATGATAGGTTTACTCACTGTTTACTAGACATGCCGCTACTCGCGGCATAGCGAGTAGGGGCAGATTATTTACTAACACTAAGTAATCTTTACTTAGTATTAGTAAATTTGGCTCAAAGACCAATTTGGGTCGTTCAGCCTTTTGGTAGATAACTCCCTAATTTCCACAGTATCAGGGAGCTATCTACTAAGACAATTTAAGGCTGCAAGATGTAGCCGCGGCACAAATAGGATTCAAATGACATTCCGATCTGAACAAACTCCCGAATTGCGTCCTAACACAAATGGAGAAACTGTTCTCATTCTGTTAGGATGAAATTCGGTAGTTTCACCGGCGTTCTGTCTAAGTGACAGGGTGTTCGGGAATACTGACAGGAAGCATCGCGAGATCACGGAGGAAAGGTGAGAATTGTGGGAAAATTGCTTTGATCATCAGAAACGAAGCACACTTTGCTCCTCTGCTGGTCAGAGATGGTCAAGTGTAGGAAACCTCCATAAGACAAAGTAGTCCCTAGACTATGTCTTATGTTTTAAAGAAAACTAAAGCAGATGGGAAGAAATGAAGAACAGATCCTGAAGGAGGAAGAGAAGAGGAGTCGTTTGGGGAAAGGTAAGTTCGGCAAGACAGTGCCGCTTTAAATTGTCTGACCAGATTTTGTGCTTAGTGCACTTGATTTACACTTGACGTTGGAATTTCTGGTGCATACATTGGTACTAAACCTTTACATTTATTAATAAACATGGCTCTCTGAATAAAACAGACATACTTTTATTCTTATTAAATAATTGTCAATATTTCAAATAAATCACAAAAAACTATTACAAGCAAAATAGAAAAAAGTAATAAAGATGGTTCCCTTCACATTCTAACAGATTATTATCTATTTGTCAGGAATAAAGGTGTTCCCTTTATTTTGCCTCCCAAGTTCCATGGACGAGATTGGGTGGATTTACAGAATGGAGAGCGAATTCAGGCGGACAGTGAACCCTATATTGCCCCTGGTATCCTTCCTCGGTCATCTTTCTGTTCAATGGGTACAGTTTGGAACATTCTATTTTTCAATATGTAGCATCACATCAATCTGAAATGTATTGCTGATCCAATAAATTATAGCACAGGTTACACATTTTACAAAGTTGATATCCATGCTAAGAAAGTTCACAGCTTTGTTCAAGCTATCAATATTAATTAACCCTCCAAAAAAGCGAGCTGCTTTTTTTTTTTTATTTTTTTTATTTTAATGGCTCCAATGTTATCATGTAATGGACCATCTGTTAAATTCTGGACATTTAACTAAGCTGAATTTCATTTTAAATAAATACCATGACATTAAAGCAAAACCTATTGTGAATCACCAGTTGCACGGAATTGATCTAAAGTACCCCAAGATAACTTTGGAACCCCAGATTTTTGTAACTCTATTTTCCATTATACCCAACAAGCCGGCCATAGTTCTTATCTTGCGTATTTCACAAACATCTGCAATGTCACTAATCTAGGGAGTTATAGTTTAATAGGTGTGATAGCAATGAGGGAAGCAAATAATATGCACTTGGTCAGACCTCAATGAATCCCCTTCATCACAGACAGAACAAAGATCCTGAGAAAAAGAGTCCAAATAGACTTTTATTAAACATGTTTTAGCTCCTAATAATTTTAACAATGGGGTAATGGTATCTATAGTAAGTTTCATAAGCTTGCTGCCAAGTTCACTTACAGGAAAATCTTAATTATTTATTTTCTTTCTTTTAATCTGTTTAAATAAATTTAAAAAAACACATTGTAATTTCTCCATAAAAAAAAAAGAAGAAAAAAAGAGAGAAAATAATCTATTTTCATGGCAATGGTAAATATCACAATAATCTAACTATACATTTATTTTGGTTTTAAGGGGGAGCATATGTTTTGGGCTCCATCAATCCTGATTTGTACAAATATCCAGATGACAATGAAGAAACCGATTTTCCCAAGGGTAACATTGGTCGTATTTGGTTTGCAGTGGAGTATGAACATGAGACAGAGAGACTTGTGGTCTCCCTGATCAAAGTGAGGAACCTCCAGCTCAACTCTGATTCATGCAACCCCTTTGTCAAGATCCATCTCCTTCCAGATGAACGGCGCTATCTACAGTCTAAAGCAAAGCGCAAAACTGCGAACCCACACTTTGATGAAAACTTTGTGTTCCAGGTACGATTAATAACATACTAACTTCTAAATTTTCTTTGTGATTAATAAAGTATTTATTGCTTAGAAATAGAATATCAAGTTAAACTGGCTCAACATTTTTATATTTCAGATGTAAGCAATCCACCCTTCAACTATCAATAATACATTTTCTAATGTCAAGCCTTTCCTTTACCCTTAATTTCTCTGATTTGTGTAGAACAGAAATAAGCCACTACTTGGTACTAATCCATGTAGAGAATGATAGGTGAGGGAAGAGACCATGTCATGAGGCAAGCCTCACTGGATAGAACCCAATTGATAGGCTTGTGAATACAAGTATTTCTAGTCCTTGGGGTGACTGGACTTGATGCAAAATAACTATGAAAGATAAAGAATTGTAGTCAGAGGAAACACAAGGTCCAAGTTCCAATTAACTTATTCATAATTCTAGTCAAGACAGGTACACCCATGATTGTACATAACAGAGCATCAAGGAATTTCTAAAGGGCGTAGATACCACAACAGGACACTGCTGATAATAAAACTGTGTGGTGGGTCAAGTGAACATCTCCAAACAGAGATGGTGCTCAGGTGCACACAAGCTGGTCTATTCTGTGATATTTGACACAAGTGTTGGGTAAGACTGAGCATACCTGTGTGTGTGAGAGAGTCACAGCATCCATGCTGCTGGCTGAGATATAAGTACCCTGGCATTGTACTATTGTAACTGACATTGTAATGATAATAGACATATCAAAACTACTAGCCAGGCTATAAACGTTACTTGCCACTGCACTCCTGCAGGGTTCATGGCACTCTTACCAGGGGTGAATTTCTATTCCACTAGGGTTAAATTTTGACTTGTCAAGTGGCGAGTGGAGATTTTGAACTCTGTGTTTATCATAGGGAAGCACAGCGTGGGTGACCCCTACAGGTAGTTGGTGACCTTCCCCATGGTCCTTCTCCTCTCTCCAGTGGTCCAAACACCACCCAATGTGACCCCGCCTCCTTTTATGATGCTGTTGATTATGTCGCAACCCATCAAAATCTGCAAATTCCAAATTTGTGGGCGTGGCTATAGAGTTAAAGTAACAGACTATAAATAGTTTGCTAAGACTCAGGTCCTTGCTCTGTTGTGGTTCTATTTTGGTTCTCAATAGCTCTCATTATCCTCTCATTGTATTTATGGCTTTAATCTTGGCCATAACTGACTATTCTTCTATTTATACTCCTTGACTCACCTATTGTACCTCTCTATTCCTGATTTCTGACCTAATGACCGACCCTATAGTGCCAGGAAAACAAGTTTGTTTTCCTGGCACTATAGTGGTCCTTTAAGACCAAAATTTTCAGCTATGCTTCCATTTTGCCTTCGTTGGCCTCATATTTGATATTCACTCTGAATTCACTTTAAATTGTCACTATAGTAAATAACCTTTAAATATTCTCCCATAACCTTTTAGTAATTGTCCTTTCCTAATTCCTGCTGCCCAAAGATTGACAGTGGATTTTTTTATTCTTGGTTCTCAGTCCAGTTAGTTTATAATTTATCCCAATTGTTGTTCTCCTGAACTGGGTTCCATTTTGGATTTTCTATATTTCTGTGTTCCTTCACTTTTGCTTGTTATTCTACCTTTGCTAACCTGTCTGTTGATATATTTTTATGGTAATCCCAGCCAAATGCAAGGACTGGTAATATGCTTCAATCATGCTTATTTACTGTTAGTACCAAGAAAGTTGTGAAAGCCTAAATTCTACTTGTCAGGGTCCTATCCACTTTGACCGAGAATGATTGAGTGAGGTTTTAAACTATATTTTCATTGTGCTCAATTAGCTGTTTGCATGGTGTAACATTTAATTTAAAGCTATTTACAATGTCCAAATCTTGTTGAAGAGAGATTTGGGGAGGTTACTAGTGGACTCTAGACTCCATGACAGTTGTCCGCAATCAAAAGTCAATATATTACAAATGTAAAGGCATTATTTCTTATAACTGTATAAAACATTGCTTACACTTTACTTTAATATGGATCCCTGTTTTGGTCCTAATTTATAAAAATAAAAATAGAATGGACTATACTAAAGTGAATGACAATGAAGTTATTAAAGGAACACGCCAAGCACCATAACCACTACACTACCACGAAAGCTAATGGAAGTTCCTGCTTAGGAATTTTCAGCACTCCAGCATTAGTGGTCAAGGTGGGACAACTAGTGGACCCCAGGTTATGGTAAGCGGTTTAACTCAGTCCTGCACAACCTGCAGCCCCCTAGATATTTTGAACTACAATGCCCACGATTCTTTGAATGAAATAGCCAGGGAATCATGGGAGTTGTAGTTCAAAACATATGGGGTCCCACAGGTTTTTCAAGCCTGGATTAACTACTTACAATGGGGGCGGGGGCCAGAAAAAATTCTGGAACCATAGCCACTACAGCAAGCATAGTAGTTATTGTATGTGGAGTGTACTTTTAATTAAAAAAGAGTGAAGGATTTTCGTTATGAACTTCTATAAAAAATGTGGTTGTTTACTCTTTAAAAGTACATTACTGTGTACAAATGTATATATTAAAACTGCATCGACCTGTTTAATTTTCATGTATTTCTAGGTGTGTTGAGGAATACTAAATGCATTCATCTAGGTGTAGCCATTAGTTTCATAAAATATCAGTGTATATCCTGGGGCTGAAAAGGGATAAAGTGACATCTATTGTGATTCAAAAACACACCAATATGACACTTTGTAGAAGTTTGAAGAAGAAACAAAAATAGCATTGAGCTAGAACTTGGAGGAAAGGCTTCTAGCTTTTAGAAAATAGCAGTAATGTTCATGGAATAGCCTTCCAGTAGAGGTGGTAGTGACCAAACCAGTTGATGATCTTCGGTGAAATTACATATTGTGGTTATGGAGATTCCAAATCAGGAATAAAGTGTGTGTTTTTTGTTGAAAATAGACAGACGTGATAGGCCCTTGAAACCCCACATGTCCTAAACATGACTGCTGACCCATAATCCATGTCCCCACCGTTGCCCCCCAATAACACACCAGACACCTTCTTAGTGGATAAGGGCAACGGCCACAGCTTTATTAAATGTATAACTTTTAACATTATCCAATCTGTCAGCTGTTGAGCGGTTGCCCAACAGACAGTTCCCCCAACATTTTTTCCATGAGACTAAACAGCCGGCACTCCGCCATCAGCTCCCGTGCGGGCTGTCATCTCCCCAAAGTGACTCTTCGTCTTAACCTTTTCTTTGCGCTGTCCAGGATACTGCCAAGCTGTGACAAAACAGAAAAGCAAAGCCAGACACCAAACAACCAACAGGGTGGGTGGGAGGGAAAGTCAGTATTCTCCTCTCCCTTGTCTCTGCTGACTGGTGAGACTCCTCCCCCAGCCTCCTACCAAACTGACCACTTTGCGACCTTGTATAATTTTATAATCCAGCCCCTTATTCATGTGCAGCAGTCATGCTCCCCCTTCCCAAGTTGTCCAGGGGGAAACTTGACTGCTGACCCATAATCCATGTCCCCACCGTTGCCCCCCAATAACACACCAGACACCTTCTTAGTGGATAAGGGCAACGGCCACAGCTTTATTAAATGTATAACTTTTAACATTATCCAATCTGTCAGCTGTTGAGCGGTTGCCCAACAGACAGTTCCCCCAACATTTTTTCCATGAGACTAAACAGCCGGCACTCCGCCATCAGCTCCCGTGCGGGCTGTCATCTCCCCAAAGTGACTCTTCGTCTTAACCTTTTCTTTGCGCTGTCCAGGATACCGCCACCGCGATGCCCTCCTCGCGTGCCTTACTGCGCGCCGGCATCGCGCCCCCCGCCAACAGCGCAATTTCAATTCCTGACTGGAGTCCCACATCGAATATGCCCAAGCCTACCGGTAACAAATGTACGCCATCCCCCTGCATCAAATTAGCATTATCTCCTTCCAGCTCAAAGTGGCGTACTACAACTCCCCCCGTGCGCTGAATAAATCTAGAGACCGTCATGTTGACCTCCCTCCTACATCTCTCCAAGCCTCTGCCATGTGCGCTCGCCCGCCATACTGGGCAAGGGATGATTTCTGACCAAACTACAATCAAGTCCTTAAAAAGAGCAAAGCAGTGCGGCAACATCTTGCTTCATGGCCAGTATGAGATCGACCGACCGCCGGCGGCCAATGTTATTCCCGCCTGCGTGCAATACCAGGATGACTGGACTGGAGAAGCTGCGGCTTAATTGAAGACATTCAGAGTACATTTGGTCCCAGCGTAATACCCTTAACCCCCTCCAACGTACCCAAACTGACTCATGGGGAAAACTCAAGTTACGGCCATACACTCTGTCTACCGCGTGCCGGGCTGCCCCGTACACATAGTAGAGCCCTATTATCCATACGAAGCACAGACCCCTGCCTAGAATGAAGGAACAGACATAACAACCCTACATCCGGGAATCACATAACTAACAAATTGAGGGAAGGGAAGAGGGGGGAGAGAGAAGGGGAAATTGCTAAACCATCATAACATATGCGGGCATACATATAGCTGATACCGGCCCGACTTCCATCTCCTAGCCGTTTTAATGCCTCTGCAGGGAGACCTGTCCAACTCGCATGCGTCGCCGCACCTATACGTAAGGAATGTGACGTGTACTGGGTAGGGTCTGCATACCTACAGAATCCAAGAGAACTGGAATCGACTCAGCGACGTACCATCCTGGTGAACCAAAAGGGAACCCCTCCCTTTGACCCAGAAACCAGAGGAACTCCATCACTAGCAAAACTGGGCAGTATACACCCCCGTAACTCCGATACGAACCTGGGCCCCTTCGCCTGCCTGATCTGTCTTTGACCATCGTATACGGAGCACTATGCCCGATGTTGACAGCTCCAAATCCCTGAGCCACCAACCGCGAGTGCGTCGAGGCCCTGGGTGCTACCAATTCTCCAATCCGCAGCGCTCCGAAAAAGCACAGTAAACCTCATATGCAGGCGAGCACACCTGAGAAAGGAAGGACAACAGCTTCCCCAGTATCTCAAATGAGATCGGCCTACGAGAGTCCGGTCGTCGACATTGCATCCATCCTTCCACCACACGAGAAAAGCCAAGTACCTTGGAGACATCCTCCCACCCGAACCATTGACACAAAAAGGAGAGAGCAGACAAGTTGCGACTCCAAGAGTTCCAGCATCACACGTAGCCTCCCCGCCGCTGTCGACAAGCCCTTTTCCGACCCGATGACAAACCAACGCCGCCATATCTCTGTATAGGACCTCCAGGTTGACTCTGATAGGGATCCCCTAGCCAACCTCCTCAAATGTCAGACATCAGGTCCCCTAACTCTCGAGGACATTGCTCCCCCGTCTGCGCCGCCTCTGGCGCCGTCTCCCGAAACCGGTCCCACTGACCGAGAAAGGGGGATCGGCGATGACATTCAGCACGCCTGGAACATGACACGCTAAAATCCCCACATTATGACGCAGGCTCAAGAGCACTAACCGCCTAAGCAGATGCGACGCAGAGGTAGACCGATTAAATACATGGACAACACCCTTGTTGTCCGTGCGCACCACCACCTTCCTATTCGAGAGCCCTTCTTCCCACAGCTCCACTGCCACTACTATGGGGAAGAGCTCCAGAAACGTAAGGTTTCCCTTTAACTTACTCTCCTTCCACGCAAGCAGCCATGCGTCTATGCACCAGCGACCGTGGAAGTACGCGCCAAACCCCACAGACCCTGAGGCGTCCGTGAACAGCTTGAGATCCGTATATGACATAGCAGGACGCAACCAACATGACTGACCATTATACGTACCGAGGAAGGAACTCCACGTCTGCAGATCATCCCGCAGCTGACTGGAAACCCGACCTATGTGAAAAAGCTGACTCCTACAGAACGCCCGTCCCATAGAGAGCACATGAGGTGACCCAAAAGCACCTGGATTTGCCTCAGCTGCCTTTTTTTTTTTTTTTTGCACACCCTTCGCCATATCAACCAACCTGAGTAATTGCTCCAGCTTCACTTCCGGCAGTCGAAAGACCATGAGCGAGCAATCAATCACTATGCCCTGATAGGAGAGGACCTCCACTGGCCCCACTGTCTTGATCTCTGCCAGGGGAGACCTTCCTAAATGACTCCCATAGACGGACGCATGTGACCGACCCCCGAGCTCCCATGAACAAAAAATTGTCCAAATAGAGCATAATGGACGAACAGCCAGCCACCCATTCGAGAAATGAGGCGAACATCTCAAAGTATGAACATGAAATAGCACAGCCCATAGGCAAACACGTTCAAAAAGAACGAACCCTTAAACTGGCAACCTAGTAAATGAAAACATTCCGGATGCACCGGAAGGAACCAGAAAGCGGATTCAATATCAGACTTCGCTAGCAAAGCCCCGGCTTCCGGCCTCCCTAAGCAATTCAAGAGCCCTGTCAAACGATGCGTACCTAACGCGGGACACCTCTTTATCAATATCATCATTCACCGACCCGCCCGACAGGTACGACAGGTAGTGAATGAGCCAAAAAGCCACGGAATCCTTTTTTGGGCACAAAGCCCAATGGAGAGACTCATAAATTGTGAAAGGGAAGAACCGTGAATGGGCCAGCCATGCGCCCCCTTCGCACTTCCTTGTCCAACTTCTCCGCTAAAATGTCTTCTTTTCCCAGCACAGACTTCAAATTACTGGAGAGGGAAGGGGAATCTGAATGTACAAACGGAATCCCGAATCCCACGGCAAATCTGTCCAACAAATCTCAGCTGCCCGCCAGTTAGGTTACCGGTCGAGCCACGGCCGCATCCTTACCACGCTCCCCGGCAAGGGCGCGTCATCTCTTGACGAACGCTGACCTTGTTTACCTTTCCTGAAGCAACGCAATGCTGGGTGAGACCCTCTGCAATGGGAACACTCATGTTTAAACCTGCAAACTCTCTAAAGAGCCAGCACATGCCCTTGCGTGCCCCTGCCGATGCACCAGGAAAAGGGAAAATTGCTGGTCGTAGCGACACCAACATTGGCCCCCCATAAACTTTGTACGCCCCCAAATAAGATCCACATAACCGAACAGTGCCGGGGCCTTCCCTGGGAAGCTCCTTGACACTATACTCGCATATACCATGAACCCTTGGAGCCAGTTTCCAAAGGTGCGTGGAATCTTACCTTATTCACCCTCCGCCGACTCCCCGCGCTGCGGTCTGTCCACAGATTCCCGGTCGGGGGAAACCAGGGTTAACACATCTATAGACTCACCCCTGATTATTTTATCCCTGACCTCCATGGGAATATGCATCCCTAGTGGTGCCATCTCGCAACGGGGCATAGGGGGAGGACCAGACGCTAACGCCTGCATAAGGACACTAACCAGCACCTTGGCCTGAGCAGCCCCCTCTGGCAGCCTGGCTAGTACAGCCCTAAGCAATGAGAGAACACTATCCCCTTGAAGATCCCTTGCTTGTCCCATGCGCTAGCGCAATACTCACCAGTACCTGTTGCAGGAATCAGCGCTGGAACAGTGGTCCTCTCCTCCTCCGATCTAGACTGGGCACTGCCCTCTTCAGAAGGTGAGGTTGGGGACCCACGGCTGCCTGTACCCGGGGCCGTTGTCTGTACCTGCTGCTCCTGTCATGTAGATGTTGCTGCGCCCAGGCCTGGGACCGGCGCTCTCCCCTCTGCGCCGCAGTCCCGTACTCGCCCGGCGTTCCTGCGCCGACTTCCGGTGCACGCCATGTCGCGTGCGTGATGTCGACACTTTTGCTCTGGCCGGAAAAGACTCACGCGGACTGCGCGATCTTCTGGCGGGCTTGCCGCCATTGCTGGGGCCGCCATCTTGGGCCTCACCTGCTCCTCCTCGTTTGGACCGTCACCTGCGCCCCGCAGCTACCGCTGGCGATGTCCTCTCACCACTGCCGGCGACCCCCTGGCTCCCTTGTCGCCACCGGTCACCTCTCCTCACCGGACTGGGGGATAAACGCGACGGAGGCCAGGACCGCCTGGCCCTCCGTCCGCCAGCCACCGCAACATCATCCGTTGTCCCTGTGGTCCCCAAGGTCGTTCCCACGCCTGATACCAGGGCCTCCAGCGCCCCCGGCCTGTGGGATGCCTGTTAGGCCTCCAGGAGCCTTACCAGGTCGGATTCAGCCATCAGTGTTGTGGTAGTCATACTGGAAGGGGTGTTACACAGGGTCTCAGAGGCCTCTGGTCAGCCTAACAACTTATTTTTCTTCCTTTTGCTTGCAGAAATCTTCAGGACAAAACTGGACAAATTTAAAAGTCAGTATTCTCCTCTCCCTTGTCTCTGCTGACTGGAGAGACTCCTCCCCCAGCCTCCTACCAAACTGACCACTTTGCAACCTTGTATAATTTTATAATCCAGCCCCTTATTCATGTGCAGCAGTCATGCTCCCCCTTCCCAAGTTGTCCAGGGGGAAACTCACCTTTTCCTTAACTCTAAATTTAACCCCTCTCAAAACATAAACAAACTCTTTCCTTATTCCCAAATTAAAGCACTCAAAGCCTAAAGCTGAAAAAAACTCTTTATCTAAAAACTAAACACCCCATTTATCCCAAAACTAAATTTAACCCCACTCTAACCCTAAACCCAGTAATCATAAACAGCCCTTATACCACAACTAAAACCCTTCTCAAGCTTTTAATCCTCACCACTAAATGCCCTGTGTAATCTAAATCTGAAATTAATCCTTCTAACTTTTTACACAAACCACTTCTAACATTATCTTTGACCCTGCATGTATTTACACAGCTGCAAAAACTCACTATACTCACAGATTCAAACACAATACATTACAAGTAACAATATACACATACATACAGGGAGTGCAGAATTATTAGGCAAGTTGTATTTTTGAGGATTAATTTTATTATTGAACAACAACCATGTTCTCAATGAACCCAAAAAACTCATTAATATCAAAGCTGAATATTTTTGGAAGTAGTTTTTAGTTTGTTTTTAGTTTTAGCTATTTTAGGGGGATATCTGTGTGTGCAGGTGACTATTACTGTGCATAATTATTAGGCAACTTAACAAAAAACAAATATATACCCATATCAATTATTTATTTTTACCAGCGAAACCAATATAACAACTCAACATTCACAATTATACATTTCTGACATTCAAAAACAAAACAAAAACAAATCAGTGACCAATATAGCCACCTTTCTTTGCAAGGACACTCAAAAGCCTGCCATCCATGGATTCTGTCAGTGTTTTGATCTGTTCACCATCAACATTGCGTGCAGAAGCAACCACAGCCTCCCAGACACTGTTCAGAGAGGTGTACTGTTTTCCCTCCTTGTAAATCTCACATTTGATGATGGACCACAGGTTCTCAATGGGGTTCAGATCAGGTGAACAAGGAGGCCATGTCATTAGATTTTCTTCTTTTATACCCTTTCTTGCCAGCCACGCTGTGGAGTACTTGGACGCGTGTGATGGAGCATTGTCCTGCATGAAAATCATGTTTTTTTTGAAGGATGCAGACTTCTTCCTGTACCACTGCTTGAAGAAGGTGTCTTCCAGAAACTGGCAGTAGGACTGGGAGTTGAGCTTGACTCCATCCTCAACCCGAAAAGGCCCCACAAGCTCATCTTTGATGATACCAGCCCAAACCAGTACTCCACCTCCACCTTGCTGGCGTCTGAGTCGGACTGGAGCTCTCTGCCCTTTACCAATCCAGCCACGGGCCCATCCATCTGGCCCATCAAGACTCACTCTCATTTCATCAGTCCATAAAACCTTAGAAAAATCAGTCTTGAGATATTTCTTGGCCCAGTCTTGACGTTTCAGCTTGTGTGTCTTGTTCAGTGGTGGTCGTCTTTCAGCCTTTCTTACCTTGGCCATGTCTCTGAGTGTTGCACACCTTGTGCTTTTGGGCACTCCAGTGATGTTGCAGCTCTGAAATATGGCCAAACTGGTGGCAAGTGGCATCTTGGCAGCTGCACGCTTGACTTTTCTCAGTTCATGGGCAGTTATTTTGCGCCTTGGTTTTTCCACACGCTTCTTGCGACCCTGTTGACTATTTTGAATGAAACGCTTGATTGTTCGATGATCACGCTTCAGAAGCTTTGCCATTTTAAGAGTGCTGCATCCCTCTGCAAGATATCTCACTATTTTTGACTTTTCTGAGCCTGTCAAGTCCTTCTTTAGACCCATTTTGCCAAAGGAAAGGAAGTTGCCTAATAATTATGCACACCTGATATAGGGTGTTGATGTCATTAGACCACACCCCTTCTCATTACAGAGATGCACATCACCTAATATGCTTAATTGGTAGTAGGCTTTCGAGCCTATACAGCTTGGAGTAAGACAGCATGCATAAAGAGGATGATGTGGTCAAAATACTAATTTGCCTAATAATTCTGCACTCCCTGTATATATGCAATTGGCAAATATATACATACATATATATATATAAATATAAATTCCAAACAATACCGGTACTCTGGGATTTCCAAAAATGTATTCTTTATTCAAGCAAACCACGTCAACGTTTCAGCTCCTCAACAGAGCTTTCATCAGGACATACAAAGCATACAACACAGTAAGGGGCTCTATATAGGACAAATAGCATAAGGGTACTCCCCAAATCATCTGTTCCCTGTTCTGTCAATTGATGCATTGCATTGGACGCCATGGCGCATGCGCAAAATCCCAGGGTTCACACCCATGTTTACGTTCTGGAGCTTGATAAAGACCTTAAAGGTCGAAACGTTGCGGTGTGACATTGGGTTTGAATAAATTGCCTACTTGAACCTTGGAGTGCCTAAACCTCTTTTTATTTTCTGCATATGATATCTGGGACCTGGTGCTGGGTCAAGGTTTAGTTGCACCATGGCTTAGAGTGATTGGATTCAGTGCAGTTCCTAATTTATTTTTGGTAAGGTCTGGATCAGGACCAATCAAAGCGTTCCGGCTACGTCATGTTGCCAGGGAAACAAATGACACATCGCGGCCATTGGTTCCTCCTGCATGTACAGATGCTGTCGGGAAATTCACTTCTCTAAGCCAAGACAGACCTGGGCTTGACGTGGGCTTTGGTGCGTATATATATATATATATATATATATATATATATATATATATATATATATATATATATATATATATATATATATATATATATATATATATATATAGAGAGAGAGAGAGAGAGAGAGAGAGATTGTAGCCGTATTAGTCCAGTGATGTAGATGTAAAAAACAGATACAATGTGTATCTTGTAATACCTTTTTTATTGGACTAACAGAATTTTTTAATGACAAGCTTTCGGGATAACCTCCCTTTCTCAAGTCTGAAGCATTTCTGAGCAAGACGACACATAGAATGCAAAGTTGAGTTGTGATACAGGGGTTAAAGCGACATGAGTGTAGATAAGACACAGGTTTGTTAGAAAATAGACACCATTTTTGCAGAGGGCCATAAATATATTTCTGAAGAGCAGAGTGAGGGGGGAGATGTGTGTGTGTGTGTGTGTGTGAATACGTCTGTCAGTGTATGTGTCTGTGTGTGTCAGTATATCTGTCAGTGTATGTGCCTGTGTGTGTATGTATGTATGTCTGTGTGTGTGTGTCAGTATGTCTGCCAGTATATATTTGTGTGTCAGTGTATGTGTGTGTCAGTATGTATCTGTGAATGTTTTAATGTCTGTCTGTGTGTATGTGCCAGTACGTCTGTCTATGTGTATGTCAGTATGCCTGTGTGTGTCAGTATGCCTGTGTGTGTGTCAATACGTCTGTCAGTGTATGTGTCTGGGTGTGTCAGTATATCTGTCAGTATGTCTGCCAGTGTATGTGTCTATGTGTGTATGTATGTCTGTGTGTGTGTGTGTCAGTATGTCTGCCAGTATATATTTGTGTGTCAGTGTGTATCTGTGAATGTTTTAATGTCTGTATGTGCCAGTATGTCTGTCAGTGTGATTGCGCATTGGGCGTAATTGGGGGTGAGGGATAGGAGGGGCAGAGCCCAGGAGGCCCAAGAAAATGCATTGCCCAGGGTCCTAATCATATTATAGACGGCCCTGCATCCTCATGCAAGACATGAGGACATCCAGCGTTGTTTCGCTGAGTTAAACTCTGTGAAAAGCCACAACGCACTGCTAGAGCCTGTCTGGAAGACATACACTAGAGTTTGTCTTAACCCTGCATGTAAACATTACAGTTTCTCTGAAACTACACTGTTTTACATTGAACGGTTAAGAGGACAGGGGCACTGCATACAGAGCACTTCAATAAGATGAAGTGGTCTGGGTTCCTATAGAGTCCCTTTAAACTCACTTTATCTGCAGGGAGCACCTTAGAATTCTGTGCCTACAAGACACCTGATATGTAAATACATTCATAGACACATAGAATGTGACGGCAGATAAGAACCATTCGGCCCATCTAGTCTGCCCAATTTTCAAAATACTTTCATTAGTTCCTGGCCTTTTCTTATAGTTAGGAAAGCCTTATGTCTATCCCTTGCATGCTTAAACTCCTTTACTGTGTTAACCTCTACCACTTCAGCTGGAAGGCTATTCCATGCACCCACTACCCTCTCAGTAAAGTAATACTTCCTGATATTATTTTTAAACCTTTGCCCCTCTAATTTAAGACTATGTCCTCTTGTTGTGTTAGTTTTTCTTCTTTTAAACATAGTCTCCTCCTTTACTGTGTTGATTCCCTTTATGTATTTAAACGTTTCTATCATATCTCCCCTGTCTCGTTTTTCCTCCAAGCTATACATGTTAAGATCCTTTAACCTTTCCTGGGAAGTTTTATTAATTATTCATGAGCAAACCACACAAGAGAGAGCCAGTAATCCTGAAATACTTTTTTACCAAACACGTATTGGGATACACAGACATTTTCAATGTAAAAGTGTAATCCCACTAGTGAAATGCAGGGAATACATTTCTACAGTATGGCAGACTGAATAAAATATAACAAAGATATATGCAGTTAACACAAAACAGATCACAAGGGAATTACAAGGTTATGTATTCAAAAGAATCATTTACATACCAAATAATTCAATATTAGCATTGCTCCAGATATGCAGTACTGTTTGTAGAGGCAGAGAGGCAGAGGTTTTAGTCTAGTGGAGATTGTATGATTTCTGAAAGGGCATCAAACCGTAGTAAAGGTCTACAAGAGAAGCCTGATTGTCCCACTTAGTTTTTGAAATATTGATGTAATATAAAGATCAGAGACAATTATGGTACTTGGGGTGTCCTTTTAACATATAAGGATTAGTATTTGTAATCCATTGCCTGACATATGAGGATAATTATTTATTCTGAGTGCTGAGATGATCAAGAAGGATTTGTGTGCAGATGATAATCTCACATCTACATTTTTAATGACTTGTTATAGTATTTGTTGCAAAAGTTATTTCCTTAGAAAGGGACTTAAACCCGGTGTGTTTCTCATCAGAAAGCCAATTTTAAGATAAAATTCCAATATGAAGTCTTACTGAGAGATCGCGGGCTGGCAACATACCAAGATACGTTTAGGAATTACCTGTAAATGTATGACTGATTGGGATTGTTCAGTAATTTGTGCAATTCTCAGACTGCAGTTTTTGTCATTATAGAAAAAATATATATATATATTTGAGACAATTACAATTTATGTAGCGCCAACATACAAATACAATAGGTAACACAGATAAACATTTCATTTTTACAAATCACGATTGACATAGTGGAGCAGTAGGTGAAGAGGGCCTGCCCAAACAAGGAATAAGTGCACAAAGGGAATTTGTGATCTGTATTTACCTGAAGGATTGGGGGGGGGGCGGGGGGGGGGTTGAAAATAGGGAGCACAGTAGGTTGGAGATGACAGAGGAAGGTTATAAAGGATGAGGCAAGAAGTATGTTTTTTTTTAAGGATTTTTTTTGAAGGACTGCAGAAATTGGGACAGTTTAATATGGCGCGGGAGGACATTCCATAAGGGGGAGATGTCCTGCAGGCATGAAGGCAGGGTGCGGGCATGGGAAGGGAACAAAAGCAGGTAGTCGGCTGAATGAAGAGGCCTAGCTGGAGCATAACTGCTTACACAGGGGTTCCCAAACTGTGTGCAACACTGAGAAAATCATGCTGTGCCTCACTCTCCCTTACCGTCTCTGCAGGACCGCAGGATCAGAGATCTCCCTCACCCGCCCGCTAGCACTGTAATGCTGCAGCCGGCAGAGGAGGGAGAGAGTATCTGGGGGAGCTCTAACCTGTAGCTCCGCCGGGTTCTCCTCTCGTGAGCTCAGAGTGTTGCAGCGGTTACCTCAGGAGTTGTTAGAGTTCACTCTCACCACTGGGATCCACCAGGGCTTCTCCACCGGACCACCAGGGATTGCCTTGTACTGTCCCACCTCCCATAAAAGGAAATTATTATTTTTTTAAATTGATAAATATAAACTTTTTTTTTAATCTCCCCTCCTACCCCCAAAGACCCACAATAACTCCCCCCTCACACACACTGCACCTATACACACACACACACTGTACCATCACATATACACACACACTGCCCCCCATGAACACACACTGTACCCCTCACACACACACACACACTGCCCCCTCACTCACACACTGTACCCATCACACATACACACACACACACACACTGCCTCCCATACACACACATTGTACTCCTATACGCACACTGCCCCATATGCATATAAAAAAGCTATAAAATTTAAATTAGTAGTAAAATAGTAATATCATGCTTTGATTTTTTTTTTATATAATTGGATGATCTACTATAAAAAAAATCTAGTATGTATAGCAATTTAGTTGTACTCAAGTTTCCTTTATGCAGTTCACACAATCAGAGTGTCAGAGAGGTTTATTTACGAACGTGACAATTCAAAGTGTTTGGCTTTGTTGACCTTAAATTTTAAATTCACTTTGAATTCCCACGATAATAAGTAAACATGAAAAAAGTGAATTTAATGGTTTGAGCTGTACAGGCAATTAAGTAACAGGCTATATATATATGTATTTTATTTTTTCACAATCCGCAGTAAAGTGAAATGTTTTGGAATGGATTGAATCAATTTGTACTAGTACAAAGACTCATAGTAGCCCAATAATCAGAAGAGACCTCTGTGCACAGCTTCTTCCGTTGGTACCCTCTTTTCATTTGTCTGTGATCAAAGGGAAATGGAAGTTCCTGAACAGAAAAGGGTGGCACAAAGTATAGCAGCATGATTAAGATTGGGGGAACCTCTGATGTACACAGAGGGTGTTTTCTGAATCCTCTCCAGAGACCACAAGCACCACTAACAATGCCGCTACTACCACTAGCAATGGTTCTACGGTTCCCACTACCTCTAGTTCCGTGATTCCTCCTATATTTTATGGTAGTAGCAAAGTATCATTGGTGAAACCACTAAAGTTGCTGCTGTCATTGAACATGCTACCTCCCCTGTGTGTGTGTGTGTGTGTGTGGGGGGGGGAGGGGGGGGGGGGAGGGGGCATAGGGAAAATTTATTTTTTTGTTTTTATTTAAAATTAGAAGAAGAAAACCAACCTTCACGTCCCCCCTTTAGTGCCCCCACCCTTCTTACCTTTGGCGGGAGGGGGGGACACTGCTTACCCTGGTGGTCCGGTGGTGAGTAATGATCTAAAACCTACAGCTCCTCTGGCTGCAGGCTATCTTCACTCCTCCCACAAGCAGAATGCTGTGTCGGCGATCACCGGCGATCGCGACCATGGGGTCTGCCAGACCCCTCTGCCCGATACGGCCCTCCCAGGCTATGTGATCGTGAGGTCCTCGCGATCACATGGCCGGAATAGCCGGCTTGTGCAGTGCCTGCAGGGGGCCTGCCTGAGCTTGAGAAAATTCCAAGTTGGAAAACTGGAATGTGCACCCTCCAAAAAATGTATTTTAGCCCCCAGAGAACCCGACACACCTATACATGGGTGGTACCACTGTACTCGGGAGATGTTGCTGAACACATATTGGGGTGTTCTTTGGCAGTAACCCTTAAAGTTCTCAGTACATGTATTCGTAAATTGCAGTGTGTGTCAAAAAAATTACCAATTATTATTATTTTTTTTTAATTTGGCATAGATTGGTGGTGTTGGATGAAAAGAGCACGAAAAGAGTCAAAATACCCCAAGTTTAATACCTTAGGTTGTCTTCTTTTAACAAATATATACATGTGAAGGGTTATTCAGGGATTCCTGACAGATATTGGTGTTACAATGTAACTTTGCATTAATTTTGAAAAATAATGGTTTGGAAATAGCAAAGTGCTACTTGTACTTATTGCACTATAACTTGCAAAAAAAAGGCTAAGAACATGTTAACATTGGGTATTTCTAAAATCAGGGCAAATTCAGAAACTATTTAGCATGGGTATTTTTTCGCGGTTGGAGATGCGCAACAGATTTTGGGTGCAAAGTTCGAAAAAATTTGTTTTTTTTATTTTTTTATTTTTCATCATATTTGTTATAGTAAATTATATGATATGATGAAAATAATAGTATCTTTAGAAAGACCATTTTAATGGCGAGAAAAACAGTATATAATATGTGTGGGTACAGTAAATGAGTAAGAGGAAAATTACACCTAAACACAAACCGCAAAAATGTAAAAACAGCCCTGGTCCTTAACGGTAAGAAAATTTAAAAGCGATCTGGTCACTAAGGGGTTAATGACGCAGTTTTCTTGTACAGATCCAGGCTCTGAAGTATCACTGCTCAATTCTCTGACATTTAGGAGTTAAAACACTCTTTATTTCTGTCCATGCAGCCCTAGCCACACTTACCCTGGCTGTGACTGACACAGCCTGCAATGAAAAAAAGTGGTTTAATTTTCAATCAGATGTAACTTACTTTAAAAGTGTACCTTACTTTAAAAGTGTTTATCTTCTGCTCTGTAAAGTGAATTTTAATTACATACAAGAGGCTCCTGTATGGTTTAACAAGCTATTGAGAGTGCCAGAGAAGAAATTCTAAATTAAACAGAATTTGCAATAAAGGAAGTATAAACATTAGATTACTCTTTACAGAAAGTGTTTAGGAAGTCATAAGTAGGGCAGTGTGACTAGGGTTGTTTCGGTGACTATAGTGTACCTTTAATATATTTTGGTCCACTGTATCAAAACATTTTGAAACAGTTAAGAAAATAGGTCTAAGTTTAGTTTTTGCAATGCAATTCTAAACATCATTAAAGGCAGTTGTCATGGGATGTTCAGAACAAAATTCACATGAAATGGGGTCAGAGAAATGGGCAAAATGTTATATCTGTATAGTTGTTCATGAACATATCTTTCTAGATCTTTAAAATGGTATATTTGCTGTGTTCCATTCTTGGTGTATAACACTTGAAGATGGGCACAGGAAGAACTACCAGAGTCGCAACATTTGTGATTGTGACCAGGTGCTGAAGCACCTTCTGTCATCGGGTTCAGACCATGAGGAGGCCCCCCTGTAAAACAGCTGTGCCGTTCCTGCCTCCGTGGCTTAGATAATCCATCTTGATGATCTCAGCCAAGCCAATGCTTTCCTATAGGAAAGCATTAGGAGGCAATTGTGCATGCGTTAATCAGCATCTCCTCATAGAGATGCAATAAATCCATGCATCTCAATGGGGAACATTCATCCAAATCCCACACCTACATATCACACTCAGCCAGCCACACACATCACACTTTGCTAACCTCCCCCACACATACACTGACAATTCTTGCACCAGGGCCCTCAAGTTTCTAATGGTGGCCCTGATTAGTGGGAATATATAATTAACATTTATATTTAGCATGAAGAAAGACTGTTGGAGTCTGATCATCGCCAACTTCCTCATCATCACGTTTGTATTTTATAGTCAGGGAAGTGAAACATCCAGCAAAGCGGCTTTTAAAAGTGTTTGCTTTAGCTCCAGGGTATTTTAACATACCTATGTATTTTTTTTAGGAGTGATCAAGAATGGTTTTAGGGACAACTGAAGGTTTGTAGATGTTTTCAATTCTATTACAGACATTTGCCAGGTTTGATCATTTCCTCTTTAAGTTATTTGTAAAATATTCAGCAATGCAGATGTTCTCAGATGTTTGAAGTATCACACAATTATTTGTAAATTGTGTGTTTTACCTTAAGGACACATGACATGTGTGACATGTCATGATTCCCTTTTATTCCAGAAGTTTGGTCCTTAAGGGGTTAAAGAGACTTTAAATGTGTTGCTATGTTTAACTTCATGTAATGCTTTCAGTGATAAATCACAATGAGATCCATTGCCAGCCATAATGTATGGATCACCCTTTTAGAAAGATTAAAGATAGAAACAGTTGACTGTATTCCTAGCTCCTGCATTGTATCTGGACAGGACAAGAGGATCGATTCGAGCTAAATAAGGTGTATTGAATAATAGATTGGTATATAAACAGCAAATGTCATATCTGATCAAGGCAACTTACTTAATATATATTTGTAATGCATATTTAAACTTTAAGATTGCAGACTGAATTTCTATCTTGGTGAGCACCAATTGACTTGGGAAATATCTATTCTGCAGGACAAACTTATAAAAAGGAGAACATCTCCAGGTATTCTTCCGAGTAAATGTTTTATTGTTGCCGATCCTACAATAACTCTCACTGGAATTTATATGAAAGTTTAAGGCCGGCCTGAAAAAGTTATTTGCAAAAAAGAAGTATTGAAATGTTTATTTTCATTTGGATCTCACAGACCTATGGAATAAATATACACAGCTAGAAGTGGTTATGGTTAATGAGTTAGATATGGATATAAAGGCAAATGAAATGAAAGTGTTGAAAATATAGTGTTAACATGCGTGTTAGACTTTGGTCTCTGATGGTATTGCAGCAGTTAAATTCTCTTGTAAAACACTGTTGCAAAAGTTTTTAGAAAACTTGGTGCACTTCTCATGCAACCCTGTATCGACAGGTTAAGGCTTACAGCAGATGACAAATGTCAGGAAGTGTCCGTTTAAATGCAATACAAGCTTCCTTAAAAGCATAACTCCATAAAGGGCATCTTTTGTAAGCCCAAAGGAACACTACAGCGTTAGGAATACAAACTGCCCTGTTAACAGTTTAGGTGCTTGACCCCCCACCTGTAAGGAGTAAAACAGCAAGAAGCATGTTTTCTATATGTATATTATAATTATATTAAAGAACACTTAATCTCACCATATTTTGATAAGCAGTCATAAGTGTGGTATGTTGAACACAAGGTGAGCATGAATGTGATTTGCATTTTTAAAAATAGAGTAACATTTGTTTGGCGCATGGGATCCAAAGCTTGCAAAACACAAATTCATGATTAAAGCGGCACTGTCATGCCGAACTTACCTTTACCCAATCGATTCCTCTTCGCTCCCTCTCTCAGGATCTGTTCTTCTTTTCTTCCTATCTGCTATAGTTTTCTTTAAAACTTAAGAAAAAGTAGGGACTATTTCTTTTCTGGAGGTTTCCTACGCAGTGACCAGTGGAGGAGCAAAGTGTGCTTCGTTTCCGGTGGTCACAGCAATTTTCCCATGATCCTTAGCTTTCCTCTCTGTTCCCACGATGCTTCCTGTCACTTAGACAGAACGCCGGCAAAACTGCCGAATTGCGTTCTAACAGTTTCTCCATTCGTGTTAGAACGCAATTCGGGACTTTGTTCGGATCGGAATTTCATTCGAATGAATGAAACTCCGAACCTATTCATTGCTGTGGCTGCATCTTGCAGCCGCTTAGTAGATAACTCCCTAATTCCCACGGTATTAGGGAGTTATCTACCAAAAGGCTGAAAGACCTAAATTGGTCTTTCAGCCACATTTACTAATACTAAGTAAAGATTACTTAGTATTAGTAAATAATATGCCCCTACTCGCTATACCGAGAGTAGGGGCATGTCTAGTAAGCAGTGAGCAGCCTGTGGCTGCTCACTGTAAAAATAAAAACACACAGAAAAAAAAACAACCTATTGGCCCCACCCCTGTGCGACGGGTGGGGGCCATAAATTACAATGGGGGGGACCTACTGTCCTGCCCCCACCCCTGCATGGTGGGGGCTATAAATCACATCGGGGGGGAACTATTGTCCACCCCCCCCACCCCTGCGCGGCGGGTGGGGGCCCTATATAAGAATGGTGGGGGGGGACCTACTGTCCTCCCCCTCTGGCCCCCACTCCTGAGCGGTGGGTGGAGGCCCTAAATAAAAATCCCCCCCCAATCAAGGTGACTAGGGGTCCCAAGCCCCTAGTCACCCCACCTAAATAAAACTATCCCCTACCTACCTCCCTCACCCTAAAAATAGTGAGGGGGGAATAAAATAACTAACCTGTAAAGAAAAATTCAACTTACCATTTGACGTCTTCTTTTTTCTAAAATCTTCATTTTTCAGCCCCAAAAAAGGCCAAATAAAAAGCCATCATACCCGTCAAATTTAAAATAAAATAAAAAACCCGAGCGCCAAACAAAATCCAGACGAAAAAGAAGAAACCCGACGCTAAAAAAATTAATCCATCTTCACCCATGGAGGGCTCCGCGCAGACTGAGCTCTGCAGGCCGGGGGAAGGCTTATAAAGCCTTGCCCCGCCCTGCAATTAGGCTAAGAACACTCTGATTGGCTGGTTTAAGCCAATCAGAGTGCTCTTTGTCATTTTACACAGCGTGGGAAAATTCCAAAGAACTTTCCCACGCTGTGTAAAATGACACAGAGCACTCTGATTGGGTGGCTTGAAATCCATCCAATCACAGTGCTCTGTGTAATTTTACACAGCGTGGGAAAGTTCTTTGGAATTTTCCCACGCTGTGTCAAATGACAAAGAGCACTCTGATTGGTGGGCTTGAAATCCATCCAATCACAGTGTTCTGTGTCATTTTACACACCGTGGGAAAGTTCTTTGGAATTTCCCCACGCTGTGTAAAATGACAAAGAGCACTCTGATTGGCTTAAACCAGCCAATCAGAGTGTTCTTAGCCTAATTGCAGGGCAGGGCAAGGCTTTATAAGCCTTCCCCCGCCCTGCAGAGCTCAGTCTGCGCGGAGCCCTCCATGGGTGAAGATGGATTAATTTTTTTAGCGTCGGGTTTTTCTTTTTCAACGGGATTTTTTTTTGGGGCTCAGGTTTTTTATTTTATTTTAAGTTTGACGGGTATGATGTTTTTTTATTTGGCCTTTTTTGGGGCTGAAAAATGAAGATTTTAGAAAAAAGAAGACGTCAAATGGTAAGTTGAATTTTTCTTTACAGGTTAGTTATTTTATTCCCCCCTCACTATTTTTTAGGGTGAGGGAGGTAGGTAGGGGGTAAATTTTTTGGGGTGGGGGGGTGGGTGACTAAGGGCTTGGGGACCCCTAGTCACCTTTGATTGGGGGGGAGGTTTGTTTTAGGGCCCCCACCCGCCGCCCAGGGGTGGGGGCCAGGGGGGGAGAACAGTAGGTCCCCCCCCCCTCATCTTTAGGGCCCCCACACACCGCTCAAGGGTGGAGGTGGGGGGGGAGGACAGGTGGTCCCCCCCTCCCCATTGTAATTTATGGCCCCCACCCACCGCGCAGGGGTGGGAGCCGGGAGGGAGGACAGTAGGTCCTCCCCCCTCATTATCTTTAGGGCCTGACCCGCCGCGCAGGGGTGGGGGCCGGATAGTAGTTTTTGTTTTTTTTACAGTGAGCAGACACAGACATGCCCCTACTCGCGGTATAGCGAGTAGGGGCATTGGGGAGATTCTAGTCTCCCTTATGCTATTATGGGGGTCATATTGACCCCCATAGAGTGAGGGGGAAGGACATGGGGGGCTTAGGAAGTGGTGGGGAGCAGTGCTCCCTGCCGCTTCTCTCTTTACATATTACAAGGAGGAAGCTGCGTGCCGGTAGCTCCCTCCTTGTAATAAACTAAACGAACAAACGAACACTGATACACAGTGTTAGTTTGTTCGCCTGATTTTTTTATTCATTCATTCGGGTTTCTGATGAATGAATGAATAGATGAAATTCCCGTTCGCATGTCCAGGTGTTTCACTGGGCATGTGCGGGAATCTCACAGGCTATCTATTGTGGGCAGATGACGTGCCCCACAGGGACTTCATCTACCCACACAAAGATGGCGGCGCCCTGAATAAAGATCGGGGAAGAAAATAAAGATTAAAAATAGGTAATCTGGGGGGCTTAGGGGCATTTGGGGGTGACTAGGGGGTCAATTGGATGTAGTGGAGACGGGAGGGGGTTACAAAAAAAACGGGATTCGGCCATGACAGTGCCGCTTTAACATCTTCCCTTCTCTTGCAATATTTCAAAAAAGGTCTGACATGGGGGCGGGGCCGGACCGCCGAGCAGGACGGTCGCATGTCAGACCAGCTCCTGGAACAACAAGGAAATATAAGCATGAAACTGGAATTTTGGCATATAAAACCGACCGGCAGCGGCAACCCCAATCGGGTGGAGAGTACCAGACCCAGGGTGAGGCTGGCCAGAAGGGCTCCAGTCCCCTGGGGGGTGAACCCTCACTGGCGCAATCGAGGCCTTCTCCGGCGGTGAGTGGAGCAGACGGCCGCTGCTCCACTATCCCGTCCATCGGTACCAAACCAAGGGCCAGACCCATGAGGAAATGGCCCCGTTCCCCCCCCTCTGGACCGGGGGGGTGATCCCGGTCCTCACCCTCGAACCCCGACCAGGCAGGACGCCGCTTCAGGGCCACCCTGATCCGACACAGCATTCAAGATGGCGGAGACCAAAGGTGAGGGCGCAAAACCTGTAACCAATACAAGGTACCCGCCAAAACCAGCAACGAGGCGCTGAAGAAGCGACCCACCTCAGCCCCCCCTTCAAAGCACCCACCTTCAAGCTGGCCCAGCAAGAGATGGCACCTTAAAAGAGGACTCCATCCTGACGGCCTCTCACATGCCCCCTACAAAATGGCGACCCTAAGGCCTATACTGGGCACGGCGGCACTCACCATCCACAGGCAACAACGCAGAGAGGGGCACCTCACTCTCACGAGGTGATTGAGCAGTGGAACCCCCTCACCGCACCACTCGAAGCAGGTCTGTACTGCCTAGTCTCCGCACCATAAGACTGGGACTGACCCCACGACAGCCTTCCTGGGCCTTGAGCCCCAGAGGTCACTCCTCAAACCGCAACCCAGCACCTGGACTGACCACACAAACCAGGAATTCCGTTACCGGCCACTTATGGAACCGGGACCGTGGGCACAGATGGTTGGCTCATATGGAGCCCAGGGCTGGCAGCGTGGCATACGCCGGACCCACCCTTATAGCGGGACTCAGCTACATCTTCACTCAAGGCGGAGGGAGGAAAAATCACAAGCCCAGGAGACCTGACTTGCCTGACAACTTGCCGATGGGGAGCAGAAGGACTTTCCTGACAATACCCAGTGAGGTCTTTCAACCTGCCTCTCAGATTGAACTCAGATAAGGGTCATGTTGCCATGCATATGCTATGTTGACTGAATTCCCTTTGTCATCTCCTCCTGTAACCCTAACATGTTATGCAGCATTGTCACCTAGAGGCAAACACAGTAGTAGGATCTTGCATACCTAGCACGTGATGCAGCATACTATCCACATAACCTGTAGGGCAGCCACGACAGATTTATATATGTCCATTTAATATAAAAATGGGGCAACACTATAAGCTATGGAATCCCACTATTGTAAACGCTCACCTTTGTGACCTTACCGCTACACACACCTATGGTCATACCTATACTGCAGCCAACTAAGCATCTTCCCACGCTACAGCGTACTACACTGCACACTAAGGGGTCATCCTGAGTGCCGACATAGACTCTCACCTGACTGCCACGGGGTAAACATGGGGTGGTTACCTTAAGCACATCTTAAGCATTTATTTTTAAGCATATTATGCGCTGAAGCACAGTCTTTACTATTGACTCTGCTTCTCTGTTCCAAGCTTATATACTTATCAAGCACTAAAGGCTCATTCACTCTAATGTACATCGACAAGTATTTTCACTATGAGTAACCGTATGCTCATTCTATGATTATCGAAGTTAAATGCATAAGTATTTTAACATGTCATATTGCAAGTATGAGCAAGTTATTCCTAAGCCAAGTTTATTTCCAACCTGATGTCAAACCATATGTATCTATGAAACAAAAAAAAAAGTACATTGTTTATCTATTCCCCACTGTAACTAATGTCTTGAACCTGCATACGGATTGCCGTTGGGGTACCGTATGTATGCCTGTGATTAATATATGCACTACAAAAATAAAGAATTAAAAAAAAAAAAAAAGGTCTGACATATTAACAGGCACAATTAAAATATATGTTACATATTTTAGATGGCATAAAATGCTAATATTCTCTGCTTGTAGGTATTTGGAAGGTAACTGATGGCATTTATGGAAATACAGATTCTCAAAAGTGCCACCGTAATGCACAAAAATATCTGTATAGTGTGCATAATGCCAACATAGCATCAATACAAGTTACACCAAGCATATGCACTACGCATTGTGCTAGGTATATTTAAAATTCATTATTTTATTGCCCTCCCTGGCTGCTAGGATGTATCCTCTAAATCTGACCCGAAAACGATTCTGTAGCATGTGAGACATGGAAGGCGCTACCATTTACAGTGCCTCTGCAGAGACGCTGAAGGTCCAAATGTTGCCAAATGTGTTTTTCCAAGTTGAGCACTGGAGAAAAGGGGTAGGTGCTTATTGGGCTAACTTAATTTTGCATTGTTTTGCAATGAAGATGAAAGCTAATGAAATGATAATGTTTAAAGGAATGGGGGCAAATATATATGTGGTTCCCAATAACATTACTCTGGATTATGGCTATAGCTTAATATGTCCCACAAATCTAAATAGCTGTCACATAACCCTATTTTAATAATCACATTAATTAAACCATTGTGTTCCAAAGATCTGTTGCTCTCAATAACTACTCAGAACAGTGACACCCTGAAGGAGCAGGAGTTTCAGAGATTAGTTAACAGCTTCCAGGAACAAAAACTAGAATTAATGCCAAACAGGAAAAATGGTAGGCTTAGCATCTAGCAAACAATTGCAAATGAGCCAACAGGGTCAAATCAAGATCGTTTTTACATTTAGATCACCTCTGTCCTCTAGACATCCTCATTGGTGGAGGCAAACAGTAATTATGGTGCCTACGCAATAATATTCTACGTTAGAAACTTAAATTTTTCATGCCAATTTCTTTTAACCCCTTAAGGACACATGACATGTGTGACATGTCATAATTCCCTTTTATTCCAGAAGTTTGGTCCTTAAGGGGTTAAAAAAGTGCTTTAAGTCAACTGAATCCATACGCAGCCAAAGTGTGTCCATGTGTGTGGCCAGGGCAGATGTTCTCACAAAGGTAGATCTTCAGTAGTTGCAGAACTACAGTGTGAGGCTGGTAGAGCATTATTGGTGTTGCAGTTTTGCAGCAGCTGGTGATCTACCTTTTGTGGACTCCTAGTCTATAAGTTGCCTTGCTAACAATCTTTGCTAACTTCAAAAGAATATTAAATAAACTAGGTTCAGCAAACATGTCCCAAAAGAACTTTAATTAATTAGAATAGGTTATCTGTAGATAAAGTAGACAAACACTCGTGTGTTATTCGGCACAGTCTGCATATCTAAGGAACAGTCGTGTTAATACCATTTATTTCACAAGGAAATGACAGACAACCCAAATATGTTCTCCCTTCATGACCTCAGCTCCTAAAAGCGAAGAAAACCTGGCGCTCAACAGGTTCAGCAAGATATTTCTAGCAATACACAAACCACAAAAAAGAGCTTTCGTCTATGGGGTTTTTAGGCTAATGATAATATTCATAGAACTTGTTGGGGAGAAGAAAAACATGTTACCTAAACCAGCATTCTTGCATCATCTGGATAGACGTGTGAGAAAGTATCCAGATGTATTATATCAGAGTTAATTCCAGTGAAAGTATGACTCTAGATAAGGTGGAATGAAGAGTAGGGAATCATTTTTGACGAATGAAATCTAAAACTAATGATTACTTTGCAGTACTAAGACTGCCTCTAGTGACTGTCATTCAGAAAGCCACTAGAGGCACTTCCTGCTTGCTAGGCGACAACTGACGCTAGACATCCTCACGCTCTGCATGACGACATCCAACATCTGTTGAGTCCCCACAGGGAAGCATTGAAGCATTATTGTTGCTGTGTTGCGAGGGAGGTGGGGACAGAGGGACACGATAGCATTAGGAATACACTTTTGTGTGCCACACCTGTGAGGTGGATGGATTATCTCGGCAAAGGAGAAGTGCTCACTAACACAGATTTAGACAGATTTGTGAACAATATTTGAGAGAAATAGGCTTTTTCTGTACATAGAAAAAGTCTTAGATCTTTGAGTTCAGCTCACGAAAAATGGGGGTAAAAACAAAAGTGTTTTGTTCAGTGTAGTTGGCTCATTTACTTTTTGCGCTTTGTGGGCCATATCCACTAAAATACAATGTATGTATTGCATGTATGAGAAATGTATGTAATATACACAGTATAGCAAATTAGGGAGCTGTCTTCTAGACAGCTGAAGAATAAAATAAATAAATAAAAAAAAGCCTTTTCTTCATTTTGGTCTTTAACCCCTTAAGGACCAAACTTCTGGAATAAAAGGGAATCATGACATGTCACACATGTCATGTGTCCTTAAGGGGTTAAAGGATCACTAAAGGGTCAGGAACACAAACATGTATTTCTGACCCTAAAGTGGTAAACCCACCATTTAGGTGGCTCGCCCTCCCTTAGCCCCCAATAAAAGTTTAAATTCCCTTTTTTTCCAGCGCTGCGCGGGACCGCCGGTGCTGGCTCTGCCCCCTTTGTGACATCATCAAACGTGCCGATTTTTAGCCAATCCAATGCTTTCCCATAGGGAAAAGGCAGTGTTTACATGAAAATGCCTGAATAGAGCTTTTATACTCACCAGAACAACTACATTAAGCTGTAGTTGTTCTGGTGAAATGTAGTACCTTGCCTTACAAGGGATTGCCATTTTAAGGCTACCGAATTAAGGAGCTATCTACTAAACACAACAGCTCCCTAATTTCGCACCCATATATTGATATATATATAAAGGGGCACTATAGTCACCAGAACAACTGGAGCTTAATGTAGTTTTTCTGGTGAGTATAGTCAGTCCCTGCAGGCTTTTTAATGTAAACACTGTGTTTTTTTATTTTTTTTATTTAATTCTTTATTTTTGAAGTGCATAGGTTTACAACATTCGCTTGTGAGGTACCCCTAAGGCAGTCCTCTAGCGCGGTAAAAACAGTTGAACCCATAGGTACTTGGTAGGTCAGGCCCATTTTTTGTATGGCTATAAACAATATAGATTAACTTCGCATAGGTGTTTTCTTAACATAACATAAATTAACATTGCTGGAAGGTACGCGTTTAAGGTATCGAGTGGGTTACTAGACAAACCACTTTAGAGCAGTTAGTAGAGTCTGCACAATTTTAAGAGGTTATTACAGACATGCATGAAGAAACAGTTGCATTGAATAAGTAGTTGATATTTGAGCTATGGTTAGCGAGCTAATTGCCTGTGGTTAGTAAAGGATATTGCTTGCTCCACTGCTGTTATGGGCAACTAAAAGATAGTGCTGTTAGTAGAGTCTCCGTTGTGAGTTACTGGGGCTAGTACTGACTGTATTGTGAAATGGACTGTGCGGTGGGATCTTGCAGTGTCTCTACTGCAGGGTCTGCAGGGGCACAGAATGTCTCTGAGGCATTCCGCTTTAATCAGCCAACACCAGCTCTGAAGTTTTGGCAGGTGGGACCGGAGCGCTGGTGTGGTGGGTACCTTAGTGGGGCTCCGGCTTTTTAAGGAGAGCTCTCCGTCCCTGTTTGTCCCTGGTGGGTGGCTGTGCTGTGTGTCGGTGTAATGTAGCATGCAACATGCTAGACAACCTGCACATTTGCAATGTAGCATGCAACATGCTAGACAACCTGCACATTTTTAAAGTAGAGTGTATCTTGTTAGACAGCTCGCATTTTTTAGTTTTAGGTAGAATATAGCATGCTAGACGGCTTGCACACTTTTAAAGTAGGAGATAACTTGCTAGATACCCTACGCATTTTAAAAGTAGAAGAAAACATGCTGGGCAACTTGCCCGTTTTTATGGTAGAGTATATCATGCTAGACAACTTTTTTGTTGTTAAAAAAATAGGATGTAACATGCTAGATAACTTGCACCTTTTAAAAGTAGAATATGATATGCTAGGCAACTCGCACATTTTTAAAGTTGAATATAACATGCTAGACTACTTGCACATTTTTAAAAGTAGAATATAACCCGCTAGATTACTTTCACATCTTTAGGGCAGAATATAACATGCTAGTCTTTGCATTCCCCAGCGCCCGGTTTACTTGGTTTTATATACATGTAGCGAATTCAGCTGGGTTAAGACTGTGAGTGTCCCGGTGTCTCTACGTCGTGATCGCTGCATATGCCTCTGGCGTGGAGCTCTGGGGGATGAAAGGGGCGCTCCGATCTGGATCCCATGTATGGGTGCGGTCGGGGGAGCTGTTGTTGCCTGTGGTGGCTGGCCCCGCCGGGGTCAACAAATCTTGGGGAGGTCGCCACCGGTAATCCAATTTGTGGGCACGGAGAATTAAGGTGAGTGGCCTTAGCGATCTGCACCATGCCAGGGTGCTGCTGGACAGATCCAAGTAGAGTGAGAGGTCCATGTTCTCGATTCGGAAGGGGCTCTTGCCTCGGAAGGCTGATAGAATCGTCGCTTTGTGTCCGCTGTTGTGGAGGCTCAGAATGACATCCCTCGTGGCAGTGTTTGGCGCGTTTGTTGGTTTGGGGATTCTGAAGACCCCTTCTGGGGTGATCGTTGCACGCTTTCCTTGTGGTAGTATTTCTAGTAACATGCGCTCAATTAGTTTAGGTAGTTCGGCCTCGGTAATGTCCTCGCGAACTCCCCTGATTTTAATGTTGGAGGCCCGTCTGGCGTCCTCAAGCACCGCAAGTCGATGTTCATATAGCCGGGTCTGTTGTTCCAGGCCTTGTACCGTGTGTTGTAGTACGGTGACTTCCTGGGCCTGGGATAGTGAAGAGCCTTCCAGTTTGGAGATGCGGCCTGTCAGGCCCTTCAGGTCTGCGCGGAGGGCTGTGACTTCCTCGTGGAAGCTATGTTTCAGGTCCGCCATTAATGCCTTCATGACCGCTATGGTGATCGGCTCTGCGTCTGCCCCTTTTCCACAGTGTTGTGCCTTTCGTGGTGGGTCCGGAGGCTGTAAATATCCCCCTTCCTCCGCATCAGATATGTCCTCGGAGAAGTCCGAGCACCCGCCGTGTTGGGCCGCCATGTTGGCTTCAGAGGCTCCGCGTGCCTGCATCCACATCTCCTCTATTGTTAGCCCCGAGGTGGGCTTGTGTGGTGCCGTTCTTTTCCTCTTTCTCCCCATTTGGTCTTGGAGTTTTCGCTTGTAAGTAAGAGTAGTAAGGGGCGATATATCGTTCGTTTTTCACTGTTTGGGGCTCGGAGCTCCCTTTGCATGTGTCCAGTTGCTTCAGCGTTCACTCTCCGCCCTCTAAACACTGTGTTTTTAATGAAGTCAGTGTTTACATTACAGCCTAGGAAAACTTCAAGTGGTCCTTAACTATGAAAACCCCAAGTAGGGATACCAAATTAAGTTATCTATAAACAGTTGATCAAAATTAAGAGAGAGGCCCTTTTTATTTATTTTAATCGTTTTGCTGTGTTTAGCAGATAGCTTCCTTATTTGGTAGGATTAATACTATTAAGGAAGCCAAATAACGGAGTTAATATTCTAATTTGGTATCCTGGAATAATGAGAATAATGGTGTCCGAATTTCGTTTTCATTCCTAATTTATTCTAAATTTTGTTTAGTTCTGAATTTCGGACATACCAAAATTAGAAAATTAACTAATTGAAACAAAACAAATTGAAACAAATTTTTTTCACCCATGCACCTCTCTATCCAGAGTAGCACCTGTATATACCTTGATAGGTCTCCCTTATTTTCTACATGCCTTGGAGAGGAGAGGAGTGGTTATTTAAGAATTCACTTTAAACAACTGATGGTCTTTCACTGTATCCTGATACATTTGTCCAGTAAAAAAATATATAGGAACATTTTGTTCTTTTAGAAAAACGATCTAACTTGTCCTAGCCATGAGTTTGTTACCAATAAGACACCCTTGAGATAATGATTAGACCAAGGACATTCTATTCTATTTAAATTTGCTATAGGCAGCATAGAAAATCACAAAGAACAATAGGCTGTGCATTCAAGTACCAGAACCCATCCCTCAAATTAGCATCCTTACTAGCAATTGCTTCCATATACTATAGACTTATTAACATTCCACTCATCTTATCAGAAGTACCACATAGTGTACATGTGATCTTTTAGGCCAAAACAGACTAACTAAAACATACCTGACTGATTTTATATTGGCATTAATTCAAGTGAAATTCACTTGAATTTGAAACAATTGACACGTTACTGAATAACTCTGTTTTACAAAAATCATTTCTTACCTACTTGCTTGCTAACTACTACTGATGAAATAATATATCTGATATGTTCAGCAGTGTATTGGATGGTCTTCATAGTCATCTTCAAATGAGTTACCTTGTAGTAAATGAGCAGTGTTTCTTTTATGCACTTTGTGATGTCATCAAGCTGTAATGACATCACTGAGTTCTGGAACAGTAATATGTATCTCAGTGTCACAGTTCAGGATGACCTGTATCCAAGCAGCATCATTACAAACAATTACAAGTGATGATCAGAAAACGATATATCCATACATTGGTAAGACCTAACAAATATGTTTTTGGAGAATCCTTTTAGACTGTCAATGAAATGAAAAATGATGACATCTCAGTAGTAGAGGTATTGCTTCACTGAAAAAGTCAGAACGAGGCTCCATAACCTGTTAATTTTAACCAATGATATATTTATTTAATGTTTTACTGCTTTGTAAATATTCCCCATGGTACTAAATATTGAAAATCTTTTTAGTTGCAGATGGGTGTACATGCTTCACTGTACTCGTCAATCTGACTTGTTTGTCTTATTTATTTTCAAGGTTTCTAGTAAAACAGTGCATCACAGAACACTGAGGTTTTCCATTTATCATGTGGATAAAATAAAGAAACACCATCTACTGGGGCAGGTGCTGTTCCCTTTGAAAAATGAAAATTTGACAGATGATGGGAAGCTTGTTATTTGGAGGGATCTAGAAGTTGAAAACATGGAGGTAAGGCTGTAATCAGTATTGTTAAATTCTAAATCAAATAATATCTGAAAGGGTCTCGCAGCGTTGCATCTCCTATATCCTTTCTGTATAATCTTGTATTGATCACTCACTTTAATATAGAGGGCCAATGTGTATATACATAAACACAGATATAAACACATGCGCACACACATTCACTTTATAGTGTGTGTATACAATTTTTTTTTGATTTTATTCAACCAATTACCTTTTTAAGTCCTC
Organism: Pelobates fuscus; assembly: GCF_036172605.1. Lineage (NCBI taxonomy): Eukaryota > Metazoa > Chordata > Amphibia > Anura > Pelobatidae > Pelobates > Pelobates fuscus. The sequence continues at coordinate 129,073,749 of NC_086326.1, forward strand.
ACTTGAAAACAATGTAAGGGGATATATATGGCATTTATATAGCACCAACTTATTCCGTAGCGCTTTAGAATATTATATATTACTCACTCACTGACAGACAGACACACACACACACTCACTGACAGACAGACACACACACACACACACTCACTGACAGACAGACACACACACACACTCACTGACAGACAGACACACACACACTCACTGACAGACAGACACACACACTCACTGACAGACACACACACACACACACACTCACTGACAGACAGACACTCACTCACTGACACACACACAGAAACTCACTGACAGACATACACTCACTCAATGACAGACACACACACAGACGCTTACTGATCGACATACACTCACTCACTGACAGACTTACACTCACTCACTGACAGACACACAAATACACACTCTCAGACAGACACACACACTCACTGAAATACACTCACTCACTGACACATATACTCACTCACTGACGCACACACTAACAGTCAAACACTCACACACTCACTGACACAAACACACACAGGCAGATACTTACTGACATACATACACTCAGTCACTGACAGACAGACACACACACACACACACACACACACACACACACAGGCAGACACTCACTGCCAGACACACACACACTCACAGTCGATCACTCACCTCCCTGGGGTCCAGTGTGGGGCAGCTCCTCACTCCTGCAGCACGCTGTTTAGTATGGAGGGGCTGGAATTACGTCATATTCTGACTCCCAGCATCACAGAGGGCGCGTGAGGGACTAGTGGGAAGCTGCAAGAACAGACTCCCTCAACGCCTGCCTTCTCCGCCCCCCTCTTTTCATGTCACCGGCATTTGTTGGCAGAGCAGGCACCTGCCATCAAGGTAAGCAGGTGCCTGCTCTTCCTTAACTAGCGCACATCTTTGAGGGCACCCTGAGATGGCCATATGGCCTCCTCCTGGCCCCCCTGTGACAGGGCTCCTCTCAGCGCCCCCAACTTCGGGTGCCTTGAGGATCGGCCTAGCGCTGGGGGCAGCTCAAAAGTCACAGGGAATGTTGTGAAAATTGATGGCAAAATGAATGCAGCATGTTATCAGAAAATACTGGCGGAGAATTTGCATTCTTCTTCACGAAGGCTGAGCATGGGACGCTCTTAGACTTTCCAGCATGACAATGAACCTAAGCACAAGGCCAAGTTGATCCTCCAGTGGTTACAGCAGAAAAAGGAGAAGGTTCCGAAGTGGCCATAACAGTCTCCTGACCTTAATATCATCGAGCCAATCTCGGGAGACCTCAAACGTGCGGTTCATGCAAGATGACCAAAGTCTTTGCATTAGGAATTTTGCCAAGACGAATGGGCAATTATAACGCTTGCAAGAATTAGGGGCCTCATAGACAACTATTACTGAAGACTGCACCTGTCATTGATGCTAATGGGGGCAATACACAGTATTAAGGACTAAGGGTATGCAGACTTTTGAATAGGGGTAATTTCATTTTATTTTATTTTTTGCCATGTTTTATGATTGTGCCATTCTGTTATAACCTACATTTGAATATGAATACCATAAAAATTAAAAGAAATGTGTGTCGACATGAGGGTGCACTGATTGGTCGCTGCGGAACGCAGGCAACCAATCAGAGAAGGATCGCCTTCCAAACGGGGTTTCGCACCCTTTCGTCTGATTGTGCAGCGAAATCCCTCTTCTCCCTGAGCGCTGTTTGGCGCGATTTGATTCACGCCCTTTCAGCTGATTGGTTGTTGCTTGGTTTAGAGGCGAAGTTTGAATTCACCGGACTAAACCAAGAACTAATTTCGGGGATCTACAGAGCCTCGAACCCCAGAATTTAGATGGTGATTTCTCGAGCTCTGTACATCCGATAGCCCCACTATTTGCAGGGTACACAGAGGGGACCCGGGGAAATCCAGTGATATGTGTCTGATATGTGTGACCCCTTCCTGGGGCGCGGAGCCCCTAAGTCTCCCCCTGTATGTACTATGTTTTAATGTGTGTAACTATTGTCCAGTTGGTATCTCCCAGAGCGGGAGATGGTTATCTGCTGTAAGCCATCCCCCACCAACCTGGGACTGAGGAATTTGTACTGATGGTCTGTGCATAAAAGAAGCCTGCTTTCAATAAAGATTGTCAGAGTTGTACCTCCAGAACCGTGTCTTGTCCAGTTACTGGGGTGGAAATGGGTATCTTTGAATTTTAAATGGTTCCTGATTGGCTGAAGAAAAGGAATTAGTGAAGGTTTCCGATCTGGTTACCAGGTGGTCCGCTACGGACACAATTGTTTTCTTTTTATTGTCTTCTGAGGATCAACAACATAAAAGAATGGGCTTTGTGGTTGAACTTGTTGGACTTTAGTTTTTTTTTTTTTCAAGCTAAACAACTATGTGACTTTGTACTATGTCTGTAAGTGAATGTGTGTGTCTGCCAGTGAGTGTCAAATTAGTGAGAGTGTGCCAGTGAGTGTGTGTGTTAGTATGTGTCTATCAGTTAGTGTGTGTGTGTGTGTGTGTGTCTGTCGGTGAATGTGTGTGTCTGCTAGTGAGTGTCAAATTAGTGAGACTGTGTCTGTATGTGTGTGTGTGAGTGTGTGTGCTTGTCAGTGAATGTGTGTGTCTATCAGTGAGTGTGTGTGTGTGTGTGTGTGTTGGTGAATGTGTGATTGTCAGTAAGTGTGTGGCAGTGTGTATCAAATCAGTGAAAGTCTGTCTGTCAGAGAGGGTGCTTGTGTCAGTTTCCTCTGTGTGTGAGTGTGTGTGGCAGTGTAGTCTGTGTGTAACTATTACATTATATTTCCATTTTGTGATTTTTAGACATCAGATTAATAATTTATACACTTCTCTTTATATTCACTTTATGTCTTATTTATTTTGAAGATATTCTTTACTACCTTTAACCAGGCTTGTTAAGTTAAATATCAGTGTCTACACGTTTCATTTGGAATTTAAATCAATAGAAATTACTTTCATGAGGCAGGGTACTTAGGAATTTATTTGATACCTGCAGGAGTACTTCTCCATAAAATTTTGAGAAACACTGCTCTAAAGTAAAGTGATAAATAATGAGTAATCGCTCTGGAAACCAATAGAATGTCTCAAAGCATAGCCCTTTTCTCCCCAAATATTACCTGATTTTCCTTTCCACACTTACATAAAAAAAACAAACGAATGATTTAAGTTGTGGATTTACGGTTACAGATGTACAGTTACAGTCTGCAGCATCTTCAAGCAACTACCCCTGCATATTCATATTATGGCTTTGATTTAATATTTTTGTATACGTTTTCCAAATAATCACAATCTGTTAGAAAAAGTATTTGAACAAAGTATCTATAAAAATTCCAATAGACTTTAAAAATGATTTCTGTAGATAAATAATTTGAAACGTTTTTCTAACAGATTGTGATCTGTGATTGTGATCTTCTGAAAAGCTTGGCCAAATTTTTTAACGCGAGGCCAATGTTCCCTCTACCCAAAGCCGCTCTAACCCACCAGATTAAATAAATTGCACAGATTTTTCTTTTAAGCAAGCACAAAACATTTCTAAAATATTACATTGTTATTATTGCAAAATAGTACATGCATTTTCATCTGTTGTAACACTTGATGCATTGTTAAAGCAAGTTGTAAACTTTGTCTTTATAGGAATTTTGAAAGGGATAGGCTGAGTGCTTGACATTTTTTAAAGAAAGCTATACAAACACATTTATTGCAAAAGTTTACAGTAAATGTAAATTAAACCTATCATCTGTCAAAAGCTTTTATTGTATTCTTTAGTTAGACAGGATGAATAAACATAATATGGATTCATAAAAAGTGAAATAAAACAATTATCATAGAATGTCAAGTTTTAAGATTGACAGCGGGTGTTCTTAAAGGCACAGTGAATAATGCAGCTAACATAGTCATAATAAAAATGTAAAGCCTTGTGCTGCATAATTTGTATTTATCCCACATAAAAAAAAAATAATAATTGTACATCTTGATCGTGGTTCATTTGATCACAGATTGCTCTCTTCAGTGATGCAACATCTGAAGCTACACCCCACCCTGAAATATTTTTGAAATACTAGTCCCCAAGCATGTTTGGCGACTCCTGTGCATAGTTTTAGACTGCTTAATCCTTCATATTTGACTTCCCAGTTTGTCTATGTGCTATAATGTTTAAAACAGATTCATGTTCAAATATAACATATTCTTATTGTGTTCTTGCATTGCAAGACCACTTAATGTTATCTCACATATATAATATTATTATTATTATTATTATAGCCAAATTTACCACCCTAACTCCTCCCACAGTTTTTACACTACATAGACCGAAATATACCAAAACGTGCGGATTGTTCCCGATTGAATTGCTCTTACTTTGTGGAACGTTTCGCCGAATGGTTCACGGAATATCGTCGTTCTTGTGGCGAAATTGGTCCCATAGGAATGAATGGCAAAATGTTCAAAACTAGAGTGGGAGCTGGCAAAAGCTGAAAAATCAGGACATGATTTCTAAACTGCTACACTCCCTCATTTTCAAGCCCACCTACACAAATCTTATATCAAAACGTTCACCTATCCCTGCTGCCATAATCCTGATAGTTTTCACAATATCACCATTTGTTTGCAACTCACGCCGTCCATTAACATTCATTGAAACTCCACTCTAGCCAGCTCAAATTTAAAGGCAATTTCTAAACTGCAACTGTGCCTTCATTGTTAATAGCTCAGAGACATACTATACATCAAATTGTAGGTCTGGGTCTTGTGATTCTCACAATATAAAGCTCTTCGCTGTAGGATTTATAGTTTTTAAAATACGACCGTTTGAAGATGGCAACCGCCAAAATACTCTGACCTGTGCCAGGCTGGAGCAGCAAGTGATGTCATAGACAGGGCCTTTTGTACACCTGCTAATGTTTTTATAAATGTATGTTTTAATGTAACTGTGAAGCACTTTGGGCAACAACGTTGCAATTAAATGTGCTATAAAAATAAAATAATAACAGTTACTTCGCCCACTCCAGTTGTAGACTACTGGGGGAGGCAAGAACACTTCACACAATTTCCCCAGAAATTGTAGCTTTTCTAGTTGTGACATATACTGCAACATGATAAGTTACCGGGCCTCCCAAATGTCCCAATTTCAGTGGTACAGTCCATACTTATTCTACTGTTCTGACTGTCCCCTGAAAGCGTAGTGTGAGCGCATTATTATACACGCTTGTTCTATGCTCAGGGCACTTTGACCACGCTTAAAGTACTGTTACAGTGCTGTATGCATGGTCTGCCCTTAGTGGGCTGGCCTTCTTGATTGACAGTAAGCCTAACATGCATTCAAGCCAGGTGTATCTGCTGAGCTGACTGGTCCCTTTATGATTGAGTCTGCCCATATTACCCCACCCACCGGCATCAGGGCCGGACTGGGAAAAAAATTAGGCCCGGGCATTTTTCAATCAGAGCGGCCCCCTAAGAAGGGGGCGGGGCCAGAGAGGGTGTGTTTTGTCATCACTAATGACAATCACGCCCCCTCTCAAAGTGAGCATGTTGGTTCAGTACACAGAGCCCCGCTGAAGAGCTCTGGCATTAGAAAAAGGCCCTGTATTTGTTCTGCGCAGGGCAAGCAAATTTAATAACATGCTTGCGCTGTGTTTGCTTTTAAATTGTCTCTGGTGTCTCCACAGGTGAGATACCAGCGGACAAAAGGGCCAGGAAAGTGTATGGTGCATGTGGGATTGCATGTGTGTAGAGTGTGGTGTGGTATTGTGTAAATAGGTCAATTTAATTTGTGTTTGTGGTGTAATATGTGTGTGTATAGGGGGCATAGTGTTATAGGGGATGTAGAGAGTGTGTGCATACGGGTTGTAGTGTGTGTGTAGGAGACGTAGTGTGTGTAGGGGTTGTAGAGAGGGTGTGTTTAGAGAATGTTGTATGTGTTTGCTGACAAGGAATGTAGTGTGTGTGTAGGTGGTGCAGTGTGTGTGTGTGTAGGAGATCTAGTGTGTAAATGACCAAGAGTGTGTATAGGAGATTCTGTTTGTGTGTGTGTGTGTGTGTATATAGAGGATTAAGAGTGCATATAGGGTAAGGGATCTAGCGTGTATCTGGAGCGTAATGTGTGTAGTGGTGCAGTGTGAGGGGTGCTGTAGTGTGTGTGTGTATATATATATATATATATATATATATATATATTTGGACGTATTGTATGTGTGAGGGGCGCAGTGTGGGGTGCTGTGTGAGGGTGTTTTTATCTGCCATCACATTCTAGGTTTCTAATTTTCTTTGTCTTTTAACTCACTGAGGGTTATTTTATATAATATATATATATATATATATATATGTGTGTGTGTGAGCGAGGGTGATGTCTGTCTGAGGGTGATGTGTGTGAGTGAGGGTGCTGTGTGTGAGTGAGGGTGCGCTCTGTGTGTCTGGGTGCGCTCTGTGTGTCTGGGTGCGGTGTGTGTCTGGGTGCGGTGTGTGTGTCTGGGTGCTGTGTGTGTGTCTGGGTGCGGTGTGTGTGTCTGGGTGCTGTGTGTGTGTCTGGGTGCTGTGTGTGTGTTTGGGTGCTGTGTGTGTGTTTGGGTGCTGTGTGTGTGTGTCTGGGGGTGCTGTGTGTGTGTCTGGGGGTGCTGTGTGTGTGTCTGGGTGCTGTGTGTGTCTGGCGGTGATGTGTGTGTGGCTGGGGGTGATGTGTGTGTGAGGGGGCTGTTAGTGTTATTTTTTTATTTAAATGCAAGTATTTTTTTTATTAAATAAAAAAATCACACTAACAGCCCCCTCACACACACACACATCACCCCCAGCCACACACACATCACCCCCAGACACACACACACATCACCCCCAGACACACACATAGCACCCAGACACACACACAGCACCCACACACACACACAGCACCCCCAGACACACACACAGCACCCCCAGACACACACAGCACCCCCAGACACACACAGCACCCCCAGACACACACAGCACCCCCAGACACACATGTGGTGCTGTGTTTGTGTCTGGGGGTGCTGTGTGTGTCTGGGGGTGCTGTGTGTGTGCCTGGGGGTGCTGTGTTTGTGCCTGGGGGTGCTGTGTTTGTGTCGGGGTGCTGTGTTTGTGTCGGGGTGCTGTGTTTGTGTCGGGGTGCTGTGTTTGTGTCGGGGTGCTGTGTTTGTGTCGGGGTGCTGTGTGTGTCTGGGGGTGATGTGTGTGTGTCTGGGGGTGATGTGTGGGTGTCTGGGGGTGCTGTGTGTGTGTCTGGGGGTGCTGTGTGTGTGTCTGGGGGTGCTGTGTGTGTGTGTGGGGGTGCTGTGTGTGTGTCTGGGGGTGCTGTGTGTGTCTGGGGGTGATGTGTGTGTGTCTGGGGGTGATGTGTGTGTGTCTGGGTGCTGTGTGTGTGTCTGGGTGCTGTGTGTGTGTCTGGGTGCTGTGTGTGTCTGGGGGTGATGTGTGTGTGGCTGGGGTGATGTGTGTGTGAGGGGGCTGTTAGTGTTGTTTTTTTATTTAAATGCAAGTATTTTTTGTATTAAATAAAAAAAATACATTTTAAATAAAAAAATCACACTAACAGCCCCCTCACACACACACATCACCCCCAGCCACACACACATCACCCCCAGACACACACAGGACCCCCAGACACACACACATCACCCCCAGACACACATAGCACCCAGACACACACACACAGCACCCAGACACACACACACAGCACCCCCAGACACACATGTGGTGCTGTGTGTGTCTGGGGGTGATGTGTGTGAGGGGGCTTTTAGTGTGATTTTTTTATTTAAAATGTATTTTTTTTATTAATAATTAAAAAAAAAAAAAAAGTTATATTCCCCCCCCCCCTCCTCCCTTCTTACCTTTATCCTGGGAGGGGATGGGGGGATCCGTGCTGCCGTGCTTCCTTCCCTCCTTCCCTGGTGGTCCAGTGGTGAGAGTGAACTCTAGCCCCTGCAGGCTAGAGTTCACTCTCGCGAGATCTGAGCGTTGCCGCGGTAACCGTGGCAACGCTCAGACCTCGCGAGAGGACCCGGCGGAGCTGCTGGATAGAGCTCCGCCGGTCCTCTCTCCTGCCTCTCTCCCCCACACCCCAGCAAGCGGCCGCCTGGAAGTGTCTCTGGGTCGGTGGGTCGGAAGTTTCTCTGGGTCTCTGGGTCTTTGATCTCCCCATCGGCCCATGGAGACACACAGCAGGGCCGGCGCTCGGATAGCGCTGGCCCTGCAGGGGCTGGCAGGGGAGATCCTGTGATCTCCCCTGCCGGCCTCGGCCCCACGGCCATCGCGGCCCACCGGGCATTTGCCCGGTATGCCCGATGGCCAGTCCGGGCCTGACCGGCATACCGCTTTATGAGATGTAAATGTTGGGGGTTATGGTATATGCTTACTTGGATTTTTTTTAAATTTCCCTAAATAATTATAAACAATAAGAAAACATAACCTATATAGGACAAATATAACAGAGAAACGGAAAACAAAAATCTTAAAGGATATTCTATAATTAGTTTTTTGTGTTTTTTTTTTATATTTACAATTTAAGATGTTGTCTATTCATCAATTATCGAATATATTCAAATATAATGAAATCTTGGTATCAGATAATAAGGAAGATAACAATAGTTCAATTAAAACTGCAGATTTCATATTTCTCAAACTCCTCATCTCTAGGAACTTTTAACAAGTCTACCGCTTGGTCAAGTGTAAATCACAAATAATAACAATAAGTAAAATCATTTCTTTCACACGGTTACACCAATTCTCTTAAAAATCTTAATTTCCAGTAGGTGTAGATGGAGTTATTATTACGTTATTTTTACTATGTTTTGTGTTGAGATTTTGTGAGATCAAGTGAGTACTGTTTAGCAATGTGTTGGTCATAACAATTGAACTCAAAGGGATAAACATTTGAAATATAAATTTCTGATATTTCATATTAGTCCAATAGATTAGGAGGTGGAGAGTCACTGGTTCCTGGTTATGTTGCGGCTAGTTCAACTCTTTCTTGTTCCCTCTAGGTTGCACAGTACCTGTAAGGTAGGTAAGAGAGGAATAGGTGGGGGAGGAATAAGTGCTAATTATTTACTGCATAATAGACAGGGGGGGGAGGAAGATAATAGAATATAAAAAAAATATATCATGCCAATTGTTTTGGCTATTGATTTTTTTTGTAAATAATGGAGTTTTTTTACAAAACAATACCCTATAAAAACTAAAATTATTTTGTTTTGGCTTTTATGACCTAAAAAAATGTGATACTCCTGTTTTGAATTTTTAGTGGATGACATTCAGTGATAAATGCATGGTTTGTCTTTTTTTTTTTTTTTATATCATGGCAGAAATTTGAATTTCTATCAATTTACACACTGGCGAACTGAAATTTTTTATTTTTTTTACCAAAATAGTCAAATTGAAAACATAGTGTAGAGTCCAATTTGGATTGTTGCCTAAAAATTGACTAATCATGTTCTCAACCAGAAGGCTATGCTTAAAAGTGTAAACTTGGTTGAAGTTAATTCTTTTTAAATATCGTATTATTTATACTGCTTGTAGATTAATGGGTTTTTTTTCCGCTTTTTTTTTTTTCCCAGCCTCCATCAGAGTATGGAGACATCCAGTTCTCTCTTAGCTACAATGACTACCTGGGGCGCATGACAGTAGTTGTTCTCCGTGCCAAAGGTTTACCATTTCAAGTGGAGCCTGGTAAGAGCAGTAAGTAACATCCAACTTCTCATTCAACACCACATTAACATCTTTCTGCACATTTCCTGCTTAGAATGTTTTTTATTGATATCTGTTTTATATAGCAACAGAGTTAGAGATGGCCTGGGAGATTTGCGATTGGAGGTTAGAAGTTGTTCGGTATTAGGGTTAATACGTTCCTATGACTGGTTTAACATTAAGGAATCTTAGAGAGAAAGTATAAGTGCATTCTTGAGCTTGTGGTCTGTAATTCATAAAAGCCATTATATGTCTACTATGATTGATGAAGGAACAGGGAAGACTTAACAGGGTTATTTACCAAAGTAAGAATTCTAAGTAAATGCAAAGTGAAAATACATTTTTTTAGGCCAAAAGTAGCAGTGGAGGGGAATGTGAGTTTACTTTACCTGAATCTATCTATTGCGGGCGATGCCATCCTCTTCCAGACAGTTCTCTTCTGCTCTTGACACTTCAGCACCAGGAGCCAACGTCACTACTGTGGGATCCTTCATAGATAGAGCCAGTTTCTGCTGGGGGATTGACTCTTCTTGACGACGGTAGCTCCGCTCAATGTCTAGAAGTGTCAGGTGTAGGAAAAATTACTAAGACAAATTTGTCTCACTATATCTTTTGACTAAGTTAGGTTGGATTTAAAGCAGATCTACTATGTTTATTCTTTCTTGTGGTTTTCCTTTCCTTATGCCCCTGTATCTTAATGATTATACCCCCCCTACTTGTCTTTATTTATATTCTTTTCTTCCTTGTGCTGGATCTCAATACCTGGGTGCAGTCATTTTGTTCTTCTCTGTCCATGATGCCTGCAGTTTCCCTTCTGCGGGATTTATTCTACTGATGTATTGTCATTTGATTTGATTGGTCACTGAAGCAGAACCTTGTTTTATGCTCCCCCCATTGTCAAGTTTTGTCAACTTAACTGCTATACATGAAGGTAAATAGTCCATAATTTCCTTATGTATTTTATAAAAGCTAGAGCACTCAGGTAAAATAAATAAATCAGATTTAGAAACGTGGAGCTATATAGAAAAGATTAGGTAAAGTTTATTCTTTATCTAATGGCGCTAATGCTCTGAGAATGCCGCTCTAAATTCGCAACGAGTGCAGTTGCCTTTTGATATAAGGTAGATTAATTTTGTAATGAGGATGTTTTCAAGGACTTCCCACTGGTGGGACACTTTATATTTTTTGTCAGATTTTCCATGTATGCTGATCTCTAAAGGAGAAATCTGCTTGACTGACCACATTTTGAGGTAAGTAATGGAAAGGAAGGAACAGGAGGAGGACATGGGCAGTGGAGAGCACGCTCCAGTAAGCATACTGGTTATGTAGTGTGGACGTTTACCAGTGAGATGGTCAAGAACCAAAATATATATGAATTTGAAAGTTGGTCAATTTAGCTGTTTCAAAACATCATAATGATGGTTACTACGTCTATAATGAAGGACAAGCTACTTATAAATGATATATAAAGTTGTGAATGCACACATAAAGTGTTCAGTTATTGAAACATTAAAAGAACTCTATATGAACCCAGACCACGTCCTCTCAATGAAGTGGTCTGGGTACACTGCCTCTGTCTGTTGAACCTTGCAATGTATAAAAGGAGAAACTGCAATTATTACACTGCAGGGTTAACTCCACCTCTAATGGATATCTTCCAGACTGCCACTAGAGGCTCTTCCAGGTTCCTAGGAGAGTTTTACTTCACTATCTGACATAGGATGTCCTCACACTTTGCACGTGGACGTCTAACATCTTCTATGTTCCAGATATAAAAGCATTGATTCAGTGATTCCCTATATGGAAGCTTGAAAGCCTCTGCGACACTCGACGCGCTTGCACATTATGTCCCACCATCTCATCACGGGAGGAGACCTAGCCAAAGAGGTAATGTAAAAAACAATGTTTCATTCATTAGTCATCGAACAGTAGTGAGGAAGGATCTACAAAACTAGGGATAGTGACTTTATAGCGTTAGGAATACAGGTTTGTATTCTGAAAACTGTAGTAATCCTTTAAAGGGATATTCTACAACAAAACAGCAACAAAACAACTGTATCTTAATGAAGCAGTTTTGGTGTATAGATCATGCCTCTGCAGTCTCACTGTTCAATTATGTGCCATATAGGAGTTAAATCCTAGTTAAAGCCTCGAAGATGACAGGGATACTATAACCAAAATGTTAGCCATACGTCTAAAAGATAGCAACATTTATAGAACAAAACACAGCCATACAGAGGCGATCATTCCATTGTAGTGTGCAATCTATAATAAGTAGAATAAAGACAACAGCCAAAACCTAATTCAGGAGTAGTGACATACGTCTATGAAGATCAAAGTATATCCTGAGGGTTCTGGTTGGTAAGGTGAGTTATCACTCAGTGACAGTTATCATTCTCTGATATTAATCCAAATAGAAGGTGAACTCTAATAGTAGTCTTTCTCCTTATTGCAGGTAAGAATATATTTTGTCTTCACAATTTTGGAATCAAATTACCAGTTCACTAGTAGCAGAATATTTCCCTGTTCTTTTTTAGAAAGCCCTCTCATGCATCTGTGTTTAGAGGCTTTTGAGAGGAGGTAATAGGGGAGTGTGAAGGCATGGCTTGATCTTGGTCAGCCGATCCCCGGATCGTACCACTGCAGTTGCTAACACCAATGGGGTTGATTTGTTACTGGCACCAGGGTTAAGCCTAGTTCTCCCAGCTGGTTTGATCTCAGTGGGCTGGCATCAGTCCTTCTGCTTTCTGGGAAATAGTGGAGGTTGGGAGTGGATATAAAGGTATCAATAGGTAGAGAAACACCACTGGGAACTTTTTAAATAGCTTCTCTGTGCAGACCGGTTTCAACATGTGACTTTATCAAGGCAGCGTGTTCTATATAGTCCTCCTACTTTGAAATTTAAATGATCACTATAGGGTCAGGAACACAAACATCTATTCCTGACCCTATAGTGTTAAAACCACCATCTAGCCCCCTTGGGCCCCTCATGCCTCCATAAATATAGCAAACTATTACTGTATTCAAGCCAGAAGCTGTAGATCTGCATGCTGTTTGCCTCAAAAAAAATAAGCAGTCTGCTGACATCATCAGAAGTGGTAGCGTGATCCAATCACAGTGCTTCCCCATAGGATTGGCTGAGACTGACAAAGAGGCAGATCAGGGGCAGAGCCAGCATGATTCAAACACAGCCCTGGACAACCAGCAACTCCTCATAGAGATGAATTGAATCAATGAATCTCCATGAGGAAAGTTCAGTGTCTGCATGCAGAGGGAGGAGACACTGAATGTTTGGATGTACCGTGGACACCCAATACAGGTCGTTCTCCTTCAGCCTTTTTATACAAGGGTCCCTCAACAGGCACGACAGCATGAAAGACCCCATTTGAACAAGGTTGGATGCCGAGCTACTCATGTCCCGTTCCTCGTCCTCAGTGATCTCACTGAAGGTATGTTCTTCCCCCCAGCCACGTACAACACCACGGGTCCCAGATAGCTGACAACGAGCACCCTGGGATGCCTGTTGTGGTTGGTCTTCCTCCTCCTCCTCAAAGCCACATTCCTCCTCTGACTCCACTTCCTCACAATCCTCTTCCAGCATTGCCGCAGGTCCAGCAAGCGATGCTGATAAGGCTGTTTCTGGTGGTGATGGTGACAACAACTCTTCCTCTTCCTCTTTACGCTCATCTATGGCCTGATCCAGCACTCTTCGCAGGGCACGCTCCTGGAAGAAAACAAATGGTATGATGTCGCTGATGGTGCCTTCGGTGCGACTGACTAGGTTTGTCACCTCCTCAAAAGGACGCATGAGCCTACAGGCATTGCGCATGAGCGTCCAGTAACGTGGCAAAAAAATTCCCAGCTCCGCAGAGGCTGTCCTAGCACCCCGGTCTTACAAATAGTCGTTAACGGCTTTTTCTTGTTGGAGCAGGCGGTCGAACATTAGGAGTGTTGAATTCCAACGTGTCGGGCTGTCGCAAATCAAGCGCCTCACTGGCATGTTGTTTCGCCGCTGGATATCTGAAAAGTGTGCCATGGCCGTGTAGGAACGCCTGAAATGGCCACACACCTTCCTGGCCTGCTTCAGGACGTCCTGTAAGCCTGGGTACTTATGCACAAAGCGTTGTACGATCAGATTACACACATGTGCCATGCACGGCACATGTGTCAACTTCCCCCATATTCAATGCCGCCAACAAATTTATTCCGTTGTCACAAACCACATTGCTGATCTCCAGTTGGTGCGGAGTCAGCCACTGATCCACCTGTGCGTTCAGGGCGGACAGGAGTGCTGGTCTGGTGTGACTCTCTGCTTTCAGGCAAGTCAACCCCAAGACGGCGTGACACTGCCGTATCCGGGATGTGGAATAGTACCTGGGGAGCTGGGGGGGGTGCCGTTGATGTGGAGCAAGACGCAGCAGCAGAAGAGGACTCAGCCGAGGAGGTTATGGAAGAGGATGGAGTAGGAGGAGTAGAGGAGATGGCAGCAGGCCTGCCTGCAAGTCGTGGCGGTGTCACCAACTCCTCTGCAGAGCCACACATTCCATGATTGGCAGCCGTCAGCAGGTTTACCTAATGCGCAGGTATCAGTGGTGAGATGGACCCTTGCCCCAACACTGTGTGCCAGACATGCCATTACTTCCTTTTGCACAATCAAGTACAGGTTGGGGATTGTCTTTTGTGCAAAGAAATTTCGGCCGTGTACCTTCCACTGCGGTATCCCAATAGCTACAAATTTTTGGAACGCCTCAGACTCCACCAGCTTGTATGGTAAAAGCTGGCGGGCTAAGAGTTCAGACAAGCCAGCTGTCAGATGCCGGGCAAGGGGGTGACTTTGTGACATTGGTTTCTTACGCTCAAACATGTCCTTGACAGACACCTGACTGTGGGCAGATGAGCAGGAACTGCTCAAGGCGAGAGACGGAGTGGCGGATGGTTGAGAGGGGGCAAGGAGGACAGCAGTGGTTGACGTGGCTGAAGATGCTGGACCAGGAGGAGGATGGCGGCTTTGAGTTTGTGTGCTGCTTGTACTCATGTGTTGATCCCATAGGGATTTGTGATGTGCGATCATGTGCCTTCACAAAGCAGTTGTACCTAGGTGGGTGTTGGACTTCCCATGACTCAGTTTCTTTTGGCACAGGTTGCAAATGGCATCGCTGTTGTCAGAGGCAGACACACTTATAAATTCCACACTGCTGAGCTCTGCAATGACGGCATTCTGGTGGTGGCAACAGCATGCGTTGATTGGCGTGCTGTCTGGCTGACCCCGGGTGCTGATGCATGCTGTCTGACTGTGCCACTAGCTCCTTGCGATGACCTCCCCCTGCTTCCAACTCGTCTCCTCCTCCTCTCTGTCTCCCCATCTGAATTTCCCCCTGTTCTTCTTCTCTTCTAGCGGGCACCCACGTGACATCCACGGACGCATCGTCATCATCAACCGCTTCACTTGTATCTGACAACTCAGCAAAGGAAGCAGCAGCGGGTACAACATCATCATCATCATCATCACACCGTACGTCCATGTGCGTAATGCTGCCTGACTGAGATATATCCCTGTTATCTACATCCTCTGGCAATAATGGTTGCGCATCACTCATTTCTTCCAACTGATGTGTAAATAACTCCTCTGACATACCAAGTGAAGCGGCTGTGGTGCTAGTGTTGGTGGTGGCGGCAGGCGGGCGAGTGGTAACTTGAGAGGTGCCCGAAGCTAAGCTGGAGGAGGATGGTGCGTCAAGGTTCCGAGCGGAAGCTGTAGAAGATTGGGTGTCCTGTGTTAGCCAGTCAACTATGTCCTCAGAACTTTTCGAGTTCAGGGTACGTGGCCTCTGAACACTGGGCATTATTCTAGGGCCAAAGGGAATCACAGCACCACGACCACGACGGCCCCTGCGGGGTGGCCTGCCTCTGCCTGTCATTTTTTTTTCGATTAGTGGTACTATGCGTGCAAGCTACTGTGACAACAGATATGAGTGGCACTGTGCACTTGCAGAAGTTGGCAGAGTAGACGCTGTAGGCCTGACACACACGCTTGCAGACAACTAACTGCTATTCAATCTATTACAGTCAAAATTGTATTTTTTTTTTTTAAATGTACACTACTGTTACACCAGATATGAGTTGCACTGGTGTGACACTGTGCCCTGGCAGGCCCTGAAATGCACACGTGTGAAGGAAACTGACTGCTATTATTTCACAGTCAAATTTCTAGTTTTTTTTTAATGTACACTACTGTTACACCTGATATGAGTTGCACTGGTGTGACACTGTGCCCTGGCAGGCCCTGAAACGCACACGTGTGAAGGAAACTGACTGCTATTATATTTCAGTCAATTTTTTTTTTTTAAATACAAGCTATAGTGACACCAGATATGAGTGGTGGCACTGGGCAAGTGGGCACAGTATACGCTGTGAGCCTGACACACACGCTGGCAGGCAGGCAATTGCAATTAGATTACACAGAAAAAAAAAAAGCAGACTGATGTTCTAGCCCTAAAAAGGGCTTTTTGGGGTGCTGTCCTTACAGCAGAGATCAGATGAGTCCTTCAGGACTGTAGTGGACACTGAATACACTAGCCTAGCTATCGATTTCCCTATTAAATCAGCAGCAGCTACACTGTCCCTCCTCTCACTAAGAATGCAGCTTCCGAATGAATCTAAAATGGATGCTGTCCAGGAGGTGGGAGGGTCTGGGAGGGAGGGTGTGCTGCTGATTGGCTGGAATGTGTCTGCTGACTGTGAGGTACAGGGTCAAAATGTACTCAATGATGACGAATAGGGGGCGGACCGAACATCGCATATGTTCGCCCGCCGTGGTAAACGCGAACAAGCTATGTTCGACAGGAACTATTCGCCAGCGAACTATTCGGGACATCTCTACTTGCCATTATTCAGTACAACTAATTCAATGTAACTCGGCACCAAGAGGCATCGGTCAAAGAATAGATTTGATGGTAAATATGAAGAGGAATTTTTTTTTTCTTTCTTAATAGAAGCCTTAATAGCAAAATCTACATTCATTCCAAAGTTTCATACCATAGCTTGTGGTTTCAATTGGTTTCTCTCTTGCAAACCTTTTTAGCAAACGCTCACCCCCAGATCACAAACAAAGAGCTTCAGTGGTGGTCAAGTGGGAAATTCATACAGGATAAAAGTACAATTATAGAAGGGGGGCTTTTACTCCATTTTGCAACTCTGTGTCATGCTGTTTGATTGAAGCCAGTTTCCTCCTACAACAGGCCAATGTCCCAAGGAGGGAAGGATTTTTGAACATGGAATTAGGAGTGTAATTAAAGGAACACTATAGGGTCAGGAAGACAAACATGTATTCCTGACCCTTTAGTGTTTAATCCACCATTTAGGTGGCTTGCCACCCCTTGCCCCCTAATAAGAGTTTAAAACTTACCTTATTTCCAGCGCCGCGTGCGTCCACCGGGGCTGGCCCCGCCCCCCAATCCACCTCCTTGGTGACATCAGCAGAATTGCCATAGGGAAAGCATTGGATTGGATGAAATCGGCAAGGAGGTGGGATATGGATGAGTTGAATCAATGCAGCTCTATGAGGAAAAATCAGCATCTCCATACAGAACGTGGAAATGCTGAACGGCAGTGCTGCCTACTGTGCAGAACTGCCCCCAGGAAACACGTCCAGTAGCCATGTGAGGAGTGGCCACTGGAGGTGTCCCTAGGGGGCAAAGTAAACACTGCCTTTTCTCTGAAAATGCCTGCAGGGAATGATTGTACTCACCAGAACAACTATATTAAGCTGTAGTTGTTCTGGTGACTATAGTGTCCCTTTAAGCCCGAAAGCAGTAGGATTAAATAGTACATCCTGCATTGACAAAGTCACAGGATGAAACCAGTTGGCACAGCAAAGCTATATATTATTGCCACATTTCAACATAGCAAAACATTGCCACATATTACAGCATAACAATACAAAGAAGTAGGCATGTGCATGGGGAAAATATTCGGCTCGGATCGGCATTCCGAAATTCGGGACTTCAACAATTCGGCACTTCGGAACTTCGGCACTTGACCACTTCGGAACTTCGGCAACTTCGGCACTTCAGAACTCCGGCATTTCGGGACTTTTGTTGCAGCCGCTTGGTAGATAACTCCCTAATTTCCACGGTTTTAGGGAGTTATCTACCAAAAGGCCTTTCAGCCAAATTTACTAATACTAAGTAAAAATTACTTAGTATTAGTAAATTGTGCCCCTACTCGCAATACCGCGAGTAGGGGCATGTCTATTAAACATTGTGGCTGCTCACTGTTAAAAAACAATATATAAAAAATAAAAAAGGAACCCCCCTCCCTGAGCGGGTGGGGGCCCTAAAGTAAAAAAAGGGGGG
Source organism: Pelobates fuscus (assembly GCF_036172605.1). Classification (NCBI taxonomy): domain Eukaryota; kingdom Metazoa; phylum Chordata; class Amphibia; order Anura; family Pelobatidae; genus Pelobates; species Pelobates fuscus. The sequence goes on from NC_086326.1 coordinate 129,091,816, forward strand.
AGGACCTATTGTCCTCCCCACCGGCCCCCACCCCTGAGCGGCGGTGGGGGCCCTAAATACAAATTGGGGGGGACCTAATGTCCTCCCCCCTGGCCCCCACCCCTGAGCAGTGGGTGGGGGCCCTTAACAAGAATAAGGGGGGGAAACCTAATGTCCTCCCCCCGGCCCCCACCCCTGAGCGGTGGGTGGAGGCCCTAAATACAAATTGGGGGGGGCCTAATGTCCTCCCCCATGGCCCTCACCCCTGAGTGGTGGGTGGGGGCCCTAAATACAAACTGGGGGGGGACCTATTGTCCTCCCCCCTGGCCCCCACCCCTGAGCGATGGGTGGGGGCCCTAAATACAAATGGGGGGGAACCTAATGTCCTCCCCCCTGGCCCCCACCCCTGAGCGATGGGTGGGGGCCCTAAATACAAATGGGGGGGAACCTAATGTCCTCCCCCCTGGCCCCCACCCCTGAGTGGGTGGAGGCCCTAAAGTACTGCAATAGCAATATAACAGTACTGGTTAACAGTTTTGGTATTGCAGAAATCCCTGCGATCAGTTAATAGCAGTAAGAATTAGATAACAAGTAAGAATTAGATAACATGAGACCAGTGCAGTGAGGATGTGAGCCCTGGCGAGAGAGAAAAAAACAGTTTGACCAGTCTTCCAAGAAGAGAGGTCAGAAAAAAGAGTAAGAATAAGGCCTACGTGAAGACGCTGAGAAGAAAAAAATTAATAAAGTCCGTCCAAGAGCTATATCAGGTAGGTAACATGAGGCAACTGGGGTAAACAAACAAGTATATGTGGGCTGGAAGCATTGGTCCCTCCAAGGTGTCTATCCTCTGGCCGTCACCCCCAGACCAGTCTTGGCCATCCATCAGAGTATTCCATAGTATAGTGGGCACTTGGAGACGGCTTAGTCCACTGAACCCGCCCCACCAAGAATCTGCAGACCTTCTGCCACCTGCACCTCCCCTGCACCTCCCGATATTCTGTTAAGCGTGTGTCCCCACATGCCTCACTGGCACCGGCTATACACTTGGCCCAGGCATGCCATCATTCACGGTCACTGGTACACCAAAGATCTGCACAGGGCTCACAGTGTCAGGGACAAATCTCCCAGGGCCCACCCTGCACCCAGAGATCGGGGTCACCTCACTCTCAGTGGACTGGCAGCTCGGAGATACAGTCGAACAGCAGCCCCTCAGGGTACACAAGCAGCATGTTGCAGCCCAGCTCTTCAGGTAATTATACCCTCTTAAGTTGCTTAGTGTATAGGCAGCACAGAGACAGGGTAGGAGACAAGCAATAATCGCTGCCATCTGGATAAGTGCAAGATAATGCATCTGGGGCGTAAACACCCAAGGGCAGAGTATAGAATATGTGATAGTCCTAACCTCAACATCTGAGGAAAGGGATGTAGGGGTAATTATTTCAGAGTATTTAAAAGTAGGCAGACAATGTAATAGAGCAGCAGGAAATGCTAGAAGAATGCTTGGTTGTATAGGGAGAGGTGTTAGCAGTAGAAAGAGGGAAGTGCTCATGCCATAGAACACTGGTAAGACCTCACTTGGAGTATTGTGTGCAGTACTGGAGACTGTATCTTCAGAAGGATATTGATACTTTGAAGAGGGTTCAGAGAAGGGCTTCTAAACTGGTTCATGGATTGAAGGATAAAACTTACCAGGAAAGGTTAAAGGGACTCTCCAGTGCCAGGAAAACAATCCGTTTTCCTGGCATTGCAGGTCCCCTCTCCCTCCCACCCCCCATCCCCGGTTGCTGAAGGGGTGAAAACCTTACCTGAGACCCCCGCCGATGTCCCTCGGCGGTGGTTTCTGCTCGCCGCTGCTCCTACTCTTCCTTACATCAGCCGGTGGGCAAGACTGATCCCGCCCACAGGCTGAGGAGACCTAATGCGCATGCGCGGCAATGCTGCGCATGCGCATTAGAGTTTCCCATAGGAAAGCATTAAAAATGCTTTTCAATACTTTCCTATGGGGAATTGAGCGACGCTGGAGGTCCTCACACCTGTGGAGCGACGCTGGAGGTCCTCAAATCTGTGCTAGAGACACGGAAGTGCCCTCTAGTGGCTATCTAGTAGACAGCCACTAGAGGTGGAGTTAACACTACAAGGTAATTATTGCAGTTTATAAACAACTGCAATAATGACACTTGCAGGGTTAAGGGTAGTGGGAGTTGGCACCCAGACCACTCCAATGGGCAGAAGTGGTCTGGGTACCTGGAGTGTCCCTTTAAAGAAACTTAACATGTATAGCTTGGGGGAGAGACGAGACGAGGGGATATAATAGAAACATTTAAATACATAAAGGGAATCAACACAGCAAAGGAGGAGACTATATTTAAAAGAAGAAAAACTACCATAACAAGAGGACATAGTCTTAAATTAGAGGTTTAAAAATAATATTAGGAAGTATTACTTTACTGAGAGGGTAGTTTATGCTTGGAATAATAGTAGTGCCATAGACGAAAGCACGTTAGTAGCGCCAAAGGGCGCGTCTGCAATTTTTTGCTTCATTTTATTTCTCACATTCACTCGTTATACACGGTTAATTTAGTTATGAGATTTCCGTTATTAGGGGGGGAGCTTAGATATGGAAGGGTTGTAATACGGCTATATTGAAGGAGGGACGCTGGATTGGATGTGGTGAGGGATTTCTGAGGCTTAGTTATAGTGTAGAAATCTTGAAGCAGGGTAGCAATGCAGGCTTCTTTGTACAGCTGCATATTGGTTATAAAGTCTTCACTTAAATGAGGATGAGTCTTCACTGTATTGTAGCATTTTTTTTCCCTTTTTAGTTATTCTGTTACCTATTCAGCTACATAAAAGTGGAGATTTTAGGAATCTTTGAGGCTCGGCTATAGTGGAGAAATCTTTAACGGGACACTATAGTCACCAGAACAACTACAGCTTAGTGTAGTTGTTCTGGTGAGTATAATCATTACATGCAGGCATTTTCATGCAAACACAGTGTTTACATTGCCCCTACGGACACCTCCAAGTGACCACTCCTCCAGGCCCGGACTGGCCATCGGGCACACCGGGCAAATGCCCGGTGGGCCGTGGTGGCCACGGGCCGAGGCCGGCAGGGGAAGGTCCCAGGATCTCCCCTGCCGGTCTATGCAGGGCCGGCACTATCCGAGCGCCGGCCCCCCTGTTTGCCATGGAGGGCCGGTGGGGAGATCAGAGATCTCCCTCACCGGCCCCCTTGGACAGACATGCGGCACATGCGGCTGGGGAGGGAGAGGACCCGGCAGAGCTGCAAGATAGAGCTGCCATGGCAACACCGGATCTCGCGAGAGTGAACTCTAGCCCGCAGGCTAGAGTTCACTCACCACTGGACCACCAGGGATCGTGCCGGAACCCCCCTCCCGGGTACCACCATGCCGGTCCCCCCCCCCCCCCCCCCTCCCAGGCTAACGGTAAGAAGGGAGGGGGGGATTTAATGCCTGTTTAGTTATTTTTATTTTTTACCCCCCAAACACACATACACACACACACACACAATCCATTCTAACATTCACACCCATCACACACAGCACTCTCACACACAGCACACACACACAGCACTCTCACACACAGTACATACAGCACTCTCACACCCATCACACACAGCACTCTCACACACAGCACTCTCACACACAGCACTCTCACACACAGCACTCTCACACACAGCACATACAGCACTCTCACACACAGCACTCTCACACCCATCACACACAGCACATACAGCACTCTCACACACAGCACTCTCACACCCATCACACACAGCACTCTCACACACAGCACTCTCACACACAGCACTCTCCCACACAGCACACACTGCACTCTCACACACTGCACTCTCACACACTGCACTCTCACACACTGCACTCTCACACACTGCACTCTCACACACTGCACTCTCACACACTGCACTCTCACACACTGCACTCTCACACACAGCACTCTCACACACAGCACTCTCACACACAGCACTCTCACACCCATCACACACATCACACACAGCACTCCCACACACAGCACTCTCACACACATCACACACAGCACTCTCACACACAGCACACACAGCACTCTCACACCCATCACACACAGCACTCTCACACACAGCACTCTCACACCCATCACACACAGCACTCTCACACCCATCACACACAGCACTCTCACACAAAGCACTCTCACACCCATCACACACAGCACTCGCACACACAGCACTCGCACACACAGCACTCTCACACCCATCACACACAGCACTCTCACACCCATCACACACAGCACCCTCACACATCACACACAGCACCCTCACACATCATAAACAGCACCCTCACACATCATAAACAGCACCCTCACACACAGCACCCACACACACATCACGCCTCAAACACAGCATCCATCACACACACATACTGCACCCTTCACATACACACTACATCCCTCACAGACACCCACTGCACCAAACACACACACACACACACACACACAATACTTCCGAACATATTTATATTATATAAATATGTTTGTGTGTGTATGTATGTATATATATATATATATATATATATATATATATATGCACACATTGCAGCACCCCTTACACACATACTGCACTTCTAAACACATTACGTTACCAAACTCTGGATCATATACGCACACTAGATCCCTTTATACACTCTGAATCCGTTATATACACACACACTCACTAGATCTCCTACACATTCTGGGTCCTTCAAACACTAGACTCCTGTATACACACACTGCACCATCTACACACACACAACATTCCTAAAATACACACTCTGGATCCCTTATAAACACACTAGATTAATTGTAAACAAACACATACTACACCTCTAAACACACACTCTCTACAACCCCTACAAACACTACATCACCTATATATACACACACACACACACTATAGCCTGTATGCACACACTTACTACATCCCCTATACACACATTCTCTACAGCCCCTAGCCACATATGGATTACATTACACCAAAAACACAACACGACTAAAACCGACCTTATTACACAATACTACACCACAATCAGCTCACTCCACACACAATCCTACAAGCAGGCTCCAAACACATGCACAGTGCTCCTTTGTCTCCTGGTATCCATTTATAGAGACACCAGAGACAAGTTGCAAGGAAACACAGTGCAAGCATGTTATTAAATGTACTTGCACTGTGCAGAACAAATACAGGGCTTTTTTTCTCATGCTAGAGCTCTTTAGCAGAGTTCTGCGCATGGTCTGCCCTGGAAGAGCATTTAACCAACACTTTGAGAGGGGGCGTGTTTGTCATTGGTGATGACGAAACACACCCTCTCTGCCCCGCCCCATTCTTAGTGGGCCGCTGTGATAAAAAAATGCCAGGGCCGAATTTTTCTCCCAGTCCGGCCCTGCACTCCTCAGATGACCACTGGAGGTGCTTTCTGTCTCACTGCTGCACAGTAAGCAGCAATGCTGTTCAGCGTCTCCATGCTCTGTACACCCCTTCTCAAAGTGAGCATGTTGGTTTCAAAAAAGGCCCTGTATTTGTTCTATGCAGCACAAGCAAATTTATTAGCATGCTTGCGCTGTATAGCTTGGAGGAAAGACGAGACAGGGGGGATATAATAGAAACATTTAAATACATAAAGGGAATCAACACAGTAAAGGAGGAGATTGTATTTAAAAGAAGAAAAACTACCACAACAAGAGGACATAGACTTAAATTAGAGGGACAAAGGTTTAAAAATAATATCAGGAAGTATTACTTTACTGAGAGGGTAGTGGATGCATGGAATAGCCTTCCAGCTGAAGTGGTAGAGGTTAACACAGTAAAGGAGTTTAAGCATGCGTGGGATAGGCATAAGGCTATCCTAAAAACAATGCATACTTACATAAAATGAATAAAAGTGGAATAGAGTCCTGATAAAGAGTATATAGATTAAAATAGTCCAAGTTTGATTGAAGAGATTAATAAATTTGGTGGGCTTTGTAGGATCCTAGGTAGTTAGGTGTCCAGATAACGTGGAGGCATGCAGATAAAAGAAAAAAATTCCAATAGTGTAAAACTGCGGTGGTAATAGTAGTCCTCCTACTCACCTATTGTAGAGCTATGGCCAGCTCAGGAGTGAATAGCATTCAGTGGCGTTGATCCCCCACTGGTAGGATATAGGTGTTGGTAGGTGGTACAGGTCCTCGGTATGGGGAAAGCGAAAATAAAACCAAATTGTGCTCTCTGTATGGAGCAGTAAAGGGTAAGTATATCAAAAAAGGTAAAATACCTTTATATATAGGTAAGCAGGATGTACTGCTCGCTATGATAGCGTAGGTGGTATAATCCCCACCTAGAAATCCTGGGTGAGTAGTTAATCCGGAGTATTTTATGAATAAAAAATAAAATAATAAAAAATGCTATATAAAAAAGGTATATGGCACAAGCACAATATTAGGGGCTAATATTCCTTTAATAATTGATAATAAAATACATTAAAAAACAGCTGGTGCTTGATGTCATTCTTTGCCCAGTCAAAGGGGAATAGGTTCTTTAACAAGTCTTGAGATGGGCCATCCATCTTGAGGGGAACTATCTCACTTTTGGAGAGGTTAACTTGGAAGTTGGATACCTTTTGATATAGAGTGATTTCCTCCAGTAAAGGTGCCAACGATGTGGTGGGTGAAGTTAGTGTGAATAAAAGATCATCGTCGAAGGCCGAGACCTTGAACTCATGCTGTCCTATCCGAAAACCTTGAATTTCCTCTCTGTCACGGATCCCTTGGAGGAATGGTTCCATCGTTAAGATGAAAATGAGAGAGGAGAGAGGGCATCCCTACCTCGTGCCATTCCGAATTATCACCGGCTCTGAAAGTTGGGCGTTTATTTTTAGTTGGGCTGTGGGGTTGAAATAAATGGCTGCCAGCTACTTCATCCAGTTAGCCCCGAAACCGATGATATGTATAGTGTGTTTTAGAACCAACCAATCAAAAGCCTTTTTGGCATCACAAGATAGTAGAACGCTTTGGTGAGGGCGCAACTGTGACAGATGTATGAGGCTTAGCAGTTTAGTGGTGTTGTTTGGCCTCACATGTGGGCACAAAGCCCGATTGGTCTGGATGGACCAGGTTCTGGAGTAGGGGGCGCAGTCTTATTGCTAAGATTTTTGTAAATAGTTTCAGATCTATGTTGAGCAGGGATATTGGTCGGAAGCTGCCACAATTTGTAAGATCTTTCACTGGTTTTGGTAACAATGTTATGTGTGCCTCCAAAGCAGAGGATGGTAATGGTTGAGTATCAGACAGTAAGTTAAAGGCTTGTGTGAAGGGGTCAGCTAATACATTAGCAAATAACTTGTAATATTTGGCCATAAAGCCGTCTGGGCCCGGGCTTTTGTTTAAGGGCAATGCGTGTACCACTTTGTCAAATTCTTTTTTGTCCTGGCGCGTCTAGGGTTTGCAAGGCGACTTCCGGAATTTTGTTTTTTACTCTAGGGGTAGGGAAGTTGATGATGTCAGTGTGGGAGGGTGGAACATCCCTCAAATTATAGAATAGTAGAAGGCTTCCATGATATCTGGTAGTGTGTGTGATACACCCTTAGTGGGTTGTTTGATCTTGGCTATAAAGGTATTTTGCCTGCATTGTTTCAATGCATTGACCAAGAATCAACCACATTTCCCTCCCATAGAATAGTATGACTGTTTGGTGCGGAGCAATTTGTGTTTGACCTGAGCATTTAAGAGTTGCTGTAATTCTGAGCGTTTAGAGATTATTTGTTTATAAGCAGTTAGGTTCTCTGTTTGTTTATGGGTTAATTCAAGCACATCTTTTTGTGCTTAGAGGCGAGAGCAATAATATTGCCTACATTTACACATTTATGTGCTTCCCTTGTGATTTGTGGTGATGTTGTTTTTTCCACTATTTTCTTGAAAATAGTGTTGAATGGAAGTGTGTATTTATGAAATTATGTCTTTGTCGTTGAGCATTGGTCATTTAATTTCCATTGGAAGGACTTCAGTGGTAGAGAAGGGATCTGGATGACAAGAGACAGGGGTGCGTGGTCAGACTAGGTGATTGGGCCATACATGAGCTAACTAGGTGTAAAAATATGTGTGGGAGGAAGAACATATCCAGCCTGGAGTATGTATATGTGGTATGTGAGTAATATGAGTAGTCTTTCAGAGTCCGAGTGTAAGATTCGCAACAATCGAATAGTTGTGATTGGTCAAGAAGGTGGGAGAATTGTTTGCGGACAGAGATCAGGTGTGTAGAGGTGTTGGAGGACGTATCCATGACTGAATCAAGGGAGACATTAGAGTCCCCTCCCATGAGCAATAGTCCCTAGTGAAGGTGTCTACAGATTTCATATATTTCTTGAGTGCCTTGCATTGTTTCCTATTTGGCAAGTAAATGTTCACAAGTGTAACCATAGTGTGGCCCCTTAACCATCAGGCATCTAGAGTCGTCACTCTTATGATCAACGTACGTGAATGGTACCTGTACAGAGAGTAAAATGGCAACCCCACCAGCTTTTGCCTCATCAAAATGGCTAAAGTAGCTAATCGGTATTTGCGATTATGGAAATTAGGGGTCGTATCCCTTCTAAAGTAGGTTTCTTGAATGAAGGCAATGTCTGCCTTCAATCTATGAAGTTCAGCGAGAGCTGTCGAGCGTTTTTCTGGAGAGTTTAAGCCTCAAGAATTCCCTTGCGCCCCTCTTGCAGAGCACAGCAAAGATGAAAAGTCAAACAGAAAAATAAAAGTTAACTATGTACAAAGAAACCCAGAAATAAAACGTGACCCTGACACTGGAGGGCGTAGGGGGAGCCCTCTGTGACTGTCTCAGATCCAATCTAACACCGGGACCGAGATCCTTACTGTCACCGCAGGTAGGTGCAATACCTATAAGAAGGTAGGGGTAAAAGGTGGGTAAATGATCGTGTACAGGGCGAGGGTTAGGATCTCTAAAAAGGAGAAATTAGCAAATTCAAAAAGGTTGCTGGGAAACATCATCTTTTCCCGAGAGAACCCTAACCCAAATATGCTGTAGGTAACCAATTAGAGGTGAAATATTCATATAGGCAAAAATTGTGAACAGGGGCGATAACTGGGCATATGTGGTCATGGTTCAGTAGTTTGGTGCGTTGTGTGGGATTTGGCTAGTGGTTTCTAAGATTCGATTCTGTAACCAATTCGGCATCCAAACCTGACCTTGTTGTTTTTTTTTGTTTGTTTTTTATTTTTTATGGGTTGTTTTTTTTTTTTTTTGGACTCTTCCTCCCTGGACAAGAGATACAGGAGCCTTGAGGTGAACTGGGGATGACCTCGGCAGCCGGCTAGAGGCGTATTGGTATCTATGCTATATTTCATACCCAGGGAGATATCCACCCATCCCTCCTTCTAATCTGCGGGGTGTTCTAGGTTTGGGCTGGGGTCCTCTGCGATCAGTTTATGCCTTGTGAGGGTGTTGGGAGCGCAAAGTATTCATATGATGTGAGAAGCATGCTAGGGAGCTGGGGAGTTTCAGTAGTCTGTGAGGAGGGGTGGTGTAACAACAGTACAATAAGTAATGATAAGTAAAAACAATGCATTGGAAAACCACATTTGAAACTAAAGTCTTACGAATCACCAGGGCAATGGCAAATACGTCTCAGTCCCTCTTGAACACTACTAGTGTGGTTCACCACAATGAGATATAGGTAATTTCAGGTAAAGGCAGCGTCTATGTCGTCAGCACCATAATAACTTTTTGTAAGCCATGTCCACAGATAAGTGTTCGTTCCATCAGGGCTAATTATCCATCTGGATGTTAGACCTGGTAGATGTTGCCGGGTTGTCACTGGCGGTCTCTGTCCGTCTCTTCTTCATCCTCTTGTTACCATCTTTGACGCTGTGGAAGCTGAGGTCGTTCAGGTAGTACAATTGGGCCATATCAATGACTGATTGGAGTGGTGGGTAAGTCCAGGTATTGTTGAAAAGCCAGAACTTCGTGGATGGTGTGTGTGACGTTCTTGAAAGTGGCGCTCAAGGCGAATGGGAAACCCCAGCGTTAGCGTATGTGACAAAATCCCCTTTTCAAGTGAGTTTGCCTCGAGTTCCTGGAGAAGCCTGCTTGCCAGTTTCCTGCCCACAGACTATAGACTGTGTAAAATGTTATATAAAAGTCTCCGTTTGTGTATTTGGACTATATGGTTAGGGAACCGAACAGCCGCACGAACCAGAGACCACCCTGGAGCTTGTTAAGCCTAATTGGTACTTTGTAACAATTTCCACCTCAGTGTTCATCTGGGTGGCCGCAATTCCTATGGACGACCACAAAACTCCCGAACACCGCTGAACTTCTATGATTGCCTGCGTTCAGTTCGGCAACACTTAGAAAGACACTGTTCGGTGGAAACGTTCCCACAAACAAGAGGAACAAGCTCCAGGGTAAGACTATTGACTATGTTCGGTAGTTTGTTCATTTTTAAACTACCGAACTAGACCGACCGCAAGCCCTGATTCTCTAAAACTGTCTTGGGCATGGGACCATGCGTGCGGTCGGTCAAACAAATGACTTCCAGGAAATTCCTGAACCCCTGAACTGATCTGGGTGATTTTTGGATATGTTGGTCACCCAGATCAGGGCTATCAGGGGATGTGGGGATTTTATGTATTTTTAGGGTACTTTTTGGATTTTAAGGAAAAGTGTGTTTTTACTGTGCTTGGAGATAATTGGACTAGATTTGTACAGTTCCTGATCCAATTATCTCCCAGGCACAGAGGAGAGATTATCTGATTATGTATGGGAGTGTCCTGGATCTGAGAGCCAATGTAATTGTGTATTTGTTTCTACTGTGGTTTACACTCAGGTCCAGGAAGGAGTGCCCCTTGCATGGAGACATGCATATAAGGCCAGTTGTGGCTGCCATTAAAGCATCCCAGCTTCTACTCCCAGAACTATGTGTTGTCTGGTTACTGGGAGGGGAAAGGACTATTCGTTAATCACTGTTTCAGTCTGGAGGATTCAACGGGGAAAGTCCTTGTAAGGACTAGAGCTCCCAGGACTGAGTGTCATCCAGTGCCTGGGCATTGCTAGAGAGAGTTCTCCATTTGGCTCCAGGAGAGAGTGGTTCAAGGACACCAGTCAAGCCATGGCAACTGTGGGCAGAAATGCTGCGGTTTGTCCCCTGTTCCAGCTTCGAAGCGGTCCTTGGCAGAGGTACCCAGCCAGGGGTACAGGAAGCTCTGTTACATCATATGTTGTGGGTCTGAGTTGGTCTGTAATGGGTCTGAGTGCGCATCTTGCTTGCAATGTGAGCCAGGACAAGTCTGGATCGATAGTGATGGGTACATTGTGAAATAATAAAGGCTGTGAGGAAGTATGGAGAGCCGTTAGTATGTCTTCTTTACAGCGGAAGTAATGGAGCCAGCATATTATGTCCCTTGCATTGTCTGCTGAAACTCCTCTGGGGCGCAGGGTCCGATGAGCTCTGTCTGGCAATATTGGGGAGTCAGGGGGTTTGTCCAGGATAAGATTGAAGAGTTCCTTAAGTATCAGTGGGACATCTTCCTTTTCAGTTTCTGATCCTGAGATTATTGCGTCTCCCCCTGTTGTCCAGGTCATCCATTGACCTCTGCATTGCAGTGATTTGAGCTGTGTGTGGAGAGAGTTCAGCTGTGTAAAAATAACATCCCTGTTGTCTTCCAGGGCACCCACTTTATCCCCTATGTGGCGGATGTCAGCCCCTATGGGGTCTTGCTTATTTTGGAAGGTCACCTCTAGTTATCACAGCATATGTGCTAAATCCTGTTTAGAGGGCATGTTCCTTAAAATATCTCTCACCTCAGTGTCCACTTGGTGACCTGATGCTTCCGATACCCCCGGGATTGATGGCGTGGCTTGCTGGGTTGTTGTTCCACATTATCGCGGAAATACTTAGTCAAGGCTCCCGATTTGCTAGCTGGGGTCTTGCTGGCGGCATTCTGTGAGGATGTGGAACTTTTAGGGTGACCGATGCCGATGGATTCTGCTCGTAGGACGACGGAGCTAGTCTAGGTAGCGACCATTCAGCTTTGTGGTTGGCTCCACCTATTTGCAGCCTTTCTATGACGCGTAGCAGCAGGCCACCTGTTGTCTCATATGAGTCATATGACATCGGGCTTAGGCACATGAGTAAGCCCAAAGTGCTGGCAGGTTACATGGAGTTATACCAGGATCAACGGTGAGCTAGTGTATTCCCCCACATGTATTGTGCGGTTTTCAGGGATAAGATCACATTGGTGTGCTCTAAATTAGCCTTTTTGAGGGGAACAGGACCAGAGGTTCTGAAGATAGTTGTCAGAAGTCTTGGAGGCGAGCATCAGATGTGGGAGTAAGGACAGAGGATAGACGTAGGTCTTCGGCAGAGCGCAGGGGCCTCAACAGGACATAATTGTGTATTAGGGAGGATCGGTAGGTTGGAGCAGCATTATGTAGGGACTTGTAAGCAAACACCAGAATCTTAAATTGAGCCCTATTTCCAACTGGAAGCCAATGAAGGGACTGACAGAGGGGGGAGACGTGGGAGGTGCGGGCGGACAGGAAAATGAGCCTTGCCGCCTCAATCATTATAGATTGCAGCGGTGCAATCTGGGAACATGTAAGACCACTAAGAGTTAATGCCAGTGCTGCACAGGAGTGTCTTTTCTCTGAAAAGGCAGTGTGTTTACATTAAAAAGCCTACAGGAACAGGCTATTGATACCCGAACCACTATATTAAGCTGTATTGGTTCTGGTGACTATAGTGTCCCTTTAATGTAAATTAGAGATTAGTGAGACTATAATATATTGGATTACCTACTTTCCATCAGACGAGGACAAGAGGATGATGATGGGCTCAGGCTGCAGTCTGGCTCCACTGGTCAGGTGTAGAATAGGCTCTCTGGAGGCTGTTTGTAACTCTGCTCACAAAAATCTACGAACATGAAGCTGCTTCAGTTTTTGAGGCCCCTTACACAGCTCAAGGTCTGGGCCCCCAGGGCCTGACCGTGAGTATGCCTATAAGGCCCGCCCATTAGTCCACCTACATAGCCCACACCTGAGTTCGCTCACAAGGAGTGGAGTGTATGTGTGTAGGGGACATGTTATGTGTTATTGTAGAGGATGTAATGTGTGTGTGTTCTTATGGAATGTAGTGTATAGGAATACCAGTTTGTGTACGGGATGTAGTGTGTGTGTGTATAGGGGATACAGTGTGTTTGTGTGTAAGGGATAGAAAGCAGTGTGTGTTTGTGTGTAAGGGATAGAAAGCAGTGTGTGTTTGTGTATAAGGAATGCATTGTGTGTTTCTGTGTGTGTGAGGGATGCATTGTGCGAATCTGTGTTTCTATGTCTAAGGGATGCAAGATGTGTTTCTGTGTATGTAAGGGGTGCATTGCATGTGTGTAAGATGCTTTCTGTGGGATTAAGAGAGGCAGTGTGTGTTTGTGTGTGCACGTAAGGGATGCATTCTGTGTGCAAGGGTTGCATTGTGGGTGTGTGTGTGGGTGTAAGTGGGTGGGTGTAATGGATGCATTGTGTGTAAGGGTGCGTGTGTGAGGGAAGCATGGTGTTTTTCTGTGTGTGTGTGTAGGATTCTCTGTATGTTTCGGTGTGTGAGTACTGGTGTCTGCACCTCCCGGCCACGCTACTAAGAGTAACTGGCAGGAGGAAGCGCTGTGCGCTTCCCTCCTGCCAGGTCACTTATATCTTACGCCCCCAGAGCCGATGCTCCCTAAAGGACGCGCCAGCCCTGGCTGTGCCGCCTGAAGGTGGCTGCAGCATGAGTGGCACTGTGCTGGCAGTGCAGGGCGCCCCCTTCAAAGAAGCGCCCTAGGTGACTGCCTAAGTCGCCTATAGGAAGCGCCGGCCCTGTATGGGTAGGCATCCTTAGGCACTCCAGATTTTTTGGACTACACCTCCCATAATGTTATGTCAGTATTATGGCTCTGATGGCATTATGGGAGATGTAGTCCACAACATCTGGACTGCCGAAGATTTCCTACCGCTGGTCTAGACATTAGTATGTATTGAAGTATACATCCACCTACCACTGATTTATCAGAATTACTCACAACTTCATACGTTTGTGGGTATTGTACAATACTTCACAATAAATCAGCTCAATAATTGTTCATAATAACTTAGCTCAAATACGTTTGTGACTCAAATGCTTTAAATTGTTCTAAAGTACGGTAATTCAGATTGCTCAGGAAAAAAGGGGAAACATTAAAGCCAATATACAATGCACTAATAAAATGTGGCTAGGTGACAAGTGATCTCAATAGAGACACGTCATAGACGCTGGAATGTACGCATCCGGGGCATCCCAGAGTCTGTAGAGGGAGAGCAGCTGCTGAGGTTCACAAGAAAACTGATTGCCTGGGAGTTAGGGGCTGCGCAGACCCCCACAAATAACGTCAGTATTCCGAGTGAAAAAATCTGCCGCAGTGCCCTGCATTGTCCCCAGAGACAACATTGCACTTTTGAGAGACATCACAGTAAGAACCGTGATCATGGCTCGATCAAGGGCAATGGGGACCATACAATTTAAAGGCAACACTCCAATTTGCAGTACTGGTGGAAAGCAGGAGGCTGGCACCAATAGCAAGGAAGCTGGGAGACAACTCAGTGAAATAGTGCTGGGGAATCAATAGTTCCCTCTCTGCGATGTCTGGAGCCGGACCCATAGCTCTCAACCCTGAACCCTTTCTACATAGCTTGGGCCTATTAGCTGAATGGCAAGTGAATACACTTTCCTCAACCAGGAAGATAGTTAACCCCAAAGAGACTGACAAGCCAATACCGTCGACATCGGGATACGCAGCGTCACAGTGGTGATCTAGACTTGGGGACAGGCCCGGACTGGCCATCGGGTATACTGGGCAAGTGCCTGGTGGGCCGCGATGGCCATGCGCCAAAGCCGACAGGGGAGATTAGTGCATCTCCCCTACCGGCCCATGCACAACCAGCGCTATAAGAGCGCGGGCTCTGCTGTGTGCCTTCATGGGTCGGTGGGGAGACAAACTATCCCCCCACCGGCCCACAGGCACTGAGAGGCACTGGGGGAAGGAGGGAGGATGAGGGAGTTCTATACTGCAGCTCCGCCAGGTTTCTCTTGCAAGGTCAGAGCGTTTCCGTGGTTACTATGGCAATGCTCCAATCTCGCGAGAGTAATCTCTACCCCAGGAACTGCAGGGTAGAGTTCACTCCTCACCGGACCACCAGGGATATCCTACCGGACCACCAGGGCAACAAGGTCCCCCCTCCTAGATAAAGGTAAGAAGGGAGGGGGGGGGGCATAAATATAATAATAAAAAATAAGAATACACATATATATTTATTATTTTCACCCCACAACACCCCAAGCATCACACTATATCCCAATCACTACACTGTGCCCCTCACACACACTACACCCCAAACATCACACTACACCACTCACACACACTGCACCCCAAACACCACACAGCACTCCTCACACAGTGCACCCTTCACATGCACCATGCACCCTTCACACACAGTGCACCCCCCACAAACATACTCTTCACACACACACACACACACACACACACTGCATCCTTCGCACACACAGTGCACTCCTACATACATTGCATTCTAGACACACACACTACACCCCATCATACACACACCCTAGATCCCGTATCTAACTATGGATCCTCTACACACATACACACTATAATCCCTATACACACTCTAAATCCTCTACACACACTCAATCTCCTACACACAGTCTGGGTTCTCCACACACACACACTAGATCTTCTACGCACACAATAGATCCCCTATAGGCACACAATGCACCACCTACACACACTACATTAATGACATACACACTCTGGATTCCCTATGAACACACTAGATCCCCTGTAAGCAAACACACACTAGTTTCCCTAAACACACACACTTTACAAACCCTACACACACTACATCATCTATACACACATACACTACACCCCCTATGCACACACTCACTACATTACCTATACTCACACTCTCTACAACCCCATGCCATACATATTACACCACAAACACAACACAACACAACTGAAACCGACATTTACACAAAACTCCTCACCACCATGAACTCACTCTACACACACTCAATCTCACAAGCAAGCTCTAAACACACGTACAATACGCTTTCCTTACACGTTTGTTCTTTGGTATCCCACTTATGGAGACACCGGAGACATGTCACAAGCAAACACATAGAATGTGACGGCAGATAAGAACCATTCGGCCCATCTAGTCTGCCCAATTTTCTAAATACTTTCATTAGTCCCTGGCCTTATCTTATAGTTAGGATAGCCTTATGCCTATCCCACGCATGCTTAAACTCCTTTACTGTGTTAACCTCTACCACTTCAGCTGGAAGGCTATTCCATGCATCCACTACCCTCTCAGTAAAGTAATACTTCCTGATATTATTTTCAAACCTTTGCCCCTCTAATTTAAGACTATGTCCTCTTGTTGTGGTAGTTTTTTTTTTTTTTTTTAAATATAGTCTCCTCCTTTACTGTGTTGATTCCCTTTATGTATTTAAATGTTTCTATAATATCCCCCCGTTTTGTCTTTCCTCCAAGCTATACATGTCTTTCCTCCAAGCTATACATGTCTTTCCTCCAAGCTATACAGCGCAAGCATGTTAATAAATTTGATTGCGCTGCATAGAACAAATACGGGGCCTTTTCTTAATGCAAGAGCTCTTCAGCGGGGCTCTGCACATTGAACCAACATGCTCACTTTGAGAGGGGGTGTGCTTGTCATTAGTGATGACAAAACACCCCCCGCTCTGTCCCGCACCCTTCTCAGTGGGCCGCTGTGATTCAAAAATGCCCGGGACGATTTTTCCCCAGTCCGGCCCTGTTTGGGGATGCCGAATCCCGGATCCCTTCCCCGCTGAAACTTTGGAGCCCAAGGTTCATCTACCAGACAGAGCACAGAGAGTACAAAGGCCACATATGAAGATATACCTGACTATTTGGTGGCGATAGATTTGGATATCATTGTTGGAGTTTATTTAATGTTTCTTTCTTTATATTTTTCTAGTTGATACTTAACCATATAATGGTCATGTTGCCTACTTTGTGTGCAAATACAAATAAAACACAGATTCTAATTAAAAAAAGTGTGGCTAGATTTGTATGCATTATTATTTTGATGTTAAAAAAGGAAAATTGTTCACCTTGAAAGTGTACTGTGAAACATTTTAAATCAATTGCATTTGAAAAAGTGCAGAATAGTACGTAGGCTATTTTACTGATGGATTACCAAATAAAATTGTATAATGTACTCTTACAGTGCAGATGTGTCATTCGATTGTGTAAACGGTTTCTTTAGGCAGTCATAATGAGGATGACCTAATTTGAATCTGCTTGACGAATATCTGATTTAACTAGCCCTTTTCATACCCTTTACAAAGCACATGTTGTACATCCCTATAGCCCTAACAGTCAGATTTCTACCTGGTCAAGGCTATGAGTCATTAGGTTGATACTGAATGAAAAAGGGATATTGACGCACTTTGCAAGCCATGCTTGATGGACACCTTGAAAAGGTCATCAGATCTCTTTGTGTTTGAAGTTCACCCAAACCAATTAAAATATTGTTTCCAGCAAGCAGTTTCACCCTCTGACATTCAGCTTATTAACGATCTTTTTTAACATTAATTAAATTATGTAGATAGAATGGTCACTTTTGAACTTCTAATGGTGAAGCAGAAGTTAATAGTATAAGCTCGCTATTAGGTGTTTCAAATAGAAAGGTCAACATAGCTAACAAAATTACACATAATAATTCATTAAAAAGAACTAGGCTCTCCTACTATGACATAATTAAAATTGAAATCCCACATTTTTTTCCATTATTAATATTCTGTATCACATTATGAACTGCTGGGAAAGGAGTTGTATATTTCTTAAGGATATAAAAAGTGCTATTCTTCATAAATACTGCCTACTTGCCCAATACTAAAGGGGGATATAATAAACTAAATGGGGTTTAACACACAGGGATAACACATTCAAGAGGGGATATGTAACGCTAAAGGGGGTAAGAAACTCAAAAGAAGGGTTACGGGCACACAGGTGAAGATACATTTGGGGTGAGGGGGGTGGGGCAAAATGCTTATTCGCCAATCAGTATCTCCTCATAGAGATGCGTTAATAAAGAGGGTGGAAACACTGGATGGCAGCACTGCCCCAGGAAGCACATCTAGCATAGAAACATAGAATGTGACGGCAGATAAGAACCATTCGGCCCATCTAGTCTGCCCAATTTTCTAAATACTTTTATTAGTCCCTAGCCTTATCTTATAGTTAGGATAGCCTTATGCCTATCCCACCCATGCTTAAACTCCTTTACTGTGTTAACCTCTACCACTTCAGCTGGAAGGCTATTCCATGCATCCATTACCCTCTCAGTAAAGTAATACTTCCTGATATTATTTTTAAACCTTTGCCCTTCTAATTTAAGACTATGTCCTCTTGTTGTGGTAGTTTTTCTTCTTTTAACTATGGTCTCCTCCTTTACTGTGTTGATTCCCTTTATGTATTTCAATGTTTCTATCATATCCCCCCTTTCTCGTCTTTCCTCCAAGACCCTGTAACCTTTCCTGCAAAGTTTTATCCTGCAATCCATTAACCAGTTTAGTAGCCCTTCTCTGAACTCTCTCTAAAGTATCAATATCCTTCTGAAGATACGGTCTCCAGCAGGGCCAGATTAAGAGCCCAGTGGGCCTGGTGCTGACAATTATGAGGGGCCTAAGTACAGAACCTTTTGACCAAAAACACTAAAACAGTCATACCTCTCAAGCGTTATGTATCTGGTGGTGATGTTGCCAGAGGGAAACTCATAAGATGCAGCTATAAGAAAACTCAGATTCTCTTAAAATATGATAATCCCTCTAATTCATGCTTTCATCTTTCAAGTAAATCCATACTCGCAAACAGCAGTGTCCAGTTAAGCAGGAAGTCAATGGGCGGTGTAAAAGGGTGGGCCACTGACGCGCATCATGTAACCAGAATTCCCGAAAGGGACGAACATGCCCAAAAAGGAGGCGTGTCTGCTCAAAGAATTGGAAGTCTAGCCTGGCATGAATGCATGTCAGGCTGCCTGCCAAAAATGCATGCTGGCCAACAGCATCCTGAGCTTGGCATAAATGCATCTAATGACGTGCTCGCTTCATGCTTTCTAAGGATTGTCTCCTAGCACTCACATGTCTCCTTACTTTCTTACTAGCAGGCAGAAGTTCCTGGTACAGAGATGTCTGTCTGAGACAGAGAAAAGGTGGGTGTAGTGAGTGTAGAAGAAAGGGAATATGCTACAGTGTTAGAGAGACCAAAGTCAGCATTACCTTAACTAATTTAATTTCAGCCATTTCACACAAGTTTTGTTTCCATATATCCCTCTTCAGTTTAATTTCTTGAACAAGAGTTTGTGAAGAGTAGTAGAGGTTGCCACCTTTCTTGGAAAAAATACTGGCCTAAAAACTACTTACAGTTTGATTCTGCTGTATAGATGGATGTATAGATGGATACTGGCCTAAAAACTACTTACAGTTTGATTCTGCTGTATAGATGGATTGCTCCCAGTATCTCGCTGTCTCCCTGTGTCCCCATGTCGCCCAGTGTCTTCTAGTGTCTTTGTCCCCATGTCTCCCAGTGTCCCCATGTTACTAGGGGACACTGTGAGACATGGGGACACTGAGACTATGTATTACACTCTCCCTATGTATCACAGTGTCTCAGTGCCCCATGTCTCCCAGTGTTCCAATGTCTCTATGTCCCCATTTCACCCAGGGTCCCCTAGTGTCTGTGTCCCCATGTCTCCCATTGTCCCCATGTCACTAGTGGACACTGAGAGACATGGGGATACTGAGACACTTGGGGACATTGAGACACTTGGGGACACTGGGATACATGTGGACACTGAGATACTAGGGACACTGGGAGACATGGAGACACTGAGACACCAGGGACACTGGCAGGGAGACATGGGGACACAGACACTTGGGGACATTGTGTCCCTGGTGTCTCAGTGTCCCCATGTCTCCCAGTGTCCCCAAGTGTCTGTATCCCCATATCTCCCAGCGTCCCCTAGTATCTCAGTGTTCCCCGGTCTCAGTGTCTCCTAGTGTCTATGTCCCCATGTCTCAGTGTCCCTAAGTTTTCCAATGTGTGTCGCCATGTCTCAGTGTCCCCATGTGTGTCTGTGTCCCCGTGTCCCCAAGGGTTTCAGCGTCCCCAGAGGTCTCCCTGTGTCCCCATGTCTCACAGTGTCCCCATGTCTCTCTGCAGTCTTTACCCCATCCCTCACTTCCCTGAGCTGTGTCTGCAGGCTGGAAGCTGCTGTCTGGACTCTCTGTGCTGTGTAGATGCTCATCCATGGATCAGTGAGTAGAGATGCCGGTATATGCTGTAACTTCCTATCCCTGCTTCTCCAAACACACAGCGACCCCTACTGCCCGTTGTTGGTATTGCAGAGTAAACTCTGTTTATACTGAGAAAAATACCGGCATTTGTATTGCCAGCAATACTGCAATACCGGCACGACTTCAAATAGATACCACCCAGGTGGCAACCTTAAGAGTAGTGTGTAAAAAAAAATAGATATAATTTTGCTTTGGAAAAAAATCAATGGGCCTATTGCATGGGCCTGGGCCTGGGCCTGGAGCTGCAGCTCCATCAGCCCCTATGTTAATCTGGCCCTGGTCTCCAGTACTGCGTACAATACTCCAAGTGAGGTCTCATCAGTGTTCTGTACAATGGCATGAGCACTTCCCTCTTTCTACTGCTAATACCTCTCCCTATACAACCAAGCATTCTGCTAGCATTTCCTGCTGCTCTATTACATTGTCTGTCTACCTTTAAGTCATCAGAAATAATCACCCCTAAATCCCTTTCCTCAGATGTTGAGGTTAGGACTCTATCACATATTCTGTACTCTGCCCTTGGGTTTTTACATCCAAGATGCATTATCTTGCACTTATCCACATTAAATGTCAGTTGCCACAACTCTGACCATTTTTCTAGTTTACCTAAATCATTTGCTATTTGGCTTATCCCTCTTGGAACATCAACCGTGTTACATATCTTAGTATCATCAGCAAAAATACATACCTTACCATCAAGACCTTCTGCAATATCACTAATAAAAATATTAAGAATGGGTCCAAGTACAGATCCCTGAGGTACCCCACTGGTGACAAGCCCAAGCTTCGAATATACTCCATTGACTACAACCCTCTGTTGCCTGTCATTCAGCCACTGCCTTACCCATTCGACAATATTGGAATTCAAACTTAAACATTGCAATTTATTGATAAGCCTTCTATGTGCAACAGTGTCAAAAGCCTTACTGAAATCTAGGTAAGCAATGTCTACTGCACCACCCTGATCTATAATTTTAGTTACCCAATAAAAAAATCAATAAGATTAGTTTGGCATGATCTCCCTGAAGTAAACCCATGTTGTCTCTGATCTTGAAATCCATGTATTTTTAGATGTTCAACAATCCTATCTTTTAACATGGTTTCCATGACTTTCCCCACTACTGAAGTAAGGCTTACTGGCCTCTAGTTGCCCGACTACTCTCTACTACCTTTCTTGAATGGGTACAACATTCGCTAACTTCCAATCTTCTGGGACTACTCCTGTTAACAATGATTGGTTAAATAAATCTGGTAATGGTTTTGCTAGTACACCACTAAGCTCTTTTAATAGCTTTGGGTGTATTCCATCAGGTCCCATTGACTTATTTGTCTTTACTTTTGACAGTTGAAATAGAACCTCTTCCTCTGTAAACTCACATGTAACAAATGACTCATTTGTCCTTTTTCCTAAAAGCAGCCATCTAAGTGGCCAGTGAAGTTATCACTAGGCTGTAATGAAAATGTTCTCTGAAAATACAGTGTTTACAGCAAAAAGCCTGAAGGTAATGATTGTATTCACCAGAACAAATACAATAAGCTGTAGTTGTTCTGGTGTGGTAGATGGCAATGTTTGCCATCTAGCTTTAAAGCTCAACACTGCCATCTACTTGTTTCTTGGTCATACAATCCAGCAGGATGGGGTTATGTTACTGTAAAAATACAGAGTATCTCTTAGTTCATTTACCATATATTAACAAGGAAAACAAATGTTTAGACAGCAAAGAAACAAGTATGTCGATTAGAGGAAATGAATAGACACAGAAGATCTCAGTACTGCCATCTACTTATCTTATGGCCGTAGAGCTAAAGAGAATATAATTCAATATATCACTTTATTTACTATGTATCCTTTAATTAGTAGGGATGTGCATGTGGAAAATATTTGATTCGGTTAGGCATTCTGAAATTCGGCACTTCGGAATTTTGGGACTTCAGAATTTTGGGACTTTGGTACTTTGGATGTTCTCTTGCAGCCGCTGAGTAGATAACTCCCTAATTCCCACGGTATTAGGGAGTTATCTACCAAAAGGCTGAAAGACCTAAATTGGCCTTCCAGTCAAATTTACTAATACTAAGTAAAAATTACTTAGTATTAGTACATTCTGCCCCTACTTGCTATAGTGGCTGCTCAGTGTTAAGTGCCCCCCGGCCCCCACCCCTGAGCGGTGGATGGGGACCTTAAAATACTGGGCCCTAAATAAAAATGCTACCCCCCACAGGTGACTAGAGGTCCCCAATCCCCTAGTCACCCCCTCCCCAAAAACTTTTAAATCCCTACCTACCCCCTTCACCCTACAAATAGCGAGGGGGGAACAATGACTAAGTAGCTGTAAAAAAAAAAAAAAAAAGAAATAAAACTTACCATTTGATGTCTTCTTTTTTTCTAAAATCTTCTTTTTTTCAGCCTCAGAAAAGGCCAAATAAAAAACCATAATATCTGTTGCACTTAAAAAAAAAAAAAAAAAAAAAAAAAAATCCAACAAAACCCCCTCGATGTTGAAAAAATAATCCATCTTCGCCTATGGAGGGCACCGCGCAGACTGAGCTCTGCATGGCGGGGGAAGGCTTATAAATTAGGCTCAGAGCACTCTTGTTGGTTGGTTTAAGCCATCCAATCAGAGTGCCCTGACAGGTAAATGAAGAGACTGACAGGTAAGTTTCTACATTTACCTGTCACAGCACTCTGAATTGGTTAGCTTGAAATCCAATCAGAGTGCTTTGTGTCATTTTACACAGCGTGGGAAAGTTCTTTGACATTTTCCCATGCTGTGTAATTTAACTCATAACACTCTGATTGGTTGATTGAAAGTAACCAATCAGAGAGTTATGAGTCAAATTACACAGCGTGGGAAAATTCCAAAGAACTTTCCCACGCTGTGTAAAATGACACTGAGCACTCTGATTGGCTGGATTTCAAGCTAACCAATCAGAGTGCTGTGACAGGTAAATGTAGAGGCTTACCTGTCAGTCTCTTCATTTACCTGTCAGAGCACTCTGATTGGATGGCTTAAACCAACCAACCAGAGTGCGCTGAGCCTAATTGCAGGGCTGGGCAAGGTTTCCCCTGACCTGCTGAACTCAGTCTGTGCGGTGCCCTCCATGGGTGAAGATGGATTGTTTTTTTCGTCTGATTTTTTTTTTTTTTTGGCACATTGGCAATTCAGCTATTCAGACATTCAGAAGTCTCCAAATGTCTGAATTGCCTGAAATTCGTCCAAATTGACATTCGGAACTAAACGACTTGCACGTGTCTATTAGTTAGCAGGAGGGGAAAAAAAATATCAAAGTAGAGGAACAAAACCATCACTTCCCATACCATACGTTAATAGATAAATCCCATAAGCAAGTGGTGGTGGAAGATGCCTATGTAAGTGTTTAGCGGTGTTAGGTATGGTTATTTTAGGCAAAAATGGAATGTAGTTCATTCAAAGTAGACTTAGCCTAACAAAAATGATTTGGTATTCTTGACTCTCTAAAGTGTATATTTGTGCTTCTGACTGATTAATGTAAAACACTCTCAGAAGAGGTGCTGAAGATTAGGGGATCAAACCATGTATGACTGCCTATACTGTGTGTGTCAGTAGTCATGTTGCAGGCAGGGTACACTAAGAAGAATCTGTTTGCAAAGCCTTTTTTCTGTTACTGTGTACAGTCTATAGGGAAAGCATTGGATTGGCTAAAATCGGTACGGGGCGGGGACAAATGCCGTTTTGGCCAAACAGGACTTCCTCGTAGAAATGCATTGACTCAATGCATCTCTATGAGCAATATTCAGCGTCTCCATTCAGAGCGTGGGGACGCTGAACGGCAGGGCTGCTCACTGTGCAGCACTGAGCCAGGAAGCCCCTAAAGTGGCCATCAGAGGAGTGGCCACTTGGAGGTGTCCCTAAGGGCAATGTAAAATGCCTGAAGGGAGCTATTATACTCCCCAGAACAACTACATTAAGCTGGAGTTGTTCTGGTGACTATAGTGTCCCTTTAAGGCTATGTGTTTTACATTTTACATTGGAGTGTGCCTGCTACCACTGCATACACAGCTGAGAGAAGCTGCTAGGGCACTGTTTTTTTTCTGGACTAAAGAGCGGTCACTGACGCTACAGACTGGATATTTGGGAAGCTTTGTTGTTGTCAGGGTGGAAAATAACTCCTATCCTCAATTTGACATCAATAAAAGCTGGAAAGAAGATTACAATCAGTCATTTAAATTCTTTCAAAACCACTTTCTCATATATTTCTATGCATCCCTGTTTTAGATGTATAGGATACAATATTGATTTATTTTGCTGGTTTGCATGTTTAAAAACTTCCTCTTTCTTATTACTTAAATTAGAAATATTCCTTTCATTTTTTTTTCTCAAGGTTAGATTCCTACCATAATTTAAAACATCAATATATGCATTAAAGGAATAAAAAGGTGCAAACTCCAATCCCTTATTAAGAACTAGAATCTTCTCATTGGTTAATTTATCGGAGTGTAGATTCTTTATACCCAATGGTTTTCTTTCCTCTCTCTTTTCCTTTCCAGTCTTCCGTTTTCCTCCTGTATTTCCCCAATACTTATATTTCTTCTATCCTTTTCAGTGTTACTCATCCAGTCATTTGTTTCTATAAAAAAATCAGTATTGTCCTCTTTTTCTCTTAATTTTTTTTTTTTAACGATTTCTGTTCGTAGTAAACTACGTAGATTTATGGGGTCTATAAAAATCTATATTTTTCCTTTGAAAATGTCCCCTCCATTTATCCGCTTTAAATTTCCCCCATATTTTACTTGTTTTTCTTGTGTACAGGAATTCTGCCGAGCTGAAAAACGGCATGGACTAAATTATGCTGTCCCCCCCCCCCCCCCTTTTTTTTTAGCTGAAATCTAATGTTAATGATACTGAGTGAAGAGCGATGATGAAGTGCATGCAGAGACAGGACAGCCTACAAAATATAAATTACATTTTGTTTCCGTATAAAATATTGTTGGTAAGACTTTAACTGTCCCCATTTGAGGTGACAGGGGACAATGCCACCTGCACTAAAGCTCTGTGTCAGATCAAATAGTAATAAACCACTCAATATGTTTTTTTTGCTTTATGTCAATAGTCAAACAAAATAAACAGTGTTATTATTAAGCATTAGTCATGTTACCCAGCATAATAGTCTAAAAGCATGGTTAAATTGCAGATAGCAATACCAGATGCAATACAGCTGAGATTTAATCACAAGAGCAGCTGCTATTTAATCCTAATAATCTTTACATTTTGAAAATCTCTACCATATTGCTAAAATATTACAAAATAAGCTGATGAAAACAAGAGTTGGACAAGCTATGACTTTTTGCAAAAAAAAAACAATATTAACCAAATGGAGTATAAACCAAAGAAAATGTGTGAAGGACAATCTTTCATAACAAATCCGCAACAAATTTGCACCCTTTATGCATGTGTTAAAGCATGCAACTTTCTATACACTGTCACTAGGGAGGGTAATAGTAGACTGGTACCATATATATATATAACAATCTACCTCAACATCACAACATTAAAACCACCTGCCTAATATCGTATAGGTCCCACTCATGCTGCCAAAACAACTTTGATGTGTCGAGGCATGTACTCCACAAGACCTCTGAATGTGTCCTGTGGTATCTGGCACCAAAACATTAGCAGCAGATCCTTTAAATCCTGCCAGTTACGAGGCAGGGCCTCCATAGAACGAATTTGTTGTCCCAGCCCATCCCACAAATGCTCAATACAATTGTGATCTGGGGAATTTGGAGACCAAGGCAACACCTTAAACATTTTGTTATGTTCATCAAACCACTCATGAACATTTTTTGCAGTGTGGCATGGTAATTATCCTGCTGAAAGAGGCCACTGTCATCAGGGAACACCATTGCCACAAAGAGGTGTACGTTATCTGCAGCGCTCTCTAGGTAGGTGGTACATGTCAAAGTAACACCCACATGAATGCCAGGGCCTAAGGTTTCCCTACATAACATTGCCTCCACCTGCCTTCCTTCTTTCCTTAGTGCATCCTGCTGCCATCTCTTCCCCAGGTAAATAATGCGCCCACCAGGCCATCCACCTGATCTAAATGAAGATGTCAGATAAGGCAACCTTCTTCCATTTCTCCATAGCTCAATTCTGATGCTCATGTCCCCATTGAAGGCACTTTCAGAGATGGGCAGGGGTCATCTTGGGCACTCTGACCAGTCTGCGACAACGCAGCCCCATATACAGCAAACCACAAAGCACTGTGTGCTCTGACACTTTTCTATCATGAATACACTATAAACTAGATACAAATTCATACACCCCAGTGTGAGCACACAAATATATTTATGTTTGCAAAAATGAGATGAGAACTTCCACATTTGTATAGCAGCAGCAGCTACATGAGTCTAAAACATAAAAAAAACACAAACACACAGTGTACTCCATGACATATAAACTGAATCTAAAAGAGCTAAAATAAAACTCACAAAATGAGACAGAATGCAGGAATCTTCAGTTAAAAATCTTTATTGTGAATGAACAATTAATAAAATATATACAAAATATATGAGAAAAAAAACGACTACAGTAGTAATCAGCGTGACAACATAAGTCATAATATAAAACTTTGAAAAGTCCCAGAGATTAGTTTTTTCGGGACTTTGCGGTTATTTATATTTTGAAGAATTTTTTTTTTTTTTTTTTTTTTTTACATATTTCTTATATATTTTATTTATTGTTCATTCACCTTTCTATCATGGCCAGCATGTTTTTTCTGCAATTTGAGCTAAAGTTATTCTTCTGAGCGATTGGACCAGATGGACTAGTCTTTGCTCCCCACATGGATCATTGAGCCTTGGGTGCCCATGACCATGATGCCAGCTTACCGGTTGCCCTTCCTTGCAACACTTTTGGTAGATACTAACAACTGCATACCGAGAACATCACACACGAATTTCCATTTTTAAGAAGCTCTGACCCAGTCGTCTAACCATAACTATTTGGCCCTTGTTAAAGTCACTTTTTGCTTGCCCATTTGTCCTGCTTCCAACACCAGAAATTTAAAAACTGACTGTTCACTTGCTTCCTAATATATCCCACCCCTTGGTAGGTTCCATTGTAACAATATAATTAATGTTATTCACTTCATCTGTCAGTGGTTTTAATGTTGTGACCGCGTAAAGTATATATGTATACACACACACACACACACACACACGCTATTTTTGCATCTTCCTGTTGAAATTTAACTTTTCAGGAATTTTTTTCAAAAGCTACACCCCCATGACATTATGACACATTTACAGATAATTATGTTGTTGTTTTTTAACATACTGGAGTTTTCAAATAGAAATATGGATAAAAAAAGAAAAATGAGCTGGATAGAGGCTGAATTGTACTGTGTCTCCCCAGCCCGTCTACCCACATATATGTAACAGAACGTTAACCATACATTACAATCTTAAATGTGGAAGGTGCCGTGTTATCACCCACCATACATTAAGGGATTTTAAATGATGGTCAGAAATAAACTGTGTATATAATGATCCTGCCCCCACACAAGGAATTCGATTTTTACATGTAATACGCCCCCAATAGGGTATATATCAACTACAGCCTTGCAGAGTCAGAATATAATAATAATCATCACAGTCCATTGACATTTTGCAGTTACTGGCAACTTACACATACAATTTCCCTATAAAGAAAAACCATGCTCATCTTTAACTAAGAAACAAAACATCCATTTCCAACTTCTGGTTAAAGTAACAACACACTGGCTTCACCGACCTGTAAATCAGGGGTAGGTATCTGCACATTTGGTCTTTACTTCAGTTCTTTAGATTTCAATAAACATTACCAGTGTTATAATTAACCTTGTTACAGACCCCTGTCTGTCAACTTAGAAAACAGGACACGTAACTTCCTGGTTAGTTTAGCTCAGTGGTGTTAAATTCAAGAGGCAGCAATTGCCCATAGCACCTGCCTTCTAGAGACATCTCCTTGAGCTGCATTGGGAAGTCTATGATTGGACAGCGACAGAAAGCCTGGGCGGGGTTAGAAGGGGAGGACTTACAAAGGCTACAAACAAGAGATCTGCGGGGTTTGCATGTTTTTAGAAATAATCCTAATGAAAAAATGTGTGACTAAATGCATGCATGCTTTCATTAGGGGGTGTATATTAATAACGACTTGAGATTTGTTTATTTGGTATTTGGCAGCAGAGTGTCCCTTTAAGTTGCTGCTAATACTCTCTTGCAGCAGAGGACAGTTTGGCATCAACCTGGAGTCTTCCATTTTGTTTTGCAGTTGTTTACAAACTGCTGTGTGGATAACATACTCCTCACTAAAAAAAATAGAAGTGAAATATAAATACTGCCACTGACAATTCCATGCACCTTATCACATAATTAATAAATAGTTATTCTTTATACACATATATGCCATCTATATAACCACCATCATATTGTTCAAGGTAATGCTTCTGTCTCCCCTGCTTCAATCTCCTTATAAATATATTTTCTATTTTTGGTGTGATTCAATTAAACAAAGCAGATAGCAGATCACCAGCAGGAAGGAAGGGATTCTCCATAGCTCTTCATTCTTTGAATTAGCCGTAATGTAAAAATACATAACAATTATCTTTCCTTGTATGCCCTTGTTGTGTACAGTAGAAAATATCAAAGCATCTGTGTCACAACAGTTTGTATTGTGTGACACATTTGTGACTAGTTGGCAATTTATACTACAGTGCGACCTAAGCATATACAGTCAGAACGCCTGAAATCCAGGGACTAATTTTGTGTGGATAAGGTTTTTTCCCCACTATTGACAGTTTTTTAACTGTCTCCAAATCCTGCTGCTCCTAAGTATTTAATCTATGATGGTGCAAATGTTTTGCTGGAGTTGTGATACTGATGAAACACTGGGCATGGGAATTCTTGCAAACTGCTAAGTTATGTTTTAATTCTTGTATGTTTTATGTGTGAACAGTATATGAATATATGTGCATGTAAAAACACTAAGCCATTTTTCTAGCCTACCCTTACCTTTTGTGTCACTACACCCATGTAAGCTCATTGAGCAGGAACCTCAACCCCTCTGTTCCTGTGCGTCCAACTCGTCTTGTTACAAATACTTGTCTGTTAGTCCACCAATTGTATAGCGCTGAAGAATTTGTTTGCGCTTTATATATATTAACAATAATAATAATCGTGTGTAACTGTGCTGGTGTACATACTGTACAGTGTACCTAAATATATACATGCATATAGTGTGTGTGTTTTAGTAACAAATATATTTGTGATTGAACATGTCTATAAAACATGAGCATTAAATATCAAACAATTTCCCGTTCTGTCTCTTTTTTGGTTGCCAAGGATACATGATTTCTTGAAGCTAGTTGCTGCCCCATGTCTTTCTTGATCTCTTACTGGCATTTTCACATCATTCTGCCACCAGTGGCATCAGTACACTATTTAGCTAATTACCAGCCAACAGACTACTATCTATTTGGAGCCCCGCTGTGCTGTACCTTGGTATCGTATTCTTTTGCTGTGACTCAATTTTGTTGACTACCGCTGTTTCTGTTTATCTGACCTCGGTCCATCCATCACATCTTTCACACTATTTGCTCCCTGCTTTGATGTTTTGCCCCGTCCACCTTTATATGTGCCCCTGTGCTCCTGCTATTTTTCCAGTTTTTTTTTAGTTCTTTTACATCCTTGAAAATAAAAATGGATCA
The DNA here is from genome assembly GCF_036172605.1 of Pelobates fuscus. Lineage (NCBI taxonomy): Eukaryota > Metazoa > Chordata > Amphibia > Anura > Pelobatidae > Pelobates > Pelobates fuscus. Next base: position 129,121,983 of record NC_086326.1, read on the forward strand.
TACCAACATAAGCCCACGACTAGTTGGCTTAGATATAAACATATCTCTGTGTAAATGCAACCATCATAAAAAGCCTTTCAACATATCCTATCATCTTTAAATTTTAATTTGTGAGGCATGATGATGTTAGCCTTTTCTTTGTGCTGTTCTAATGTTTTTTTGTACCATGTGGTGCCACCTGCATTTAGGTGGAAAATGCAGGCCTGTTAAAATGTGGCCTTCCAGTGGTGTGGTATATATTTGAACAAGCAGGGTGATAGCGTAATCATTTTTGTCCCTTCTGTTCCTTAATCATTTTAGATTTTTGCGCTCTCCCCCTTTTTTCTTGTTACAAAAATCAATATTAAAAAAAAACCTTTAATCCAGAGCCAAGAAAGATTTAAGTCATCAAGATTGATGGTTTTTGTTCAATCAAATATTTTGATTGAGAATCATTTCAGATGTATGGTCAGCAGTCATGCTCAGACATGCTCAGTAGGTATGTCAAGAACCATGTTATTACTTGGCTCTTCAATAGCGAGACAGTGCAGCAATAGCCCTCCATCCCATGCTGCCCAAGGAATATCATTGCCAAGGCATTATACTACTGAGATTAGATGCCAACTGCCATAAAAAATGATTGGCCCACAGCAAATAATGTCATAGCCCATTCTACAGGACTACGTGCAATAAAGGACTCAGCAAAACTATTTGATTGGACCCCAAGCTGGGTGATCACCATGTGGAACCAGTCACAGTAAATGTATTATCTACAATCTACTAAATAGTAACCTTTTAGAGGTTTGTGCTAGGGTCAGTGGTATGGCCCTTCAAGTTCTCAAACAAAAACCTGACAAAAGCATACATGTGGGTTATTATTGTATTCACTATTAATGAGATTATTTACTGTAAGAACAATCAGGATGTGGAATTCTCTGCCTGAAGAAGTGGTTTTATCAGAGTCCATACAGATGTTCAAACAGCTACTAGATGCATACTTGCAAAAACAGAATATTCAAGGATATCATCTTTCAATGTAGGGTAATAACTGCTTGATCCAAGGATTAATCTGACTGCCATTCTGGGGTCAAGAATGATTTTTTTCCCTAGCTTGTTGCAAAATTGTGCTGACAGCCGGCAGGGGAGGGAGTGAGAGAGGACCCGGGAGCTCTTACCTGCAGCTCCTCCGGGTCCTCCTCTCGCGAGATTTGGAGCGTTGCCGTGGTAACCACGGCAACGCTCCAAATCTCGCGAGAGTGAACTCTAGCCCTGTAACTGGGCTAGAGTTCATCTCACCACCACTGGGACCACCAGGGATTCCCCACCGGACCACCAGGGACTAAGAAATGTCCCCCCTCCTCCCAGTAAAGGTAAGAAGGGAGGGGGGACATGAATATATTAATTTTAATTAAATAAAAAATATATAAAAAAGCCTCCCTACCCTCCTTACCCCCCATACACACACTGCCCCCATGCACACACTACACACATTGCCCCACAAACACTGCCCCCATGCACACACTACACACACTGCCCCACAAACACTGCCCCATACACACACTACACACACTGCCCCACAAACACTGCCCCATACACACACTACACACACTGCCCCACAAACACTGCCCCCATGCACACACTACACACACTGCCCCACAAACACTGCCCCATGCACACACTACACACATTGCCCCACAAACACTGCCCCCATGCACACACTACACACACTGCCCCACGCACATACTACACACACTGCCCCACAAACACTGCCCCCATGCACACACTACACACATTGCCCCACAAACACTGCCCCCATACACACACTACACACACTGCCCCACAAACACTGCCCCCATGCACACACTGCCCCACAAACACTGCCCCCATGCACACACTACACACACTGCCCCATACACACACTGCCCCACAAACACTGCCCCATGCACACACTACACACACTGCCCCACAAACACTGCCCCCATGCACACACTACACACACTGCCCCCAAACACTGCCCCCATGCACACACTACACACATTGCCCCACAAACACTGCCCCCATACACACACTACACACACTGCCCCACAAACACCGCCCCTATACACACACTACACACACTGCCCCACAAACACTGCCCCCATGCACACACTACTGGCGCCATAACTACTACACTGAGCTGTAGTGGTTATTGTGCCTGGATTATTTCTTTCAATAATCTACAAGTGCCCCTCCCGAGATCAGGTTCTGGATCCGCCACCGGTGCGAACTGTGCGGTCGCACAGGGCGCCATAACACAAGGGGCGCCCTGGCAGCCGACACGGCTCGCAAGCTGAATCCATGATGGTCCAGTGGTGCAGCTAGCAGGAGCTGCAGCTAGATCATCATAACTTTTCCCTCGCGGTTCTGGCGCTCACTTAGTGAGTCAGAGGCAGCCTCAGAGATTCACAGCCTGCGCTCTGACTCCACACAGCGCCAGAACCTCGAGGGAGAAGCTATGATCAGCACTCCCTGCTATTCACCTCCAGCCCACCAGAGGCCAGCACTGGAGACCAGGGACATAGGAGACTTGTGATCGGGCACCAGAGAGAAGGGGCACTGCATGGAAGCAGAGGCAGCTTGGGACAAGGTAGGTAGGAGACTGAAATACAGCCTTGAGTTCCCAGCCACAGAAACTCCCCCAGTCTGTGACTGGGAAAGAAGCTGCTGAGTATAGGTGGTGTTACATCAGCATTAGTCTGCTGGTGTAACACTACCTACCTATCCTGTCTGTTGATAAGGGAATCTTTTAAGCAAACAAAGAAGTTTGAATGACTATCTGTTCCTGTCCAAATTAGAGATGTTTAAATCGCGTATACGCAGAAGTAAATTCACACTGACACAGAGTTCAGATTAGATGAAAGAACTTCAGGAAATTTATTGGCTTCTGTTAAAAAGCGGGCTTGCAAGCCCTTTTAAAGGCAAAATTACATCATTGAAAGAAATCAAGATACGAGCAAGAAAACATTGTCAATTGGTTAAAGGTGTAAGTGGTCAGTCAAATGCCCTCCTTGTTGGGTGTTACGTCTTTATGTCATAACTGACGTCATAAAGTTCTCCTACAGGTTTCGGCTCCATTTTGCTAAGCACGAGGGAGCTTACTCGATGGGAGGGGGGCTTGGCATCCATCCATAATGAGTGGCTGGTACGTTAAGGGTTTCAAGGTTAGTATCCTTCAGTGTTCTCAAGGCCTTCTTAGCAATTATACATTCTATCAAGACTATCTGCTACAGAGTTTCATTGAATCAGAAGATTCTAGCATTTTCTGCTGACATGCTGTTTCTATGAACAAAGGAATCTTGTAAAGCTTAAACTATGAGGCCTGAGAGCTGAATATGAGAATATAGTATTAAAGGGGCCCAGTAAGGATTATATAGGTTATAAGGGGTCTAATAATTCTACAACACTGTCACATACCCTCATATGTACCCCATTTTTATTAACTCTCACATGAACATGCTATATACATTCAGTCTGCGTATGTGTGGGACCCTGAACCAACAATTTTGAGTCTATGTCTTTATGTGACTGTTTTTGTGATTTTCTCACTATGTATGTGTCTGTGTGTTTTTTTAATATATGTGACTGTTTTTTTTGTCTTATTAAATCAAAACAAGCGGGCCACGGAAAAATGATCAAACATTTACCGGTCCGCGGCGATAAAAAGGTTGGGGAGCACTGCACTAAGGCACACACAAACACACACACACACACACACACACAAAATGAGATGTCTCTATGCAGTCTTATAGGTGAGAATGTGGTTAAGCATATGTGGAGACTATGTGTTGCACTAGGTGTCAGGAAAGTATGATAGGTAGTGCAGGTGTCTTATTCTTCAGATTAAAGTGGAAGCCGGGGTATAGGTCGCTAACTTGAACCCTGTGAGGCATGTCTTCATCTGCACAGTTTCCAGGTTCAAGGCATTTTTTGTGTCTTTACTCTGTAAGTGGCAGAAGGGTCTAAAAAGGGTCTTGCAGGTTTATTCAAATGAAACTCAAATTTACGCCTTGAGTATCTGAACTGAAAGTGTAGCTGGCTGTTTTCCAGTTTGGATATTTTAACCTTAAATTAATTTTTTTATTCACTATGAATTTGGACTTTAGTAAATAACCCTGTTGATGTTCAAGTGACCGGTTTGCAAAGTGGGACCAGCATACAAGAATATTGAGCTAAGTCTAAATATTGGGATATTCTGAGAGACATCAAAGAATTCCCAAATCATAAACGGATGCTGGCATAACACCTTGTATTAACGTTATATAAATATAGATGTGTGATAATAAAGTTGTCCTTCAATGAAATCCCTTAACACAAACAAGTTTCTATTTTTATTTGAGGCCAGAGTATGCCAAACTTAAAGCATAGCTGAATAACCATGAAAGTTATCTTAAATAGCAACTTTAGCACTTACATATAGACCTCCATTTAATATTTTTAGGTGAACGTTTCCAATGATTTACATTTATTAGATAAACTTTTTAAAATTATTTTGAAAAATATGTTAATATTTGATATATATTTTTAATAATTTGAAAAAAAAAAATCAGTTTAAAAGTTCCAAAGTATACAAAGATATTATTAAGTCATTTGAAATGCTTTTACAAAAATCTGGAATTTATTTCACCAAACTGGAAAATCAATTAAACCATATTAGGTTATCAATTTATTTTTTATTTATTTATTGCAGGATCAGCTTTTATCAAAGTATCTCTCATGAATCACAACAAGTTTATCAAATCTAAAAAGACTGCTGTAGTTTGTGGGTCACCCAATCCTGTTTACAATGAAACCTTAAGCTTCAAGTTGGAGCAGAACGAGTTGGATACGGCAAGCCTGAGTCTGTGTGTCTTTCAGAGCAGTGAAGGAGACAGTAAGTGCTTTGCTTCACCTAATGTGTTTCTTCTTGTCGCTGATAGTAATATATAATGTATGCTCAAAAGTAGGATGTGAAGAAGATGTCAAGCCCCCTTATATCAGGGATATTTACCTGATTAACAAGGCTTTGCATACTAGTGCCATCTCTGACATTGCAATGGTATTAGATCTCTCTCTTGCTTTCAACTTTTTTTGGTCTATATGATGGTCTATTCTAAAGTGTTGAGTATCGCTACGGAATCTGATGGCGCTATATAAATAATAAAATAATAATAATAATAATAATAATCTACCTTATTATTCTGAAACACTGTGATCTGGCCGACAAATTCATACCACAAATACTTTTTGAGGGCCTCCCTCTATCCCAAGGGTGGGTAACAGATAGCTCATTAACGCCCTTACCACTCCCCCAAAGCTTAGCCAGCTGGGGATCTACAAGTTTACCCATACTTGTAGGATTGTAGGGCAACAGTCAGGAATAGTCAAGAACAAGCTAATTGAAAATCAGAAAAATCGTGAACATAAGAAACACCAAACTCTGAGCCAAATGAACAGCACAAGGTCAGAGAAGAGCCCTCACATCATGAGCCTTGAAACTTAAAGTGGCACTGTCCCCCCTCCCTCCCCTCTGACAAAATTAGTACTTCATAAAGCTAAGATCTTTATGAAATACTCACATTTCACTTAAATTCCAACCCAATCAAAAGATATACTAAAACAAAGTAGGCACTCGTGCCGTCAAGCCTTGTCAATCCATCAGCCGTCATCAGTGGTCTTGTGGGATCCTCCATAGTCGTCCATGCTCTACATTTACTCATGTGCAAAAGTACAGAAATGACTTTGGCTCCTAGCATGAAAACTGTAATAATTACAGTTGCAGGGTTAAGGGTAGTGGGAGTTGGCACCCAGACCACCCCAATGGGCAGAAGTGGTCTGGGTGCCTGGAGTGTCCCTTTAATTATGCTTTAATTGCTGATGTCTTTCTTAAAGTCAGGGGGATTAGTGAATGGACTCTACCAATTCACTGTTAGCGTTATGTTGATAAAGTGCGCTATACTTTTTAAATGCCTTTATTTTGTATTTATATAGTTCAACTCTATTTACTGTATGCAGTGGCGTACACATGACCCATGGGGCCCCGGTGCGAAAATTTATCTGTGGGCCCCCCCCCCCCCCCCGCGGGCCGGGGCAGCAACACATCGCGGCGGGCACCTGGTCACAGGGGTTGCAGGGCTGCGACCCCTGCGACCGCGGTATGTACGCAAGTGCATGCAGATGCACACACACTTAAAGGACCACTACAGACACCCAGATCACATCAGCTCAATGAAGTGGTCTGGGTGTCAGGTCCCTCTAGTTTTAACCCTGCAGCTGAAAGCATAGCAGTTTCAGAGAAACTGCTATGTTTCACTGAGGGTTAATCCAGCCTCTAGTGGCTGTCCCACTGACAGCCGCTAGAGGCGCTTCTGCGATTCTAAGACACTGAACGTCCATAGGAAAGCATTGAGTAATGCTTTCCTATGGGCGGTTTGAATGCGTGCGCGGCTCTTGCCGCGCATGCGCATTCAGAGCTGAGAGGCGGAGGGATCCCCAGCGCCATGGGAGTCCGGCGCTGGAGAAAGGTAAGTGCTGAAGACACACACACTCTCACGAACAAACGCATACACACTAGCTAACAGACACACACATTTACTGACAGAGACACATTCAGCGGCAGACATACATACACACTCACTTACAAAACATACACTCTCACTGACAAACACACATTCACTAACAGACATCAAACAGACTTACTAACACACACACACACTAACACTCACACACACTTACACTAACACACACTAACACTCACACACACTAACACACACTTACACTAACACACACACACACTAACACTCACACACACACACACACACTAACACTCACTCACACACACACACACACACACACTAACACTCACTCACACACACACACACACACACTAACACTCACTCACTAACACTCACTCACTCACACACACACTAACACACACTTACACACACTTACACACACAATAGTTTTTTTTTTTTTATTTATCAATCCCCCCAGCCTCCTTACCTTTTGGAGTGCTGAGGGGATTCCCTGGGGTCCAGTGGTGCTGCTGGGCTCCTGGGCGGCCGGTCAGGCTGGCGCGCGAGGGAGCACTCTCCCCTGAGTGCTTCCTCTTCAGCTCCCTTGCGCGCCGCGTAGGGATGCCGGCGCCGGAAGATGACGTCATCTTCCGGCTCCGGTATCAGTGCGGTGCGCGAGGGAGCTGAAGAGGAAGCACTCAGGGGAGAGTGCTCCCTCGCGCGCCAGCCTGACCGGCCGTGGGGTGACAGCAGGGCCAGCCTCGGGGGGCCCTGAGGTGGCCGGCTCCTGGGGCCCCCAGGAGAAGAGGCTGGCCCTGTGGGTACATACAGGGTCGCAGGGGCGGCCGGGCCCCCTGGTGGGCCGGGCCCGGTCGCAGCCGCGACCCCTGCGACCCTGGTATGTACGCCACTGACTGTATGAGTGTATGTTGCACTGCAGACAATTGTTTTTCAGTTGACATTTCTGTAAGCTGAATTGTTAGTAATGCCTTCAGTGTCCTTGCAAATACCTATAAGCATTCTATTTATACAATTTTTCTATGACAAATTTCTATCATGGCTGGGCTATCTTTCACTCCCCATGTGCATCAATGAGCCTTAGGCATTCATGACCCTTATGCCAGTTTACTGGTTGTCCTTATTTGCACCACTTTTGGCAGGTACTAACCACTTGTGACGGACCCTCCGTCAATCGATGCTCCTAGTGCTTACCAAGGACCATCAGCACCGCACCAGACACCATAAGCACTGCAGACCCCACGAACCGCTGCAGCTTGGTTGGGGGTCTCGCCGTCTCCTACCCACCCTGGGCCTACGACAAGGCTCCAGGCTCCAGTGGGTGTGCCTCTCTTCCTTCAGAGAGTGAAGCAGGAACAGCTCTTAGAAGAGCTAGTGATTAGCATCCAGGGGAGTATGCAGAGTATAGCAATCCCCAGTGTGATATAGCAGTACCCTACAACACGAGACAAGGCTGCAAGTTTATGGGAAAGAAGGTCTGAAGGTTTATTGAACAGCTTGAATTTTTATTCTGTTTTTACAGCAAAGGTGACGCTCAGGTGGACCTAGTTGGGCACCGAATACAAAACATACAAACCAATCAAAACAGTAATTAACAGTATGACACTCCCACATACAGTAAACAATCCCTCCCCTCTGCGATATAAAATTAAGGTAGTTAAGGCATTAACTTAATTATCCACAGGCAGAAAAAACACACATTTTTATAAAGTCCCATAAGTCTCCCAAAACATAACATATCCCCATAAATCTTACATCCCCTGAACAACATATCCAGAAATCACCCAGATCGGATCAGGGGTTCAGAAATTTTATGGAAGTCATATTTTTGCCCAGGCGAACCCAGGATTTCATGCCCAAAACAGTTCCATAGATTCGCAGCTAAGTGCCGCTGGAGGACTGACCGTGAACCGCGAGGTTTTCATGCCGAAAATAGTTCCAGGGCATTCGCAGCTAAGTCCCCTGAAGTCTGTTCATGGTTTTAGCCAATGCAAACAAGATGGCCGCCACCACGTATTCGAATGGCGAATGGTGGCCACTTCGACTGTTCGGGAGTTCGAAAAAAAAACAATGTTTAAAGTCCCAATAGCCACAATTAGGGTCTCTCAGACAAAATAAATTAAAGGGGCCGTAGTCACAGGGTAAAAGACTGGCCATTAATCCTCTCCAAAAAACAGTGGCGAAGTTGCTTTCGCCACACCACTGCATTCTGGGAATACAACACAAGACTTGCTGTTTTGGAGATGCGCTGACCCAGTCGTCTAGTCATCACTATTTGGCCCTTGTCAAAGTCACTGAGATCTTTTCCTGCTTTCAACACATGACATTTTAAAATGTGGCTGTTATTTTGCTGTCTAATATATCCCACCCCAATACAGACTCCATTGTAACAATATAATCAATGTTATTCAGTTCACCTGAATGTTGTGACTGATCAGTGTATATGTTATGCTAATATTTTTTCAAAACAAAAAGTGCTTGGTAGTGAAGGGATTAAACTATCTAATTCAAGCTTTAACTACCGTATATACTCGAGTATAAGCCGACCCGAATATAAGCCGAGGCCCCTAATTTTATCCCCAAAAACTGGGAAAACGTATTGACTCGAGTATAAGACTAGGGTGGGAAATGCAGCAGCTACTGGTAAATTTCTAAATAAAATTAGATCCTAAAAAAAATATATTAATTGAATATTTATTTACAGTGTGTGTATAATGAATGCAGTGTGTGCGTATGTGTGTGTGTATGAGTGCAGCGTGTGTGTATGAGTGCAGTGTGTGTGTGCATGAATGCAGTGTGTGTGCATGAATGCAGTGTGTGTGTATGAATGCAGTGTGTGAATGCAGTGTGTGCAGGGCCGGTGCAAGGATATTTGCCGCCGTAGGCAAAACATTTTTTGCCGCCCCCTCCCCCCCCCCCATATGTCCTGACTTCCCCTCCTCCTCCCTCAGTGGTCCTTACCTCCCCACCCCCGTGTTCCTTCACTCCCCCCCCCCAGTGGTCCTGACTCACCCCTCCCCTAGTGGTCCTTACCCTCCCCTCCCCTAGTGGTCCTTACTTCCCCCTCCCCTCCCATAGTGGTCCTTATCCCACCCCCTCCCTCTCATAGTGGTCCTTATCCCCCTTCTCCCTCCCATAGTGTTCCTTATCCCCCCCCATCCCTCCCATAGTGGTCCATATACCCCCCCTCCCTCCCATAGTGGTCCTTATACCCCCCCTCCCTCCCATAGTGGTCCTTATCCCACCCCCTCCCATAGTGGTCCTTATCCCCCCTCCCTCCCATAGTGGTCCTTATACCCCCCCTCCTTCCCATAGTGGTCCTTATCCCCCCCCTCCCTCCCATAGTGGTCCTTATCCCCCCCCCTCCCTCCCATAGTGGTCCTTATACCCCCCTCCCTCCCATAGTGGTCCTTATCCCCCCTCCCTCCCATAGTGGTCCTTATACCCCCCCTCCCTCCCATAGCGGTCCTTATACCCCCCTCCCTCCCATAGTGGTCCTTATACCCCCCCCCCCTCCCATAGTGGTCCTTATACCCCCCCCCTCCCATAGTGGTCCTTATACCCCCCCCCTCCCATAGTGGTCCTTATACCCCCCCCCTCCCATAGTGGTCCTTATACCCCTTTTTTTGTTATTAATTTTTTTATTATTTTTATATTATTATTTCTTGTTTTATTAATATTTTTTTTTTCGTCCCCCCTCCCTGCTTGATATATGGCAGGGAGGGGGGCTCTCCTTCCCTGGTGGTCCAGTGGCAGTTCAGTGGGGGGGGGAGGGGGGCTGGCAGAGCTGTAACTTACCTGTTCTGCAGCTCCTGTCAGCTCTCTCCTCCTCTGCGCCGTCCGTTCTGCTCTTCTGTCAGCTCCCAGTGTAAATCTCGCGAGAGCCGCGGCTCTCGCGAGATTTACACTGGGAGCTGACCGAGGTGCTGACCGGACGGCGCAGAGGAGGAGAGAGCTGACAGGAGCTGCAGGAAAGGTAAGTTACAGCTCTGCCAGCCCCCCTCTCCCCCCAGTCTGTATTATGGCAATGCAAATTGCCATAATACAGACCTTGACTCGAGTATAAGCCGAGTTGGGGTTTTTCAGCCCAAAAAATGGGCTGAAAAACTCGGCTTATACTCGAGTATATACGGTAAAACCCTATATATATTTTCCTTATTATGTAAGCTACAAAAAAGTCCCATTTGGTCAGTTGGTCACTTTATATTACTTCTACCAAAGTGAGACCCACGTTGGAGTCAGAGCAGAGTGACCGTGAAGGGATGTATCTATAAATTAGTAAAGAAATGTAGTGTGGGGGTAAAGTTGTGAAGGCAGAAGGCATGAAGAGTTCAAAAAAGAAGAACATAATCAACGGTGACAAAGGCAGCAGAGAGATCCTGAAGTAGTAGTACGGAGTAGTGATTAGATCATTAGTTATTTTAGTCCGAGTGGTTTCAGTAGAATGAAGGGTGTGGGAAGTCACATTGAAGAAGGTTGAGAAGGCGTGAAAGATGTGTATATCAAGCCATCAAATTATGGCATTTTAGGATGAGTATGACCGTGACATGTTTAAGGGGCGTGGGAACCATAGCAGAGAGATCAGTTAAAGATATGATATAAAAGGACACTCCACTGCCCAAATACAAAGTTACTTTTTTTTATCTCTATTTATTATATACACCCCCAATGGAAACATGCATGAATGTTATTATGCCTTTTTCTTTGTTGGTATATCTAATAAAAGCTGCAGATGGTTTGTATACAATCTTTGCAAACCCTCACCTTTTTCCACAAGCACCTTTTTCCACATTTTGTCAATGCAGTTCAATGAAAGATATTTGAAAGGCAGGTGTTCTGGACAATTGCCTGCCTCTTGAGTTTAGCTGAACTGAGCTAATCAACCTTGGAGTAACAGGGCAGGTTTTCTGATTGACAGCCAAGGGGGGTGTAACAAGGTCAGTTTATAAAAATAAAAAAAGGCAATTTCTATTGAAATCTTCACATTTTGTAAAATGAAAAAAGAGGACACACTCAGCAAGCTAATGTGCCCTAGGTGTTTAGAGTGTCCCTTTAAAGATGGCACAAAGCAAATGTAGAGAGATCTTATAATGGGAGAGGCAATTGGATTGAGGGAATAGGTACTGAGGCAAGAGGAAAGTAAAAGCTCAAACATCTCCTGTTCAGAAAATAGGTAGAAGGCTGAGAGGGTAGGAGGTATAGTCCATTCGGGCTGAGACATTCGGGCTGATTTCCTTAGCTCATTAATATTGTCAATGAAACAGCATGCACAGGTTCTAGCTCTGAGTATAGTGTGGGAAGTGGCTATAGCAGGGTGAAGCAAATAACCATCTGGGATTGTGAGAGTATGTGCTGATTAGATAGGAAATTGTTATTGTTTAGCAAGGAAGAGGGCTGAATTGCAATGATCGTGGAATAATTCACTGAAAATAAATACTATCGATTTCTGAAATACCAAGATAAGAAGAAAAGAGATGAGCGCTACAAAGTATAATGTCTGGTTAAATAGCCAGACATTCTGAATGCCGCAATACAAAAACAGTGCCGCTTTAAAATTGCAAAACACAAAAAAAAAAAACACTTTCAGTTTCAACAATCTTTACATGTAATCTGCAATACTTATCCAGTCCAAGAGTCATAAAGAATAATTCTTAAATAGTGTGCGGCATTCACAATATTAAGTCACTTTAAAAGTCTATCCAAAAATAGCAATCATTTGGAAAGCTTGCCCAACTATATTAGGCTCTAAGCCTTGATTTAATTCACTTTTCAATAGATTCGGTTCTATTTAGCCACCATTAAAGTCAAAATTTTGCAAATAAATCACTTGGAAAGTTTTTAACTGGAAAGCTTAGTAACTTGAGGGCTATGTTATGAACAATAAAGCCACATTTGTTCTTTATTTTCACCCACTTAGATAGGCTTTATCAAAATAAGCCAGGCATTCCCTGTCACTCCATGTATACAGTCCGTCCCTCGTCTCTTGAAGGGATCATTTCTAATACGCAGACTAATATTTTGCTACAAAAAAGCAAACATATTGCATAAAACATAAATAATAAAAAATCATATTTTGGAGTGTCCCTTTAAAGGCCATGTGTAATCAACAAGAATACCAGGACATGTGCTCTGAGAGGTTGTTTTTTATCTCACAGCTCCTATTGTAATTTGTCGTGGTTTAGTATTTTATATTTTTATTGATATTCTTTATTTGTGCTTTCTTATTCTGTGTTTTATTAAGGATGAAAACATACTAACATTGATATAAATTTCAAGTAGATGAAAGAAACCGCAAGTGGTTTCATATTTACTCCCCTAAGATTATTCATGGACAGTTACCTAATACGTCATATTTCTTTTAAAGTGAGTGGAAAATAAAACAGAATTCAATGTGAGAACGTTCAGCTTTCGGCCAACTGTTTCTTCAACCTTCACTTGTCTTATATCTCCAGCGTGGCAGTAAAGCAAATACCTATTCACATTGGTTTGTTATTTTCCATTAAAATTTGTTTCAGTCTTCTGTTAAAGAACAAGGTTCCATTATTACATTTCCGTACATTATCAGCAAACTAAAGGTTGTGAGAAAGGTTGACATTAAACTAAAGCTCTTTATATTTCCTTATAGGTCCCAAATATTTAAATAGCTAGTGTTTACAGTAAAGGTGTGCAGAAAAACATCTTGGAATATACAAAATATCAAACATAGCAACTTTCTAGCAGATGGGCTACAATAGCAAGTAGACCACACTGGTTCTATAATATCAACTGTTAAACAAACAAGAAATGAGTGTCCTATACATAAAATATAACTTTTATTAGTCTGTAACCTTAGAAAACTAATGGGCACAAAATTCCTTTGGGGATAACCTTTATAAATGTTCACATTCTGGATTTAATTCAACCAATAATTATGTCATTCCGGCATCATCACTATTTCGGAATTACTTTCTAACTTTAACTCAGTTCACAAGGGGTTAAAATATTCTAATTTTGACTATTTCCACGTCATCCACTGAGGGGTTTTCCTATTGGCACTCAGAGGGATGATGAATTTTGAAACCACCAATCAGAATGGCAACCCCCTTTTAAAATCCCGGTCATTTCCCACACATCAGTTCCCCTCTGATGAGTTGTGGGCGAAACGCGCGGCAGGGGCACTCGGGGATTTTTGAGCTACAGAGACATTTACTATTGGAATCTTTTATTATATCTATCTCATGCCCTGAGTTACACACTTCTTAACCATTATTGCTATACCCAGACGATAAAGGCTTTTCTTTTATATCTTTAGCGATCTAGCTATACTCCGATATCCATTAGATATTGATAAGCCATTCTATTGTCCCCACAGCAATTACGGTCTTTTCGATCCACAGAGGTGGTTTGATTGTACCTCTTTAGGCAGATACTTTATTAACAATCTTTGATATTTGGTAACCCCTATTTGATATTATTAAGAAGGGATGTCTGTTTCTATTTAGAGGCTACATTTTAGCTACATTGCATTGGTTTACCGACGGGTAACAATGTAACATTGAAACTATTTTTGCACAAACTATTTAGCAATAGATATCTGTCTCGCCCACTGTGGATTGCAAAACAAAGTTTTGCACATACATCTGGGAATAGGTTTCTGAAAACTTTTGAACTAAACCACCCAATTTTGTTAATATTTAACCTTTTGAGATCGAACTTATGGTTATTTAATCTTTCAGAGTTTCCTATTTCTTATGTGTCTTAATATTGCATCAGAAAGTCCAAATTTTGACACACTATACCTGACCCTAGAGGTAATTCAGATGCATATGTGTTTTTTCGAGTTATTGGATAAGGTTTAAGAATATCCTATAATGGGATCTATTTTTACCTTTACTAAATAGTTGACATTGGCACATTGGTATATTACCATATGGAAATATTGGTTCACATATGTTTGACAATTGGATATTTTATCCCTGTTTAACACACCAATTTTAATAGAACTAATAAAAGTTATATTTTATGTATAGGACACTCATTTCTTGTTTGTTTAACGCTTTTTGCCAATGGGTTAACCCCTTATAGAGTGTTCCTCTAGCTTCCTTTTCTCTCATTTCTTTTTTGCTTTATAATATCAACTGGGAACATGTAAATAATTTAGAGTTGACAAAGCTGGACAACTGAAGATTAGAAATCTTTTGCCTGATGTGCTTCTTGATTGGGGCTATTCTCTAGGGCAGGACTGGTTATCTTACCCTTGTATAATGATAAAGGTGATGTTTTCCTTTTTTTATGATGTGTTGCCAAAAAGTCTGCAGGAAACAAGCGATGCTATGAAACAAGCAAGCACTTTGTTGACTCACTCCCGCAAAGAACTTATGATCGGTATTGAAACCTCATTCTGCACGGAGCCCTCATGGGGTGAAGATTGAACCACTTTTTTGCATCGTAGTATTCATTTTGTCCCATTGGACTTTTTGCTTTTTTTATTATTATTTTGAAACTTTTCTTATTTCACAGGTACTAGTTTTAATGCCCCCCATTATTATTATGGCGAGGTAAGGAACGGTTCACTTAATTTTGGGGAGGTAGCTAGGGACTTGGGGACCACTAGCCTCCCTAGGCTGCAGGTTTCAGCAACACCATTTATTGGCACTGCCACTCTTTGTATAATTATTTAGAACCTCTACCCATCACCCATGTGTCAGGGCTAGGTCATTCCACTGTATTTTATCTTTAAAGCGTGCGTAGACAAATACAGTTTAGTTTTCCATGCTGGACAAGAGGTCTGCTCAATCACGTGGACTAGATCTTCTATCCAATCAAGAGGTAAGAAAAAAAAAATGGTGGTTAGGGGACAGCCGGTAAATGATGATTTTATTCACAGATCAAGTGAAGTGAACAAAGGAGGGGTAAAAATGTTAAGCAATAAAGCAACAATACTTCCAAGAAGGATTTTTCTAGATATGTTGACTTCACCTACCAAGAAAGACAATTGAGCAGTGTGTGCGTGTTTTACCTTGCTGTGCCTGTGTTGAAGTGGAAAATAGCCTGGATCCTTGATTCTATCATCTAGTAATACCAGGGGCACTTAAAAAGAGTTGAAGATAGGAGATTGGCACTTGAGCTTGTAAAAATGTCATTGTCCATCCTAATGTAAGACTATTTTACCAGTATACAGTTGTTAATTATTTAGAGAATTTTTTTTTTTTCTTTAGGACACTGTGGAAAAAAATATTTTGCCCAGCCTGGGTTATTGATCCTATTATGAGACTAGCTTAGCAGTTTACTGTTGTTAAACATTTTTTGGGTGATACATTTGGTGATGATAATTCTGTTTCCCCCACCACTGCAGACATAGCACTTTTACCTCCGGCCCAGGAGCTACTGGACTATGATGAGTCAGGACAATCACTAGTGGAAAGGGTTGAGTGGAGAACACTTTGTAGCAATTTTTGAATATCAGTATAGTCACAATAATAATCACCTTTTTTGCTGCGGTTCTGGATTTTACTAATCTTTTTCAGTAAACAAATGTGTCCGAAATGAACAGTGACATGAACCAAATTCTGGCAACGTGAATTTATTTTTTCTTTAGAAAAAATACAGAATGTTTTGCCTTGCACAAGTCTTACATAGTTAGATAGCTGAAAAGAGACCTGTGTCCATCAAGTTCAGCCTTCCTCACATTTGTTTTTTGCTGTTGATCCAAAAAAAGGCAAAAAAAACCCAGTTTAGTCTAGATCTCACAATCTAAGTAGTACAAGATCATCATGTTCTTCCCTTTATATAATGTATGTGTGTGTAGTGGGTGTATATATACGCATATACACACACATACAGAAACATACGTCTGATGTTGAAATAAAGCCAAGCAATTCAACTATGCAAAAAAACAAAAACAAAAATAAAACAAACAAAGGAACGGAGGTGCAGAACGATTGCCGAGGTTGCCCTGCACTGATGAACCAAAATGTGAAATATTTAGAAATATCAGAAGGCAGTTTGTTTGCTATATGGCAGGAAAGTGTTACAGGAATTAGTTCCTACAGGCAACAATGAAGCATGGTGGAGGTTTCTTGCAGTTTTGGTGTTGTATTTGTACAAATGGAAGGAGATTTTGTCAGAGTTAATGGTCTCCTCAAAGCAAAGAAGTACAGGCATCCACTGTGCTATTCTGTCAGGGAGTCATCTAATGGACCACTAATTATTATTATTATTATCACCATTTATATAGCACCAACAGATTCCGTAGCGCTTTACAATATTATAAGAGGGGGGATTTAACTATAAATATGACAATTACAAGAAAACTTACAGGAATGATAGATTGAAGAGGACCCTGCTCAAACGAGCTTACAGTCTATAGGAAGTGGGGTAAAGAACACATGACCTGTAAAATACAGCCAAAGTCATTACAAACTTTCTTCAGTGTGCATTTGAAGAAGAAATTAATAACACTGCCATAGAGGCCCTAATCTCAGCATCATCATCCATCTGGGTTTACATAAGCAGACAGAACTGAGGCTGCCTATACCCACAGAACTGTGTTTAGCTCTCCAAAATGTTTGAAACAACCTACCTTTTGAGTTCCTCAGAAAATCGTGTTCGTGTTAATCTAGATCTGATGCTGTTCTGAAGGCAAAGGGTGATTCGATTTAGATTTTGTCACTTTGTCACTTAAAAAAAACAAAAAACTATTAGCCTTCTATTAAATAATTCTTACTTTACACCCTTTATTTCACTCCTGCCTAAAACTTTTACACTAATCAGGCCCGGACTGGCCATCGGGCACACCGGGCAAATGCCCGGTGGGCCGCGGTGGCCATGGGCCGAGGCCGGCAGGGGAAGTCCCAGGATCTCCCCTGCCGGTCTATGCAGGGCCGGCACTATCCGAGCGCCGGCCCCGCTGTTTTCAATGAAGGGCCGGTGAGGAGATCAGAGATCTCCCTCACCGGCCCCCTTGGACAGACCTGCGGCTGGGGAGGGAGGGGGAGGACCCGGCAGAGCTCTATCTTGCAGCTACGCTGGATTACTCTCGCAAGATCCGGCGCGTTGCCATGGCAACGACCGGATCTCGCGAGAGTGAACTCTAGCCCGCAGGCTAGAGTTCACTCACCCACTGGACCACCAGGGATGGTGTCCGAATGCCGGTCCACCCCTCCCACTCACCAGCATGCCGGTCCCCCCCTCTCGGTCCCCAGCGTGCCGGTCCCCCCCTCCCGAGCTAAAGGTAAGAAGGGAGGGGGGTCATAATGGCTACTTTTTTTTTTATTTTACCCCCCAAACACTCAATCCCTTCTAACATGCACACCCATCACACACAGCACTCTCACACCCATCAGACACAGCACTCTCACACCCATCATACACAGCACTCTCACACCCATCATACAGCACTCTCACACCCATCATACAGCACTCTCACACCCATCACACACAGCACTCTCACACCCATCACACACAGCACTCTCACACCCATCACACACAGCACGCTCACACCCATCATACAGCACTCTCACACACAGCACTCTCACACCCATCACACATAGCACCCTTACACACATCACACACAGCACCCTCACACACAGCCCCCACACATCACACACAGGACCCATCACACACACATACTGCACCCTTCACAGACACCACTGCACCCCTCACACATACACACTGCACCAAACACACACAACCCAATACTTCCGAACATATATATATATATATATATATATATATATATATATATATATATATATACTACAGCACCCCTCACACACATACTGCACTCCTAAACACTTTACGTTCCAGACACACACTAGATCCCTTACCCAACTCTGGATCATATACACACACTAGATCTCTTTATACACTCTGAATCCATCATATACACACACTCAGTAGATCTCACACACATTTTGGGTCCTTCAAACACTCCTGTTTACACACACACTGCACCACCTACACACACACACACTACATTCCTAAAATACACACTCTGGATCCCTTATAAACACACTAGATTCATTGTAAACAACACATACTACACCCCTAAACACACACTCTCTACAAACACTACATCACCTATATACACACACACACACACACTATAGCCTGTATGCACACACTTACTACATCCCCTATACACACATTCTCTACAGCCCCTAGCCACATATGCATTACATTACACCAAAAACACAACATGACTAAAACCAACCTTATTACACAATACCACACCACAATCAGCTCACTCTACACACACGCAATCCCACAAGCAGGCTCCAAACACATGCACAATACTCTTTCCTAGCCCTTTTGTCTCCTGGTATCCATTTATAGAGACACCAGAGACACCAAGGAAACAGAGTGCAAGCATGTTATTAAATTTGCTTGCCCTGTGCAGAACAAATACAGGGCTTTTTTTCTCATTCTAGACCTGGTCTGCCCTGGAAGAGTATTGAACCAACATGTTCACTCTGAGAGGGGGCGTGTTTGTCATTGGTGATGACAAAACACACCCTCTCTGCCCCGCTCCCTTCTTAGTGGGCCGCTGTGATAAAAAAATGCCCGGGCCGAATTTTTCTCCCAGTCCGGCCCTGAGTCACTAATATATATTCTCACACAGAGAGGATCTTTAAACAAAGATAAAATGCAATATTAAAGTACTTACATGGGTATGTATTCTGTTCTTTCCTGTAGGAAGTAACAGCAAGCTGTCCTATTTAGAATTTCAAATAACTTCAGTCTGAGTACTCCTTTTATTTTTTTGCAAACTATGGTCAGCAACCCAGAATTACACAGAGGAAAATAAAATGATAGCAGTCGTTGTCTACAGTAAAATTCATATTTGCTGGAACAATAAAAGTAAAATAGGCATATTATTATTAGTGTGCATTTTCTTACTAAACTTCTACTGAAACATTCATCTCTCTTTAACAAAAAGAAGATTCATAGTACAAGAGAAGATCTCAAAACAGTTATGCAGAACAGAACAGAGAATTAAAATGTCAAAACTTAATTAGATGCCAGCTAAGGCCATCTGTTGCCTGTGCCAGCTGTCTGAGCACAGTATTAAATGACCATAAGGCAGAGTGCATGAGTTTTGTTTTTATTAGAGATACGCCCCCACTACACTAACTACAACTCCTATTATCCTCAGGCACCCACTACAGCCCCTTCACTCATGCACCCACTACAGCACCACCCTCTCCAGCCTCTATTCCCAGGCACCCTCTACAGCCCCTATCCTCCTGCACTCTCAACAGCCCCAGGCACCCACTACACCCCCTATCCCCCTACTTCTACTACAGCCCCTGCAGCCTCTACAGCACCTACCCTCCTGTGCCTACTTCAGATACTAGCACCTCTAGAGCCCCTATACCTCTTGCACCCTTTACAGCCCCTATCACCCTACACCCTCTACAGCCCCTATCTCCTTGCACCCTCTACAGCCCCTATCTCCTTGCACCCTCTACAGCCCCTATCTCCTTGCACCCTCTACAGCCCCTATCTCCTTGCACCCTCTACAGCCCCTATCTCCTTGCACCCTCTACAGCCCCTATCTCCTTGCACCCTCTACAGCCCCTATCTCCTTGCACCCTCTACAGCCCCTATCTCCTTGCACCCTCTACAGCCCCTATCTCCTTGCACCCTCTACAGCCCCTATCTCCTTGCACCCTCTACAACCCCTATCTCCTTGCACCCTCTACAACCCCTATCTCCTTGCACCCTCTACAACCCCTATCTCCTTGCACCCTCTACAGCCCCTATCTCCTTGCACCCTCTACAGCCCCTATCCCCTTGCACCCTCTACGGCCCCAATCCCCCTGCACCCTCTACAGCCCCTATCCCCCTGCACCATCTACTGCCCCTATCCCTCTACAACCCCTATCCCCTTGCACCCTCTACAGCCCTATTCCTTTTCACCCTCTACAGCCCCTACCCCATGGACCCTGTACAGCCCCTACCCTCTGCAACCTCTATAAACCCTATACCTCCTGCACCCACTACAGCCCCTACCTCCCAGCACTCTCTACAGCTCCTATCCCCATTCACCCACTATAGCTCCTATCTACCCTGCACCCTGTAGAGACCCTAAAGCCTCATGCACCCACTACAGCTCCTGGTACCCCCATGTACCCACTACAGTCCTTATCCCCATGCACCCACTACAGCCCCTATCCCAGGCACCCAATACAGCTCATATTACCCCCATGCCCCCACAATTCAGCCGTTACCCTCATGCACCCACTACAACCCCTATTACCCCATGCACCCAATACAGCCCATTATTACACCCATGCACCCACTTATCCCTTTCTGTGCCCACCACAGCCCCTATGTCCTTTAGCACCTACTTCAGCCCCTATGTTCCCACACACACCACAGCTTTTATCCTACTTACATACGCACTACAGCCTCTATATCCCCCACACACAGTAGAGCCTCTATTTTTCATACACACACACATACTACAGACCCACTAACCCCCAGATGCCTACTACAGCATCATCCCACGCACACTGCAACACAACCAACCCTCACTACTCACATACTACACTGCAAACAGCCCCATCCACACACACAATCCTGCAAGCAGCATCCCCACACATGTAAACCCACATGCAGCCTCCTTAACCATGCACACCACAAGCAGCACCCCAACTATTGCAATACTGCTGTCAGAACTTACCAAAACTCCATTCCCTCTGGGTTACTTCCACTCCTACGTAAAGGGTTCATAAGACCATCGACATCTTCTGCTGCTTCAGGGATGTTCTTTGTGAGGAATAAGGATAAAACAATAAGGCCTATTATTGATCACAGAGAATTAAACAAGAGAACCATTTAAAACTGGTATCCCCTACCATTGATTCCAGAACTGATTGACAAATTGAGAACAGCCAAAATCTACACTAAATTGGACTTGCGAGGTGCATGCAATTTAATCCGGATAACAGAAGGGCACGAGTGGAAAACAGCCTTCCGTGCCAGATACGGCTTATTCAAGTACCACGTCATGCCTTTTGGGCTCTGCAACGCCCCTGCTACATTTCAACACTTTATTAACAATATTTTTAAAGATTTATTAGATTATTGTGTAATCATTTATTTGGATGATATCCTAATTTACTCAAACAACATCCAAGATAATTGAAAACATGTAAGGTGGGTTTTATCCCGACTCAGAACACATAACCTATATGCCAAACCAGAAAAAAAATTTATTTGAAGTTTCCCAACTTGCTTTTTTTGATTATGTTATTTCTCCCCAACAAATACAAATGGATGATTCCAAAATTAAATGCATATTGGACTGGCCCATTCCTAAAATCCTTAAAGAATTACAAAGCTTTTTAGGCTTCGCTAACTTCTACAGGACGTTCATAAAATATTTCTCTGTGATAGTACGCCCTTTACACTATCTAATTAGTAACAAACATTCTTTCAAATGCAATGACGAAACCCAAGCAGCTTTTGATCATCTAAAACAAAGATTCGCTACAGCTCCCATCTTAAAGTTGCCAAACCCATTGTTACCTTATGTTCTGGAGGTGGACGCCTCCGATGAAGCAGTGGGAGCCGTATTATCCCAACAAGAGACTTCACAACCTCCTCTTCATCACGTTGCTTTTTTCCCCCAGACCCTGACTTAAACTGAACGGAATTAACCCGTGGGGAGAAAGAATTATTGGGAATCAAGGCCGACTTTGAAAATTGGTGTCACCTACTGAAGGGACAAGAATCTCGAATACTTAAACAATAACAAAACATTGTCTGCCAGACAAGTTAGATGGAGTCTTTTTTTGAACCGTTTTAATTTTTATTTTGTTTATAAACCAGGGTCCGGGAATAAGAAAGCTGATTTCTTGTCAAGAATTCCATATCCTGTTTCTCGTAAAGAAAATCCAACGACTATTTTAAGGCCAGGTACTTTCATCGGATTATCATGTACCTTAATAGATAAAATCAACTAAACACCTGCTTCTGAGTTGAATTTACCAACCTGCAGAGATGGCATTTATTACAAGGAAGATAAAATATATAACCACCCAACTTTAAGGAAAGAAGTTATACGAATGATTCATGATTCCCCTCTGGCAGGACATCCCGGTATAAAGAAAACCTCTGAATTATTAAACAGATTATATTGGTGGCCCCAGCACAATAAAAGCGTTTCATCATATGTTTCATCATGCTCCATTTGTCAAAGATCCAAACCTGACCTACATCATCCTTACGGTCTTTTAATGAATTTACCAATCCCAGATAGACAATGGAAATCATTTTCCATGGACTTCATAGTCGACTTACCTCCTTTTTAAAAATGTACTACCATCCTCGTCATTGTGGATCGATTCACAGATGGCTCATTTCCTTCCATTAACCAAGATACCCACCTCATCTGAATTATACAAATGTTACAATTCCAATATAGTTAAATGACCTGGATTACCAGAGGAAATTATTTCAGATAGGGGAACCCAATTTACCTCCCGTTTCTGGAACGAGCTATGTTCTTCCCTTCAAATAAAACAAAAATTATCCTCCTCATTTTATCCCCAAACTAATGGTCAAACAGAAAGAGTTAAGTATTGTTCGAGACACTGATTAAGATGTTATTGTATCTATCTACAGGATGACTGGTCCACATGGCTACCCCTTGCAGAATTTTCTTTCAATAATTCCATTCATTCACGTACAAAGATGTCCCCCTTCTTTGCAAACTATGGTTTCCATCCAAGAACACTCTCCACAGATCTTGTTCAAAACCATAATCTGGCTGTTAACATTCAACTTTCCAAAATCATATGCTTTTCCATAAATTAAGAAGTAACCTTGAAAAGTCTTCAATGAGTCATACAATGTCGCTAATCTAGTGTGGCTTTCTTCAAAGACACTGATTAAGATGTTATTGTACCTATCTACAGGATGACTGGTCCACATGGCTACCCCTTGCAGAATTTTCTTTCAATAATTCCATTCATTCACGTACAAAGATGTCCCCCTTCTTTGCAAACTATGGTTTCAATCCAAGAACACTCTCCACAGATCTTGTTCAAAACCATAAACCGGCTGTTAACATTCAACTTTCCAAAATCATATGCTTTTCCATAAATTAAGAAGTAACCTTGAAAAGTCTTCAATGAGTCATACAATGTCGCTAATCTAGTGTGGCTTTCTTCAAAGACACTGATTAAGATGTTATTGTACCTATCTACAGGATGACTGGTCCACATGGCTACCCCTTGCAGAATTTTCTTTCAATAATTCCATTCATTCACGTACAAAGATGTTTGAGACACTGATTAAGATGTTATTGTACCTATCTACAGGATGACTGGTCCACATGGCTACCCCTTGCAGAATTTTCTTTCAATAATTCCATTCATTCACGTACAAAGATGTCCCCCTTCTTTGCAAACTATGGTTTCCATCCAAGAACACTCTCCACAGATCTTGTTCAAAACCATAATCTGGCTGTTAACATTCAACTTTCCAAAATCATATGCTTTTCCATAAATTAAGAAGTAACCTTGAAAAGTCTTCAATGAGTCATACAATGTCGCTGATCTAGTGTGGCTTTCTTCAAAAAACATCAAGGCTAACCGTCCTTCGAAGAAATTAAGCTCTCTCTACCTTCGTCCTTTAACTATTGAACAAATCAAAAATGAATCCGTAGTCAAATTTACTCTTCCACCTTTAGTCAAGTTACATCCCGTATGCCATGTATCCCTACTAAAACCTCACAAACCAGACCCTTTCATTAGGAATATCCAAGACAATCCTATTCCTATTATCATTAATGGCCAGGAAGAATACGAAGTTCAAAAAATACTTGATTCACATCTTCATCATGGCTCATTACAATGTCTGATTAGATGGAAAGGATATGGTTCAGAAGATGACAATTGGGAAAGATCTTCCGATGTTCATGCTCCTAGACTAGTCTCTACGTTTCACAGACATTATCCCTACAAACCTCGTAAATAGCACCCTGGGGGTGCTCCTTGGGGAGGGGGTCCTGTCGGAACTTAGCAAAACTATGTTCCCTCGGGGTTACTTCCGCTTTTGGAAGTAAACTCCTCCCACTTGAATGACGCAAGACTCACCTGCCTTATAGGGGAGCCGCTCCAAAGTCAAACTGCTGAGTGATTCTGTCTCTTCCCGAGAACACTCCTCACAATTCAGGGGGGTGAGGCACTCCTAGTACCATAGCTGCTATAGCAAGCTGTAGTTGTTATGGTGTCTGGATTGTAATTTTAAATAGTTTTTAATGCATTACTAATATTATGCATTTAAATGAGGGGGGGAGGGGGAATTGTAATTCTTGCTATTTGTTTACCTTTAAGAAACAGCAGGCAAATGGATTTTCATAGATCAGTGATCAACTCATTTTAAAGAGACACATGCTAAAAGAAACTCAAAGCAGGAGGCAAGCATTGGAATCGATGCTTTTCTGTGCAAAGCATCAGCAGAGTGTAGTGATTGTCACACAAATATTGGAGTTACCCAATTCTTCTCTGAGTATTATAAGATTGGACTGGAGATCATCACAAATGGTGTCCTGGCCCCTGGAAATTGGATTTGTTTATTTTATTTTACTAATGATACCGGTGGGGTTCTAAGTCTAAAACAAAAAAGGGATACCTTAGCATAAATATATATATGTGATGTTAGAGGGTTCCTTTTAAAGCATTAACTTTTTTGATTCTAGAAGAATTGATCTATTTGTTTTGATTGTGATGGCAGGTTTATTATTTATATTTTTTCTTCTCTTTACTTTTTTTCAGAAAATCACTTGCTGGGCCGCGTTGTGGTTGGGCCATTTATGTATGCTAGAGGACGTGAACTCGAACACTGGAATGAGATGCTCAACAAACCAAAAGAACTGGTGAAGCGATGGCACGCCTTATGCATTAGTACCTGATGTGGAGATCTGTTCTACCAAAAAGGACATTCTATGAGTTGGGGACAAAGTAGAGCAACAGTGCTGTTATTGGAACCCTGCAATCTCTCTGATCGACCATAGTGACCTACCCATTGTTCAGACTGTGTATAAAGATGGACATTTACGTAGGCTTTGTTGTAAAATGCAAAGGATAACTTAGCTAGTGGATCTTATTGTAGTATTGATTCAGTGTTCATTTTATGTGAATTATCGTGGTCAAATAAAAACACAGATAGTGATAGTATTTGTAAACAGCTACAAGAAAATAAGTGAAATACTCTAAAACATAACAAACACACATATCCCTTAATATAGAACAAAAGTGTACAAATCACATAGTGCTGTGGGATATGTTGGCTCTTAATGAATCCAGTTATTGTAAGGTGATGAAAGACCAATTGGTTCATAAAAGCAACAAGGAATCTAGCATTGTGTAGAGAGGCAAACATGCACAATCCATTAAGTAATGGTGTCAAAACATCAGGGATAGCTGAATAGTCCTGTATATTATCAGTAACACACCTCTATGGTGATTTCGTTATTAGTTGTTTACAATTAATATTATCAGGTTTTGTGTTTTCATTTTACAGAAATTTTCCAATCTGTCCCTAAATTTGCTCTAGCTGTTATTGAAGAACACATGTATCCAAGATGCACCTCTATCGGAGTTTATTGTTAAATATTTGGTGTTCTCTCTATTTGCTTTTGTTACAGATGGCGTATATGTATTAAAATACAGTTAAAGGAACAGCACACTCACAAAAACAAAAATACCGCTGTAAATTTTACAAGACAACTCAAAAACACCTATCAAAAAGAATCAGACTGCACAGAAAAAATGGGAATTGGGGGCACACCCACAACATGCATTTCTTTTTTTTTTCAATTCTTTATTTATTACAAGGTTAAACACCATAGTCAACAGAAACTGTAGCATATACAAAACTAATATGAACACAGTCAGGCACCAACATATAAAAGGAAGCTCGTACAAGTGTACATGCAAAAAACGTTCGTTATCTTCGGAAATGACGAGTGCATATCGGCCATGAAGGTCCATATAAAATTATGGTGGTCCACCTAATTTTAAGATATATGTAAAACAAAGAAACATGACTGTCTGTATCACATGAATCGTTCTGATAGGAAGAATAATTTCACGGCTTCAGATAACTCATGCACTACTTGCTGATATCACCCATCTCCAGCACTGAGAACGAGTTCGCCTACGTAGATGCTTTATCGAACCTAAGATAATCTCTAGGCGTTCGGAACTCCATGCAATCAGGGCTAAGATGGCACTGACAGACTAGAGATGAAGAAAAATCCAGTCAGATTTAAAAGAGAAAAGTAGTAAGAGAAAGTATAAGTGAGAGAGGAAAGTAGAAATAGGAAAAGACCGTAAGGACGGGTCTAGAGGGGGGGGAGGGGAGAGGAGGGTAGGGAACTTAAAGGGGATGTCGCATAGATCCTCCCACACATATGATAATCAGCGTACGTGGTCATATTGTTGTATAGTAGGTAACGGCAACAAAATGTATGGCACCTATTGGGCCGGTTGCGCACTGCCAATCTCCCAGCGGGATCCTCAAACTCCCACCAAAGGAGACGAGATGGAGCGAATTAGCAGGTAACAAATAAGTACCATAGAGACAGGGGTATGGGGGAATGAGCCCATCCCCCCCATCTCCTAATCGCCCACTCCACTGTCTATCCATGGTGCCCAAATCTTATCAAACTTCGCAATTGTGCCTCTGACCTTCGCTGTCAATTTGTCCATAAGAAATTAATCTTTAATCTTTTGCAGCACAAGCACCATTGGGGGAGGTACACTCCGCAGCCACACTTGCGCTAGGGCTCTCCTAGCTGCCAAATTCACCTTATGTATCAACTTCTGTTCCACTCTGGACCTCCAGAGGTCTGGCCAGAAGGAACACCCATGGGTCCAGCTTGACCTCTCTATTAAAGATATCCTTCAGTAACTCTGCCACCTCCTTCCAGAATTTCCGAGCCTCTGGACAGTCCCACCACATGAGTAAATAGGTTCCCTTGTAGCCACAACCTCTCCAGCACAAATCCGTAGACATTTTGTGCATTCTACAAAGTTTCACCGGGGTGGTATACCACCTGAACATGGTCTTATAAGCTTGTTCCTGCATGGAGACACATATAGACGAAGTCGCTGCGGCCTCCCAAATCTCTTGCCAATCCACCCCCTCAAGTCCCTCATCAAGATCAGCTTCCCATTGGGATGTGTAAGTGAGTTCCCCCCATTCTAACGTGGAAGTACTTAAGTGCGAATACATAGCGGTAATGAGACCTTTTGGGAAATGCTCTTTAAGGCACATGTTTTCGAAAAAAATAGGCGGTGTCAACGCGCTACTTTTAACCGCCGGTGTCTGGGCATAATCCCTAAGTTGAAGGTACCGAAAGAAATCAGAAGGGCGTAGAGTAGCCCTGGTTTTCAATTCCTCAAACTGAAGAAGCGAGCCGCCTTCATATAGATAAACGTTGGATACCTGTGCTTTAATGCCCTTAAAATCTCTAGCATCCAATCCTGGGCTAAAGGCAGTGTCTCTCAGATACGGAGCCAACGGGGATAACCCATATTTAATTGATGTGGCATCCCAAATTTTCAAAGAGTTC
Organism: Pelobates fuscus; assembly: GCF_036172605.1. Taxonomy (NCBI): domain Eukaryota; kingdom Metazoa; phylum Chordata; class Amphibia; order Anura; family Pelobatidae; genus Pelobates; species Pelobates fuscus. The sequence goes on from NC_086326.1 coordinate 129,150,084, forward strand.
GCTATTGCTGGGCATTTGATGTGTATTGACGGTCTATTGGCCTTAGGGATCCACATGAAGAACTGGGGGATGTCAGGTCCCATGAGAGAGGACTCTAAATCTACCCACCTCCTCTCTTCCGGAGGAGAGTGCCATAATGCTATTTGCGTTAGCTGGGCCGCTAAATAATAAAAATAAAGATTTGGCAAACCTAAGCCACATCTCGATTTTGCTCTGTATAAAATGTTTCGTGAAACTCTATGCTTCTTGTTCTGCCAAATAAATTTTCCCATAGCCTGCTGGAGTGTGCCCAGATCAGACTTAGTCAGCCTAACCGGGAGAGTCTGAAACAGAAACAAAATCCTAGGGAGCACATTCATTTTTACCGAGTGGATCCTGCCATTTTTCCATATCTGGTACATAATTTTGCTGGTGAAGTTGGGCAGGATCCGCCGTCAGTCGAACCCCTAGGTACTTTATATGGTCTCTAGTAATAAAAATTTTATAAGTTCTCCCTATGTGGGCTATATCAGAATCTAACATACAAATAGGGAGGGCGCTCGATTTGGATAGGTTCACCTTATATCTGGCCAGCCCACTATAAGCTTCCAACACAGTCGTCAGTGCTTCCATAGAAGCCATCGGGTCCGTCAGGGTCAGCAGGACGTCATCGGCAAATCCGGATACAACATATCGCTGACCTCTGATCTGAATCCCTCGAATCTCCTGGGTGTTTCGCACCTTTTGCAAAAGGGGTTCTAACGATTGAGCGAATAGCAAAGGCGACAAAGGACAGCCCTGTCTCGTTCCATTACCCAAGCTAAAGGGCATCATTTTCGATCCCGCGATCCGGACCCGTGCCTGAATATCAGTGTACATCGCCTTAATCGCGGTTACAAAAGTATCCGGGAGGCCAAAGTGTCGGAGAACCTTGAACAGATAGGGCCATTTAACTCTATCGAAGGCCTTTTCCGCATCGAGTGATAAGAGCAACGTCGGGAGCCCTTTGTCTGCCTGCCTCCAAATGAGATCGATGTTACGCCTAGTATTCTCAAATAATTGTCTGCTAGGTATCAATCCCACCTGATCCGGGTGAATTAAACGCGTTAAGAAAGGGTTCAGACGAGTAACCAAAATTTTAGAGTCATGATTTATCAACAAAATCGGGCAAACGTTTTCCGGAACCGAATCGTCTTTGCCAGGCTTCGGCAAAAGCAACACATCGGCTAGTCACATGTCTCTATCCGGCTTACCCCCCTTCATGAGATCATTGAACAAGGTTTCCAAATGGGGTGTAAGTTCCTTGCGGATGATTTTATAATAGCTACCCTCAAAGCCATCTGGGCCCGGAGCTTTATTACCTTTCAGTGATGATATTGCAGCGTCAATCTCCACAGCTGTAATTCGCGTTCGAGGGCAGCAGAGTCCTCCCCCCAATGCCGGCAGAGACAGAGATAACAGAAAAATCCTGGTATCATCAGTTTCACGCTGTCGATCAATGTCGTCACTCCTGGAATGATTGTACAAATTGGAGAAGTAATCTGTAAAAACCCCAGCTATGTCGGTAGGATCTGTACAATACTTACCCGCAGTACTTACTTATTCTTGTAATGTGTGACTGGCCCTGCCTCGGGCGGAGAGATCTGGCTAATAGTGTATCCATTTTGTTGGACTTTTCATAGTAAGTCCTCTTAGACCACACTATAGCTCTAGCTGTATCATCAAGGAGCGCTTTGCGAACCGACGCCCGTAGATCCCGTACGTCCGCCAGCGAGGCGGGCGACGAGGCAGCCTTATGTTTCTCTTCAGCTTTTCCCAAAGCTTCCAAGAGAGATGACAATAATTGCGATTTGCGTTTCTTCTTCAGGGAGGCTTCGCGTATCAAAATACCTCGTATAACCGCTTTATGTGCGGCCCATACCGTAGCCGGACGGAGAGCAGACTCCGTATTTCTAGTGAAATACTCAGTCAATTCCTTCCGAACTATCTCTACCACGGCCGGATCCTGCAGCAAAGATGTATTAGGCTTCCAGGACCATGGAGACGCCACACATAAATTATCCAAGGTCAATGGGACCTCAGCGTAGTCCGACCAAGTAATAGAGCCGATCGCAGATCCAGAAACTTTTGATGCAGAATGCGAGTTCACCAAGAACATATCGATCCTGGAGTAAGTATCATGGGGAGCAGAGTAGAAAGTATAATCGCGGTCAGCTGGATGATGCGCCCTCCAGACGTCCAATAGGCCCGTTCGGAGAATAAAAGAACGGAGCAGTTTATCCTGTCCGCCTCTCCTGTGCGACCTCGGCAGACCGCCGCTCTGGCTCCGGTCCACCGCTGGACACGGAGCGTCGTTGAGGTCTCCTCCCACTATTATCATGCCATGCGGTAAATCATTCACCGTCTGGGCCATGTTATCCCAAAAGTCAGCGGAGGGGTCATTGGGGCATATATATTAAGAAAATGAATTGTATGGGAATACAAACTCCCCGACACCAGAATGAAGCATCCAGTCGGGTCCGCTATCACTCTTCCTACTTTGAATGGGCATCTATGGTGTATAAGCACAGCTACGCCATTTATTTTGTTCAAAGCCCTAGCCTCGTGTACGGTTCTGAATGTATGGTCCTTCAGAGCAAATTTAGCCGGCTCCGGTATATGTGTCTCCTGCAGGAACGCTATGTCTGGGTTTGAGCGTTTAAGATCCCTGAACATGAGGCGTCTTTTACTCGGAGCGTTAAGGCCCTTAACATTTAGGGATAATAACTTTAATATCATTGCAGCTGATAGAGAATCAAGCTTATCTTACCTACCTGACCCGCCCGGGGCTGGCGTAAATGTTGTAAAGTATTGAACAATAATAAAGAGCAGTGGCCCAATCCCTGACGACCAGAGCAGTGTGTTGCGCCACATCTAAATACATCTACATCCCCTTCCAAAGGGTATGGGAAAGGTATGAGGGGAAAAGGGAAAAAGGGAAGAGAAAGAACAGAAAAAGGAAAAGGTAGAGAGAGAAAAAAGAAGAATTGTGAGAACTTTTGCCTGGGCTTACCTATAGCCAGGACAACATGGGGTATATTTTGAAGTGTCTCCAGAGCACAGAAAAAGCTCCAGAGCAGCATGAACATAGACCAACTGTGGTAAGCAACCCGAGGTGCCCAACCTAATCATAATGGAGACAAATACGCACAGCTAAATGGCCAGGCTGAACCCGACCCACCCCCTCCCAAGCCGAGCGCTTTTAATCCGCTGCTGTAACCCTAAGCGATGCAACTGTACAACTAAGCGATCGTCACCACTCCCACATGGCTCGGGCTCACACCACCCCGGTGGAAGTAAACCCCACCACCTCAAAAGTGATCCCGTCTGAGATACAAACACGGGCGCTAGGGGGAAGCCATCAGTGGCGACACCCATCACCCCGAACAGTAGAGTATGCTCAACGGGCATAGAAAGAGATATAATAAAGTTACACCTCCACAGAGTAGAAGCCTCCCCACAATGAATATAACCCAACACCAGGGCCACCCCTCAGGACTGTGGTAGTAAATATATTTTGACTCCTCCAATTGAAAAACAAGCAGGGAGGAGCCCGATTTAGACAATAAACAGTATATTGCATATGATGGCGAGAAACAGGCCCGAAACTTCCCGTGCCCCCCGAGTAGTCTCCGGCCCCACCCACATCCCATCTCAGCATATACATAGATAGATTGCCGGTGAACAGGCAGTGGGGGGAATGCAAAAATAAGCATCCCCCACCCTATCAATCCAGCCGAGGGAATGCTTCCAAATTACAAACTCTGTCCCCCGCTCAATACAATCACCTGAAGCATGTCGAAAGACCCAGTGTGATACCCCCCCCACCCCTAATCCGAACCCCCTCAGGCATATACCCCACAACAGCAAAAATCACACTGTAACAAAGTCCCCAAACATAGTATAGGGATCTTCGCCTGCCGCACGCCGCCCGGATCAAACCCAAAAACCCAGCAAGAAACATAAACTTAATGGACATCTGCCTCAAGCCATATTGGACCCGAAAGGAGGAGTAAAGTGGTCCACCCCAGTCTTGCAGGCATCACCCGTCGCCAGCCTTGAAAAGAGTTAAAAAGCAGCTGTGTGGGGTCAAGGCCAGAATACCAATACGGAACCAAGGCAGAGTTCGGGAAGATCAAGCAGCCCTAGCCCGCCCCAAACAAAAAGATCCCACCCGCGAAAAGGGATACTGAGTGACCCGTGGGAGCCCCACCAAAGAACCCGCGGACCGGGGCCGAAAAACATAAAAGGGAACCGGCACCACCCTCCTAAACAACAATATCCCTCTCGGAGGACCTCACCACCCGGATCCGCAGACATCCGACCTCAGACCGCCATGGGAGAGCTGACCTTGTCATTCGCCTGCCGCAAACCACTCGCGAGGGAGAGCAGCAATGACAGCCGCCGATGCCTTCGGTACCGCAAGACCCTCAGGAACCTGGATCCCTAGATCACACAGAAAAGTCGCCGGGTCGCCATCTGGAAACAGAACCTTGGTACGGCCATCTTTGAATGCCAACAGCCGAAAGGGGTGACCCCAGGCATATTTAACCGAGTGTTTCTGTAGGAGCTCGGTTATCGGGCGCCACTCTCGCCGTCGCTGCAGAGTAGTTGGGGTTAAATCTTGATATAGGGCCAGGTCTACCCCTTTGTAGACTATCGGGCGATCCCTAACGCACTTCATCACGGCCTCCTTCGTTTGAAAAGATAGGAATTTAATAATGACATCTCTGGGCCGTCTATCATCCGCCCTCTTAGCCCGGAGGGCTCTATGTGTCCGTTCAACATGCCACAAGTGGTCCGGTATTTCGGGGAGAAGCGGTCGAAAAATGCCCAAGACAACCTCGGCGAGAGACCCTTCCCCCTCCTGTTCCGGCAGGCCGCGGAGGCGAATGTTGTTACGCCGCGATCTATTCCCCAAATCGTCAATCGCCGATGTAGCCGTAAGGAGTTGGGACGTCAGGAAATTAATCTGTGCGGCGGCCTCATTGTGGGCCACGACTGTGGATTCCACACGCTGTTCTAACGCCGCCGTTCTGATGCCCAAAGCCTGTATTTCCGCCTTTACCTCGGCAGTGTCGGTGGCCAGGTAAGTTCTAACTTCGGCTAGTTTAGCCAGTATCAGTGTCCGAACTCCCCATGGCCACGCCGCTTCCCGGACTCGAGGGTGAGCGTGGTGTTCCCTGGCCATCCCGTCCGCCATCTTGCGTGCTTAGTCTCACAGCGCGAGAGGCCGCAAACATTTCAGATACCGTTGTACCCGTTTCAGTCGCTTTTTTTTGCCTGTTTCCTCGGGGCCCTCTTGTCCATCGTAGTTCCCCCACAGGTATATGCAATTTTTGTATTTCGTCTCCGCTATTGTAAGCCGTTGGCACCGTGGTCACAGCGGAGCTCTACCCGGACACGTCCAGCTCACTCGGCTGCAAACCACGCCCCCACAACATGCATTTCTAAGCAGTGGTGCTGCTGTAAATAATAAAATCTATACAAAATACAGTTAAAGAACAGTGCACACACAAAAACAAAAATACAGTTGTAAATTTTATAAGGCTACTCAAAATCACCTATCTTGGCAAACATGGGGATAAAGTTTCACTACATGGCATATTGTGTTTAGCCCACCGCTACGTAGTGTATCCCAACTTCCGTGGGTCCCACACCAACCCCAACATGGGAGATTTGCATGCTAACTTGCAATACTTACAGCTTAAACTTCTTTCAGAAACACTGCAATGCATGCTTTCTTAAGGGCACCGATAGTGGATGATTGGAGTACTCAGCCCAATAGGAATCAGACTGCACAGAAAAAATGGGAAATGGGGGCACACCCACAACATGCATTTCTAAGCAGTGAAATCTATACAAAATACAGTTAAAGAACAGCGCACACACAAAAACAAACATACCTTTTTACATTTTACAAGGCAACTCAAAATTACCTATCTTGGCAACCAAACGTATATGTTATGTCTGACCCAAGGATAGGGACAACACCATTAAATCATTTGATGGTGCAGTGCATCACGATCGTTTCTATCGTGAAGGTACGTTTTATTTTTGTTAATGAAATACAGTGGTAAACTAGTATGTAGTAAAAAAAATCCAACTTCCCCAGATAGATTAAACATGGAATTCAACAGAATTCAACGGAATTTAACTATCTTGGCTCATTTCTTGTCCTCTCTAGACATGTTGTAATGTCTTCTGATGTAAACATGCTAAATTAAAAGTGCTAATATCATGAACTCAAAATCTCTTTCTTGAAGTGAAACAACATGAAACATAATCTTTGATATGCGATTATATTAATATATACTACTTTTTAATTTGTGTGCTACTTTATTAGCATAAAAATCATGTGTTTGGGTTTGTTGATTATTTTCCCTGTAGTTTGATCTACTGCATGGGTAGTCAACCTGGTCCCTACCGCCCAGTAGTGGGCGGTTTGGGATTTTAGGTGGGCGGTGGTGGGTTCTGCAGAAAACGCCCGGTGGGCCTCGATGGCCATGGACCAAGGCCAGCAGGGGAGATCCTATCATCTCCCCTGCTGGCCCATGCAGAGCCAGCCTTGCTGTAAGCCCTCTTGGGTTGGTTGATCAAAGATCTTCCTCACCGGCCCGCTGACACTTAGTGCCAACAGAGGGAGGGAAGAACCTGGGAGGCTCTGTGTTTCTCCCGTGAACAGGCTGGTCGGAGTGCTGTTGTGCGTTAAGATAGCAACGCTCTGATACAGTGCTGTGCTCACAGGAGGATGGGAGAGTCATCCGGAGGAGCTGCAAGCTATAATGAACAAACCACCACTGGACCACCAGGGCTTGCAGCATTATGTCCACCCACCCTGGTAAAAGGTAAGAAGAAGGGAGGGGGAGACATTAAGATAGATTTTCACATCTGACCCACCTACACACAGCATAGACCCTATGCATCCTTCACACAGCACCCTTCACACACACACACACCTCACACATGCACACACTGCCCCCCCCCACACACTGTACCCCTCACACACAGTACCCTTCACACATACACAGCACCTCTCATACACACATCACTTCTAACACACACACACTCCACCCCAGACACACACTACTTCCCTCACACACAGCTTTCTTCACACACACTGCCCCCCCGCCCCCACACACACACTACACCCTTAACACACAGCACCCCTCACACGCACACTTCACCCTTCATGCACATACTGCACCCTTTACACACATACAGCACTCCTCACCAGGCACTGGTGGGCAGTAAGGAAATTTTACCATCAACAAAGATACAAAAGTGGGCGGTAGGTATTAAAAGGTTGACTACACCTGATCTACTGTATTTCTTGAGTATTCTACAAACAGAAATGTATCTGTTCAGAACACTGGCAGCAGTCTGATATGCCCTGACTAGAAGATGAAAAAATAATTGAGTGATATCACAAAGAGTTAAATCAGGGCTGGCGCTACCTTCAGGCTGCACTGGAGGCATTCTGGTGGGGGTGCGCATAAAATGCCCCCCAGTTAGCTCAAGCAAAGCACCAGCCAATTTCACCCACTGTAGTGGAGAAGGTGGGACCAGAAAGCTTTTGGTCTGCCCCTTCTTTCAGGTGCAGACTTGGTATATGGCTCCAAGAGCTCCTGGCCATTCAGAACATTGCAGCAGGTTCCCACAGCAATGCTCTGATACTATTAGTCTAGAACCCAGTGAGAGCCTTTACACCAGGTCAGAGGGTGCAGACCAAAAACTCTCCACACTGGCATGTCTCCCCTCCCTGTTGCAAGGTAACAACAGGGATAGAGGAATAAAATTCATTTTTGTTTTACTAATATATTATAATTATATTTTTCATTACACATTTTTTTAAATTTTGTCACAAATCCTTATGTCACCCTGTCACACACAAACACAGCCCCTATCCCACACTACATCACTGACACATATGTACTGTGTCCCCAACACACGCACACACGCAACATCCGCGACACACCTTCTCACAGCCTGCTTCCCCTATACAAATGCACTGCTTTTTCCCTATGCACTGCATTCACCTTACACATATGCATGGTTTATCCCCTGTACACATACAAATACACACTACATCCCCTGCACTGACACACTGAACCCCCTGCATACACTATATCCCCTACACATATAGATATTACATCCTCTTCACACAAATAGTCACACTCTACACCTAGACACACACTGCTTTTCTACAGCCCTTGATACATATACTGCATACAACACAAGCAGACCTATCGACACACCTACACTACACACTTTCAATACTTGAAGCAGACTTCAAAGGAATTCACAATACCTGTTCCTCTTTTGTATCCAACTTAGGGAGACACCAGAGACAAGTTGCCAGCAGTCATGAGGTTTATTACTGTGGAACTCTGTGATGCTGACATACAACATGCATGTTACTCTGGGTTTTATAGCTGTGGAGCTCTGTGATACACTGCTATGCACAGGTGTTTTTTTTCTGTGAAGCTGTGTAATACATACATATGCACTGACTCTAGCTGAAGTAGGAAGTACAAACCTTAAATGCCCACTCCAAGTACCCTAACAACCCATGTTTATTGTGCAGGTTATGGTGCAAGCAGGTCCCTTATCATAATGTCATGGAAAACAATGGGTTATAGCTGCAGCAATTTGTAAAATATCCCAGTATCAATAAGAATGCCTTCACATCCTCCTTTACCTTTCAAAATTCGTCCAGGTTCTCTGTATGCCATGAACATGGCAGACGGGAACACACTGTAAATGTTGTTACTTTACCTGTAAACCATGACTATGTGGACATCCTTGTTCGATGGCTTAGGAAAACAACATGTACACCCTAGTTCAGAAAACTGTGAATGGAATTGTCCAGAAACAGTAAATGTCAGTACAGTGAGGACCAGCTTGTTTAGCAGCTCCACCTTGCTGTGTGTAAGTGGAACTTCTGGGACTGGATTACAAATCTCATAAATAAAGTGAATAGAATATGCTATGTCTAATGGAAAAGAGGTGTTGTGGACCAGGGCAGTATACTTGATCCCTATAGCGGTGACTGGTGGCTGGTCCCTGACGTGGGATTCAAACCTGTCCAACACTATTAGTCCTTCTTTGGCTAACAGGAAGCACTGCAGAGAGCAATATCATTATCAATAGATCCATCATCACCTCTACAAAGACTAGACATTGGTTACACTACCCTGGTACTCTGCTCTAACTATTCAGTGAAAAGTGGCACTCATAACATTTAAAAAGTCTCTTGTGAGCTCTATCTTAGTTGCTTCTTGGTGGGCTCCAAGCAAAAAGGGAGGAACAAGTCCACTTGTTTTAATGATATCTTGCTACATGCACCGTTAATCACAGATGCTGTAACACTTGATCTAGCTGTGGCAGAAGGAGCAGCAGTGCCAGTGGAAGCAACAGCAAACATTTTTGCAGCATGAAAAGGTTGGGAAAAATCAAATCGCTGCTTCATGGTAAATCAGACTTAATGAACATGCTGGCAATCTCACTATCCTAAGGCTGAATACTGAGTAGTGGACTTGGTAGGGGAGGCAGTGGTGGAGGAGGCATCAGTGGACGAAGTTTCAGCAGCTCTCATGGCCGAGGTGTTCAGATTCTCAGAGGCCATGAAGATGTCACAAACTTACCTTTACTAGGCGCCCACTCCTCTCCTACGTTACCTCGTTACCTCCCCGTTGCCGCACGGCCTGAATATAATACTTACTTTGGTCCCGCGAATGGCTCCCTCTGCTGGTTCGCGGGATAAACTGCAACCCTTAAAAATTAAAGAAATAGCCATGACGTCCCTACCTTAAAGGGACCACATCATCTAGGTGGACCAATGGGAACTCTTTTGAGCCCATGTAAGGCATGTTTCCGCCTCCATTCTTTGCCCTATTGTGGTTTCTGTTTGTTTTAAATATCTTTATTGGTTTCTTGCCAAAGGCGTGATTCACGGTTGTAATTAAACATATCATTAAGTTGCCTGCGCAGAGGCGTGTTTTTCTTTGCGTAGAACAAAACAGTTAGTTGCCTGCGCAGAGGTGTGTTTCTCATTGCATCAAACATAATATCTAGTAGTCTGCGCAGAGGCGCATTTCTCATTGCATCAAACATAACATTTAGTTGCCTGCGCAGAGGCGTGTTTCACATTGTATCAAATATGACATTTAGTTGCCTGCGCCGAGGCGTGTTTCTCATTGCATCTAATGTAATGTTTTGTTGTCTGCGCAGGGGCGGTTTTCTCATTGCATCAAACATAACATTTAGTTGCCTGCGCAGAGGCGTGTTTCACTTAGCATCGATCAATACATTCAGGCGCCTGCGATGAGGCGTGTTTCTCATTGCATCGGGTGTAACATTTAAGTGCCTGCGCTGAGGCGGTTCGGTCATGTCATATGCATCATTAACGACTAATATAGTTAGCGTCTTGTGTGTGGTTTTGCCTGTATGTGTGTGTTGTTCAGGGAACTTGGTGCTCGTCCCGATGCTTGTTTTGGGTTTTGTCGCTTGTTGCAGCGTTGTTTGTTGTATCTATTGGGGGGTCAGCCTGCGCTGAGTGCGCTTGAATCTTCCGTAAGGTTGTGTATGGTTGGGTGTTGTATGGGTGTGTGGTGTGAGTGCTTGTTGCGTTTCAGGTGTCTGGGTTGCTGCCTCTTAATCAACGTCTTTCCCGCCCGTCTCCGTCACGATCCCTGCTGTCTTACTTTATTATTTGTTGCCATGAATTTTGCGTGGTCCGTTGGGGTCTAGTGGGTATGCAGCGTCCGGCGTGTCTAGTGGGTTTATGTCCTTGGGTTGTCTCCGTGGAGTTCCCCAGGTCGGGGTGTTTCCTGTAGTATGGTCTTGCAGTTGTTTTTATCTGTCTATCCGTTTTGTTAGTGTGCGAGTCTGAATTGGTGTTTCGTGTGTTGTGTGTGAGGGGAGCTGTTGTCGCGGCCCGTGCCTCTTATGTTCCTGTCGGTGGCGTGAGGGTGTTTTTGTTGCACTGTCTTGTCTTGTCCGGTTCGTGCTTGTTTGCTTTAGTCTTACAGTTTGTTCCCTGGTGTTTGTGTTGTGTGGGGTTGGTTGTGTCATGCACTGGTCGTGTGGCTGGTTGCGGTTGTATTATGTGTCTCCTTCTCTTCGTCCGATGGAGTGACCTACTCTTGTGTCTGAGTTCACTTGAGTGAGTGTGTTAGTGTGTGTGGGTGTGTCCTGGGTGTGTGGGTGTGTCCTGGGTGTGTGGGTGTGTCCTGGGTGTGTGGGTGGGAGGGTTGTGGGTCGGAGGTCAGTTATCTGGTCCCCCCTCGCCGCTCCGCCCCGCTTAGCCTCCGGGCTCCTCGGACCCCCGACTGGGACTGTCTCTTTCTCTGTCATTCCTCTCGGGGGTGCCTGCTGCGAGGCTGCTTTGGAAGGGGTCTGATGTGGTGTGGCGTAGCCAGTGGAACCAGCGTTGTGTGTAGCGGTCCCTTTGCCGCGGGGTGATTGCTTTCATATCTTCGAATTTCCACTTCTTCTACCCAGTGTCTCAGTGGGGGTGTATTGGTCTGCTTCCAGTAGATGGGGATGGTCGCCTTGGCTGCGTTGAGTAATCTGGGGATGATGGATCTGATATATGCCTGTGTTGGCATGGTGGTTTTGTGTAGGAGGAAGGCGGCCGGGGTCTTTGGCAGTAATTCATCTCGTGTATAGTTTTCCTGATCGTCTCCCAGTATGGGCTGATCTTGGGGCATGACCACCAGATGTGCGTTAACGTTCCCACTGCCTCCTCACATCTCCAGCATTTGTCTGTTATCTCTGGGTTCCTTGCGTGGAACGTTGATGGTGTCAGGTACCACCTGGTGAAGATTTTGTAGGAATTCTGTGGTAGGCGCGCTGATCCTGGTGTTTTCTGTATCAAGGTGATGAGTGTGTCCCATTCTGCCTCCGTCATGGGTTCGCCAAGGTCTTCCTCCCACTGTCTGATACATGGGGGTGCTAGTAGGTATCTGCTCGTGATTAGGACCGAGTGGATCTGTGATATAGCTCGTGGCGGTTCCCTGTGTTGCGTGCAGAGATGTTCAAACGTTGTTGGTTCTCTCAGGAGGGATGGTTTCTGAGGGATAGATCGGGCGTGTTGCGACATTTGCGCTCTCTAGAGTGTGTGCATCTGTCTGGAAATAATTTGTTCAGTGGCCGGACGTCGAAGGGGTTCTGGAGGACGTCCTTCATGCGGATTATTGGCTTGTGTCCTATTGGGTTCGGGGTTGGGCCCATGTCCCCAGCCGGGAAGTCCGGGTTGCCTCTCAAGGGGAGGAGTGGGCCTGGGTCTGTCGTCAGGTATTGCTTCGTGCCTTGTCTATGCCAGACTTGCATGGTGGCCGCTACGAATGGGTTGTTGACGTGTTTGTGTTTATATGTTGCTTTAGGGATCCATGGTAATGTTCTAAGGTCGCAGTTTGTCGTGTCCGATTCTAATTGGGTCCACGGTTTCGTGCCGCTGGCCACCGTCCAACTGATGATTCTCGTGAGGTGTGCCGCATGGTAGTATTTTTCAAAGTCTGGCAGCGACAGTCCCCCGCGGAGTTTGGGGAGGATTAGTTGGGCGTGTGCTACCCGAGGTGATCTGCCTTTCCATATAAATCTGCATACTTCCGTTTTCAATGCCTTGAAGAATGATTGCGGGGCTGTTATCGGGACTGTTTGAAAAATGAATAGTAGTTTGGGAAGCAGCGTCATTTTGACCGCGTTTACCCTTCCTAGCCATGATATGTAGTAGGAGTTCCATTTTTGTAGTTCCTCTGTTGCCTTTTTCAGAATTGGGATGTAGTTGTGTGCATATAGGTCTGCTGGGTTGGGTGTGAGCCAGACCCCCAGGTATCTCAGTCGGTGGTCGCACCAGCGGTATGGGTGTTGTCTCTGGATCGTGTATCTCAGTGCGTGGTCGACGTTTAGGTTCAGAATTTCCGACTTCGAGTGGTTGATTTGGAGATTTGAAAGTCGGCCATATAGTTCGAATTCTGTCTGTATTGCCCGGAGGGAGTTTCCTGGGTTCGTTACCACGAACAGAAGGTCATCCGCGTAAGCCAGGATTTTGTGGTGCGAGTTTCCTCATTCCTTGAATATCTGTATGGTGTCGGATCTTGTTGAGGAAGGGCTCCAGTGCAGAGCGAACAGTAAGGGATGTGGAACGGATCCGATAGACGACATTGATCCTGATTCTTGCTGTTGGGTTTGTGTAGAGTGCCGTCACCCAGGTGAGGTATTTTGTCCCAATGCCAAATTGTTTGTTTTAGGGTTTCGAACATCAGTTCCCAGTCCACTCTGTCGAACGCTTTTTCCGCGTCAGTTGACAGGAGTAGTACCGGTGTCTTTTGTGTTCTGGCATGGGCTATGATGTTTAGGGCTCTGATGGTGTTGTCTCTCACTTCTCTGCCTGGGATGAATCCCGTTTGGTCCGGGTGGATTGATGCCGGTAGCAGTGGCGCCAGTCGGGTCGCGAGGATACTCGCCAGAAGCTTAAGGTCCGTGTTTAGCACGGATATTGGGCGGTAGTGTATTGGCCAAAGTGTATTGGGCTGTCGGCGTGTCCCCGTCTTGGATGGAATTTAGTGCCACCAGAAGTTTCGGTGTCGTGTCTTGTGTGAACGTTTTGTAATATTGGAGGGGGAGGCCATCTGGTCCTAGTGCTCTGCCTGTCTTTGCTCTTTTGATGGCAAATGCTATTTCCTCCGGTGTTATGGGTGCTTCTAACGCCTCTCGGCCTATGTCTCCTATACCTGGTACGTTCGCGGTGTCCAGGTATTCCCTGATGGTGTCAATTATGTTCGTCCGTGGGGCTCCCGGGGCAGCTTGATGAAGGTTATATAGGTTCTGATAGTAGTCTTGGAACGCCGTGGATATTTGGTCTGGCCGGTGTCTGAGTTGCTGTCTTGCGTCTTTGATTTTCGGGATGTAGAGTTGGGTCTTGCGTTGTTTGAGGAGGTTTGCTAGCAGTCTCCTGCATTTGTCCCCGTGTTCATGTATCATGTGTTTGTAGCGTTGATATGAGCGTTGTATCGAGCGGTTGAGGTGTGTGGTGAGTTGATCTCGTTTAGATACCAGGTCCCTATACGTTGTCGCGTCTAGGGTGAGTTTATGTCTTGCCTCCAGGGTTACAATGTCTTGGCTGAGGTCGAGGATCACTTGCCTCGCTGTCTTCTTACGGGATGCGCAGATTGCAATGATTTGGCCGCGGATCACTGTTTTGTGTGATTCCCAGCAAGTCAGTGGCGTCACGTCGTCGGTTTCGTTCTCCTCAAAGTACGTTCGTATGGAGTTGCTGATTTTATCTACCACTGTCGTGTCGGATAGGAGCGATTCATTCAGCCGCCACGACATTTGTCTGGGCCTGTATAGCGGTGACTTAATCCACATGCGGATCGGACAATGATCTGACCAGGTCATTGGTAGTATCTCTGCGGTGGTGAGGAGAGTCAGGTTTTGATGTGGTGTGAGGAAGTAGTCGAGCCTTGTGTATGTTGAGTGGGTCTTTGAGTAGAAGGTGTAATCACGGGCCTTTGGATGCAGAGCCCTCCAGCAGTCTGCTAACTGGTGGCGGTGAAGGAGGCGCCGTGTATTCGCGTATCTGTTGTGCTGCAATACTAGCAAGCAAAGACCACAACAGGGCATAGAGGAACAGGAAAGGTAAGTATTTAAATCCATAGGTTAATTCTGATTGGATAATTTCCAATCAGAATTAACAATCCCACGTGGGAGATATCTAGACCTCCCACTGTGATTGAGGCACTGTGCCTTTAACGCCGGGTCAGGTGGCTGACCCCGGCGTCTATTAAAATGGGCGGTCTCCCAGCGTGCAGCATCATACATGCTGCCGCTGGGGGACGTAGAGGAAGACGCGGGCGGCATCCGTGGCTGGGAGGATGCCGTCCGCCGAGCGCACGTCAGGAAGGGGACCGCGGACGGCTGGAGGGTGAGTGCTGCGAGCGGACTGCAGCCTCCCCTCGCAGCCGCCCGCGGGATCCTGACATTACCCCCCCTCAAAGACCACCCAGAGGGCGGGAAGCAGAAGGCTTCAAAGGAAACCAGGCATGAAAGGAGCGGACCAAAGAGGGAGCGTGCAAATCAGAGCTGAAAACCCAAGACCGCTCCTCAGGGCCGTAACCCTTCCAATCCACCAGATATTGCAGCCGACCCCTAGAAACACGAGAGTCGAGAAGGGCAGCCACTTCATACACGTCACTAGAGACAGTGCGAGGGGAAACGGGCCGTCCGAGGGGACGAGAGAACCGGTTACACAGCAAGGGCTTCAAAAGCGAGACGTGAAACGTGTTCGGAATACGCATGGAAGGAGGCAAGTCCAGGGAGTAGGAAACGGGGTTAATCCTACGTAACACCTTGTAGGGACCAAGAAATCTGGGAGCAAACTTCATCGAGGGAACCTTGAGACGGAGGTTCCTGGAGGACAACCATACCCTATCACCCGGAGCATAAGAAGGGGCTGCACCCCTACGGCAATCAGCAAACTTCTTCTGAGCAGCTGCTGAACAAGACAGCGCAATATGGACCTGATCTCACATCTTCCGCAAAGAGGCGAGGTGCTGGTCCAAGGCGGGCATTCCCTTGTCGGAGAATGCACCCGGAAGGACAGAAGGCGGAAACCCATAAGCAACCTCAAAAGGACTTAAGCCAGTAGGCGAATGAGACACCGTATTCCTGGCAAATTCAGCCCACGGAAGGAGGCGAGACCAGTCGTCCTGGTGCGCATTAGTGAAGCAGCGCAAATACAATTCCACAGACTGATTAGCACGTTCGGCTGCGCCATTAGATTGCGGGTGATAGGAAGTGAACGACAAGGAGACCCCCATCTCAGCACAAAAGCCCCTCCAAAACCGAGAGACAAATTGAGGGCCCCTGTCAGATACGATATCCTGAGGTACCCCATGCAAGCGGAACACTTCCTTGGCAAACACCTGAGCAAGCTGAATCGCAGAAGGCAGTTTCTTAAGCGGAATAAAGTGCGCCATTTTAGAGAACCTATCCGTCACAGTCAATATCACTGTCTGACCATCAGAAGGAGGAAGGTCTACAATAAAATCCATGGATAAGTGGGTCCATGGTTTCTTGGGTACAGATAGAGGCATCAGTAGACCCTGGGGTCTCACATTAGGAGACTTACACTGCGTACAGACCCGACAAGCCTGTACAAAATCCACTACGTCTTGCTTAAGTGAAGGCCACCAGAACTGTTGAAGGAGGCCCTTATAAGTCTTGGTAACCCCCGAATGACCAGCAGTTTTGGCGGTGTGAAATAAAGTTAACAACTTTTTTCTGTCATTTACTTTAATGTATAGTTTACCAACAGGCGTCTCAGGGGGTGCTTGGGTTTGGTATGTCTTAATATTATCAAGGAAAGGAGACGAAACAACCAAACGGGTAGCAGCTATTATCTGAGACGCAGGTACAATAGGTTCAGGAGTTGGGTTAACAAATTCTAAAGGTTCATACTGCCGAGAGATAGCGTCAGCTTTGGCATTACGGCAACCAGGTCTATAGGTAATAACGTATTGGAAGCGCGAAAGAAATAGAGACCATCTAGCCTGCCGGGCGGACAACCTTCTAGCATCAGCTATATAGGAGAGGTTCTTATGATCTGTAATAACCATAATTTTGTGTCTAGAACCCTCTAATAAGTACCTCCATTCCTTAAAAGCTAACACAATAGCTAATAGTTCCCTGTTCCCAACATCGTAATTATTTTCTGGATCAGACAACCTTTTTGAAAAGTAACAACAGACATGGAGGGGTTCGTCATACGATAACCTCTGTGACAGTCCTGCTCCCACACCCGATTCAGAAGCGTCTACTTTCATAACAAAGGGAAGAGAAGGATTAGGGTGGTGTAGCACTGGAGCAGAGGCAAATGCCTTCTTGAGAGTTTCGAAGGCCTTAAGGGCTTCAGGAGTCCCAACCCTAGCGTGTAGACCTTTTTTAGTCAGCTTCGTTATAGGGGAGATAAGTGGTGAAAAGTTTTTTATAAATTTCCTATAATAGTTAGCAAATCCTATAAAACGCTGGATAGCCTTAAGTCCTTGGGGAAGTGGCCAGGACAGTATGGCTTCCAATTTAGCAGGATCCATACTGAAACCCTGCTCAGAAATTATATATCCTAGGAATTGCACAGAGGTCTGATCGAACAAACATTTTTCTAACTTACAATAAAGTCCGTTCTGTAATAACTTTTTTTTTTTTTTTTTTAAATTCTTTATTTTTGTGGTGCATTGAATGGGTACATACACTCGTAATGCCACAACAGCAGTAACAAGAAAGGTGGAGAACATAGTTTTACATACATATGGCATAGATGATTACTGCACACATTTTTATAATAATGAGCTTAGTTACAGGCTTATCTTCCGTGTCTAGAGTATATGCAAAAGTGTGTCACCGTTAGTGAACTAGACATAAAGGTATATGCTTGTGGTACATGTTAGGTACTGAAGAGATATATTTAGACATACTAAGCTATACAATTCTATGAGCTGTCTAGTTTAATGACGTTTAAGATTATATTAAATGCTATGTCACATAGGTGCAATACCTGAGTTACGCTATGCATTTTAAAGTAGTAAGGTATGCAGACGCTAGTATGCTCATTCGTATTCTGCGCTTGTAGTGGTAATTATACATTAAACAATCTTGCTTTTAAGAATGCAGGGAATAATAGCTTTCTAAAGACATGCTAATTAAGCTGACCAGGTTAGTGCTCAGGGTTACAGAACGATTTATAAGTCAGCTTAGGAATAGGTATACCACTGTCCACCAGGGAGCTGCTCCCCCAGTCGATATTGGCACAGGGGTCTAGAAGGTGAGAGAGCTGGAGGCAGAATAAAATGTCCCTCTGGAAGTGAGTGAAAGGTAGCCCTTCAGCCACCACGCTGTCGCTGTGCCAGGGTGCCTGGCTCGCTGCCAGACGCCGGGTACCGCGCGAGATCTCCACCACTCGCATACCGCCATAAGGGATCCCCTCCACGGCGGAGGTAGAGGTGAGTGTTCTTCTGCTTCCCCTTTTGAAGCGTTATAGGTTGCGGGCTGCCGATGTGTCTATAGTTCGCCTTGTGTTCCTGCCCTGAGGGTGAAGGAAGCGCTGGGTCCTCGCGTGGGGTCTCTGTGTGTTCAGTCGCGGTGGAGGTGAGTATGTAGTTGAGGTCTGAGGGTGCAGGCGGATGGCTGCAGATAGGTTCTGTGCCTGCTGTGTCAGCGGTCCGCCCTGGTCGGGAGCCTATTCCAGTGGGTGTTATCTTCCCCTGCTCTGCTGTGTCGCCTCTGATCCTTACTACCTAGTGCACGAGGCAGTCAGTCGGCCGCCATTTTAGGGTGCCGTGTCCAGGCCGCGATTCTCCGCAGGGTGGGTAAGTGTGGTGAGGCGTAGCAGTGGTTTGCCATGGGGACCGGGATGACCCCCGCCGGTCCAAGGGGGGGGGACAGGGCAGCGGGGCGCCGACCGGAGAACTGGGAGAGCGGCCGTCTCACCCCAGCTCAAGCCTTCCTAGGCCGCAGACCTCAATCAGGTTACTTTGAATCCGGATCGGAACTTGAGGGGTATCCCCGTGTTCAGCGTCAGCTAGTGAGTCCTGTGGGTCCACAGTTAGGGCTGTAGCTGTGATCGGATCGCCGTTAGCACCGATATTCCGGTTCTGGTGCAGGAGCTCAGACGACATGCGTCTGATCCGGTCGGCTGTCAGGCCCCGCCCCTGTAATAACTTTTTAAGCACCATCCTAACATGATTATGATGTGACTTCAAATCAGGAGAATATACAAGTATGTCGTCAAGGTACACCACGGCACAGACATGTAATAGATCCCTAAGGACATCATTTATGAGGTCCTGAAACACAGCAGGAGCATTACACAGTCCAAAAGGCATGACCAGATATTCGTAATGCCCACTACGCGTATTGAACGCTGTCTTCCACTCGTCATTCTCCTTTATACGGACAAGGTTATAAGCCCCCCTGAGGTCTAATTTAGTGAAGTACTTAGAACCTTTAACACGATCAAACAACTCAGTGATGAGGGGGATAGGGTAGGCGTTTTTAATTGTTATATTGTTCAGACCCCTGTAGTCTATACATGGCCTTAGGTCACCCTCCTTTTTGGCAACGAAAAAGAAACCAGCCCCAGCAGGAGAGGAGGACCTTCTGATAAAACCTTTACTTAAGGCATCCTGTATGTACTCCTCCATGACCTGGTTCTCTTTTTCGGAAAGAGGATATACCTTACCCCTAGGCGGCATAGTATCAGGTAAGAGGTTTATGGCACAATCATATTCACGGTGCGGGGGCAGTTTATCTGCCTCCCTTTTTTCAAACACCTTTGCTAGGTCTGCATACACAGGAGGGACAGAAACAGAAAGTGCTTTGGCTGTGGGCACATTAAGCAAGATAACAGGACAAACACGGGTCATACAATGTCTTTGACAAGATTTCCCGCAGGAGAGAATCTCCAAACAACCCCAATCAATCATTGGGTTGTGTTTAACCAACCAGGGGAAGCCCAAAACGATAGAGGCTGTAGGAGAGTCGATTATTTGAAAGGACAATCTTTCCTTGTGCAAGGCACCCACAGACATAACCAGTTCTTGGGTCTCATTGGTCACCAGAGGTTTCTCCAGTGGTCTACCGTCTATGGCCTCCATGGCCAAGGGAGTAACCTTTTGGATCAGAGTCAAAGATGCGGTTTTAGCAAAACTCTCATCCATAAGATTGTCAGCAGACCCTGAATCTATCAAGGCTTTGGTAATCACAGTAGTATTTCTAACAAAAAGGGTAACCGTAATAAACGGTCTATCAATGGGGACGTGAGGGGAAAACGACATAACACCCAAGGCCGACCCCTCTATAGGCCTTAGGTGCTGAAGTTTCCCTGCAATTCAGGGCAGGTTCTTAGAAGATGTCCCCTTTTCCCACAGTAAAGGCATAACCCTTCCCTTCTTCGATATGATTTTTCAACCTCAGTTAACCCAGTAGCACCCAATTTCATGGGTTCAGGGGGAGGTTGGCTAGAAGGGGGTAATGCTAGTAGCGCAGTATTGGGTAAAGCAGGTAACATCTGTGTATACATACGCCTCTGACTATGTCTCTCTCTAATACGATTATCAATACGGATGATATAATCATCCAGAAGGACAGGCAATTCCCTGGATGCTATTTCGTCCAGGATGTAAGCGGCCAAACCCTCCTGAAAGGCCGTTACGAGAGCGTCATTATTCCAAACCACTTCGGCTGCTAAAGTGCAGAATTCAATAGTGTAATCCGCTACCGATCTGTTCCCTTGTCGAACCCTAAGCAGAACTTTGCCAGCAGAAGCAACCCTACCGGGTAGACCGAAAGTACGTTTAAAGGCTGTCAAAAACAGCAAAGGATGTAGGGGATGTATTTTCCCATATGGGATTAGCCCATGCTAAAGCTTTCCCGGATAGATGGTTAATAAGGAAAGCAATCTTGGCTCTATCAGTGGGATAGGAACGAGGATTCATTACTAAATGGATATCAATTTGGTTGAGGAAACCACAACATAATGCCGGATCACCACTATAACGCTGTGGTGGTGTCATATGCACTACATGAGCAGGAGCGGGTACTGGCTCGGGAACAGGTTCTGGCATCGTAGCAACTGCTTCTTGGACACCAGGCTGCAAGTGAGCGGTACGAGCCAGTATGGTTTGTAAAGCCTGAACAAATTGGTCCATACGGTGGTCTAAACTATCCATTCTAGCTTCCTGACTAACCAATAACAGGTTCCATTAAGGCCCTGTTGTAATGTCACGATTCCGGGAACCAAACACGCTAACACACACACAGAAAAGGTGCAGTACCGGACCTTAGAGTGGCCGGGCTGAGCACTCAAAGAATAGTCAGGAGACAAGCCGAGTAAGGGGAACCAGAAGACAGAATAACGAGAAACAAGCCGAGGTCAAAGGGTAGGAGAAAGTCACAAAGTAAGATAAACAAGCCAGAGAGTACGTAACCAGAAACAAGTTCAGTAGCGCTTTGTGGGGATGAGGAGTCTTGGTCAGGGTGTAGTGCCAAGTTCAGATCTCCTCCGAGTATTAGGGTGCCTTCTGTGAATTTCATCAAGGCATTCAGCGTGCGTCCTAGGAATTGGTGTTGTTTTGTGTTCGGGGCATACACATTGGCGAACGTGTATGTTTGGTCCAGAATTGTGCCTTTGGTGAATATGTACCTGCCTTGGTTGCATCTGAGCGTAGCCTTCTCCGTGTACGGGATGAATCTGGAGAAGAGTATGCCTACTCTCCGCGTGCGTCCGTCTGGGTTGTTGCTGAAGTATCCCATTTGGAAGTTGCGGTCTTTCAGGGCTGGTGCTCTGCACTCTTGAAAGTGGGTCTCTTGCAGGTAGGCTACCGACGCCTTGTAGTGTTTCAGGTCTCGCAGTAGTCTCGTCCGCTTCTCCCTGATGTTCAATCCGCGTACGTTGTACGAGACGATGTTTAGATCCTCCCGCGCGAATCCATTTGATCCCGGGGCCGACATCCCATGGGCGGCCAGGGGGGACTATTGGGTATGGTCGGGGGTGAGGGGAGGAAGGTGTTGGGTGATGTTGAGCTCGTTGGTGTCTGTATTGGATGGGTTGTGTAGATGTTTTCGCATGCAGAGTTTGTTCCTGCGCTGTGTGTGTTTGTACTGCCTGTGAGGGTTCAGTGTCTGTATAGGGTAATGGACAGTTGTCCCGTCAGTTCGACTGTTCGTCCGGCCTATTGGAGGGACCAAGTCGACTGTGGGGAGTGTGCGTCCCCTTTTTCTAGGGGGGCGCGTGTCCTGTTCTTATGGGGGAGTCGGGCTATGTGTCCGAGCTGGTCCTGCCGAGTCCGTGCAGGTGTTAGAGTTTGTGGTTGGTGTTGGGTTTGGTGTGTGTGGTCTCCCGTCTCTTTAGTGGCTATGTGATCGGTGCTTCTGCTCATACTCTTGTTGAGGTGCGTGTGTGGGTCGTTGGTCGTATTCTGTGCGTGGTGGGGCTGTCGTTAAGTTGCTTTGGGGTGCTCAGGTGTGGCGGTCGTCCCGTCAGCCTGTTCGTGCGTGCGGCTTCACTGGGGGGGCCTATATTTTACGGGCCTTGTGGTTTTATGGGGTTCGGTTGTGTGCCTTGGTGGTCCAGCCGTCCTCTTTGGTCCGGTGGGGTCTCGGGGTTGCTGGTCACGTGGGCCTGCGCTAGGGGTACTATGGCTTCTCCTGTTTAGTGTCTCTAGTTCTGGTGCTTTGAGGTCTGGGGTCGTGGTGGGGTGGTTTGTCCCTCTATGGTGTCTTAGTGTGTCTCATCACCTTTTCGTATAGTGGGCTTGTGTATTGAGCGTGGTCGAGTATTCGTCTAGGGGTTTGGTTGGGTCTGGGTGCGTTGAGGCGTTGCATGCGCGAGGTGGGTGCAGTGCGCGTTCAACATTACGTACAATTGACATAGCGCACGTAGCTGGCGTACGTTACAACCCCTAGCTAGCATTCCATTGTGCGTGTTCGTATTTCACCACCCGTGCCCGTGCTGCCTGTGGCTCTGCATCCCTTTCCTGCTTTCCCCAATCATGCTTTCTTGGTGCGCCCTAGGGTGGGCATTTAAATCATAATGTTCCCCGCTTCCCCCTCCCTTTTCTTCCCTCCCTCCCCCTTGCCCTCTTTTGCCCCCCTCTCCCCTGTCTTCCCGCTTTTTTTTTGTTTTTTTGTGGTTTTTGTTTTGTTTCTGTTTCTCCCCCCCCCTTCCGTCTTTTTGTGTCCCTTCGTCTGTGTTTCCACTCAGTGCTCATTTAGCTCAAACATTTCCCTCCCTACTCCTTTCCCCTTACTTTCCCACCTCTTGTGTGTCTTTGCTATGGGTGTAATTTGCGGCCATGTAGAGTGCTATCTTCCTGTCATGCAGATTCGTAGTGTTGGGGTGTTGTATGCGTGTATGTCTTTAATCTTTCTGGTCCCTTTGTCCGGCCTATGTGCCCGTTCCCCACCCCAATTGTCCAGTTCCCCGTCTTCTGGTGGAGGTTGCATATGGAATAATGCGGTAGTCCCTTTAGACCTCCCGGTTGCCCCTCTCCCTCCCCAATCCTACGTGCCCATTCTTGTGCATGTTCCCATAGTTGTTACTCACAGTTCAGTGTGGTCTAATTATGGCCCATTGGTCCCCCCAGGCTGAGTGGTGGTCTGTTTACCGCTCACGCCGTGCTTGGCCTTGATTCCAGTCACGTCGGCGTTGGTGCTGGGGCCCTTGTGGGTTTTGTTCCGGTCTGCGTGGTTGCTGTGGGCCTGGTGGTTTCTGGAGGAACGACCTCGCTAGCCAGTCGGGTACTTGTAACGGCGGGAGGCCTAGGGTGCGCAGGAAGCTTGGGACTTCTTCCGATTTTCTCAGCGTGAGCTGGTCTGGACCCTGTCTGGCTGTCAGGGAAAATTGGTAGCCCCAACAGTATGGGATGCCTGCTTGTTGTAAGGCTGAGGTCACCGGGCGCAGGGCTCTTCTTGCTTGTAGGGTATAACGGGACAGGTCTTGATAGATGGATATATTTTGCCCCTCTAGGTGTAGGGTTCCCATGCGGCGGGCAATGAGTAGTATTTCTTCCTTTAGCTGATAATTATCTAGGCAGCATATAATATCCCTGGGTTGGTCTTCTGGGGCTGGCAGGGGTCTCTGTGTGCCCTAACTAGGCCTATTCTGGGTATATGCTGACCCCCCAGTACCTGCATGAATATTTGCCTCAGCGTTTCAGGTATATTTTCGGACGGGCCTCCCTCTCTCACCCTGTGGATGCGTAGGTTCAGCCTGCGGCCGCGGTTGTCCAGGTCATCTATCCACGTGGTGAGGTACGCCATGTCTGCATCCCGGTGGTGACTGCCGTATTAGTGTGCTCCAGATCAGTTCGGAGCGCCTTGGTCTCTGCCTCCGCCACGGACATGCGAGCCTCCATGTTAGCCATGTCTGCGCGGAGTTGGGCTACCTCCTCGCGCACCACACGGCCCAGGCAGTCAGAAAGGGGCTCAAAGTCCGCTTTTGTGAGGAGGTTGGGTAATATCTCCCTCCATCCATCTTCAGGCGGCATCAGGGGCTCTGATGAGAAGGACAAGGCAGGTGAGTGCCTGGCTGGGGTGGATGGAGTGGAGTCCGGCGCTTGGATCGCGGCCTCCATTTCCGGTTGCGGCGATCGTGCGCGGGCCGTGGAGTGGAGGTAGGACCTGATTGTGTGGTCATTGAGCTGAAGTGGTCTGGGTGCCTATAGCGGTCCTTTAAGTAGTAAATTAGTACTTTGGTTACATATTTGGAATAAATGCAACTTTTTGCTGTATTTATTTGGAGCATGTGGCAAGAAAAGAATAGGGTTTATTATATATCTATTTTCTACCATTATCTTTATGTTTGTGCTTTCGCACAGAAGGAGGTGACCAGAGCTCTGACTGGTGACTATGGGCAGAGAGAACGTAAATGACCACTATAGGCACCCAGACCACTTCAGCTTAATGAAGTGGTCTGGGTGCCAGGTCCATCTAGTTTTAACCCTGCCTGCTGTAAACCTGGAAGGCTATAGATTTATTAGAGGGTATACACTCCCCACAAATACAACAATCACTACATAATGACTGTGGTAGTTAAAAAAAAAAGCTGTCATGGAGTATAATACAATCAAGTAAATACAACATATCATTAATTAAAACTGAATACAATGATAAGAATCGGCAAAATGAATTCTGGCAAAGAATTCAACAGAGTTCATGTAGCAAATCACATATAAAATATTACAAAAGTGGAGTGGCCACAGATAAATTAGATTAATTAGCACATGTGACAACAAGTAAAAGAAATACATTATATATTAAAAACATCAGGTTAATAGGAATTAACTTGGGACCAGCAAGGGGACAAGTCTCAGTTTCTACATAAGCTGCCTGGAGGAACTGGGACCTGACCAATTTGTCCTGATCGAAAATAGCAAAAAGTCTCATCTTTTTCCAGGCTAAGTTGCCCCGTGAAGTGGTTACATTTTTTGCTGTGGAGGAAGAATAAAAATGATCTCCCTCACTGCTTGCTGTGCCTTGATGACATCCTCACCTGTCCTTCAGTGATGTCACGCCATCCTTGTGATGTCACTAAGCAAGCCTGTCAATAGTCAGCACAGCTGAGGTCCCTTCCAGTCCATACTAGACTTTAAATGAGCAATGATGCAGGAGGCCATAGCTCAGAGCCACGGGTGGATACAGCCTTCACTATTGCACTATTTTTTTTTTTCTTGTTTGGTTTTAGCGTATATGGAAACCAGTGAAGCTTGAAACATTTCAAGTTAATTAAATGCCAAACTGGACACATGGAGGTGACTATGTCCCAAATGTTTTTAATCATAAATAGGAATGAGTCTATATAGCACTACTATCTCCAAAATATGTAGATGATCCCAGATATAGGGAGTAAACTATATAGACATATTCCTGTTCATGAGTGAAATAAATAGACTATTTTGAGACTAAACTCAAATTACAAGTGTAATACTAAGTTTTGCCACAAGGTGTCGCCAAAGGATTACTTTTCATTTTCTATCTATCTATCTATCTTGGAGCAGAAAGCCCTGCACTGAGATTTTTAGCTGTAAAATAGTTTCCTGAGGAGAATTTTCTCAGTAGAAAATGTTATAACTAAAATTTAAAAAAATGATACAAAAATAACTTTAAACAAATAAGCAGCTTGCCCAGTGTCCAATGGCGTATCAGCTTGCTCAGTGTCCAATTAAAGGGACTATAGTCACCAGAACTACAGCTTATTGATTTTGTTCTGGTTAGTAGAATCATTACCTTCAGGCTTTTTGCTGTAAACACTGTCTTTTCAGAGAAAATGCAGTGTTTACATTACAGCCTAGTGATAACTTCACTGGCCACTCCTCAGATGGCTGTTAGAGATCCTTCCTGGGTCAGGGCTGCCTAAAATGCACCCAAACATTCAGCATGCAGACACTGAACTTTCCTCATATAGATTCATTGATTCAATTCATCTCTATGAGGAGATGCTGATTGGCCAGGGCTGTGTTTGGTTCATGCTGGCTCTGCCCCGGATATGCCTCTTTGTCAGTCTCAGCTAATCCTATGGGGAAGCATTGTGATTGGATCAGGCCACCACTTCTGATGATGTCAGCAGGTAGTTTGCCGAGTCAAACAGCATGCAGAGCTACAGCTTCAGGCTTGAATACAAGTAAGATTTTATTATTGTTAGGGAGGCATGAGGGGATCAGGGGGTTAGATGGTGGTTTTAACACTATAGGGTCAGGAATACATGTTTGTGTTCCTGACCCTATAGTGCTCCTTTAAGTTTAGAATGTAAGGTGTACTTATTGCAGAGGATGTCACACTCAGAAGTAGACAACAGAGTCAGTGTGACCTAGGCATGTGACATTCATGAAGGGGCGGAGCGATTGTTAAGTTGCCCGGCTGTGTTCCTTCATACTGCCAGTTTTACCAGAGCAAGCATTTTTGCTCTGAAGTGCATGTGTATTTTTTTTTTTTTTTTAATTCTTTATTTTGTTCGTGCAAATATCTTACATGTGGATTGGCACTGCCACAACAGCTGGTGCAATCAGATTTGTATACACATTTAATCACATGGCAGTTAAGAAAATCATCGCACTTTTTTCTTTTAAAGTAGGCAGGTAAACAAGGCTATAACGTAAGCTTCATAAAAACAATAGAAAACATTAGCTTGGTTCACAGATAGGCTTCCCTCAGCAGGCACATTGAGAGTAACGGGCAGGTTAGGGCATCGCTTTATGAAACTGGGATGAGCACACCTATCCGAGATACTGACTATTCATGGTTAGACGGTCAATACACTAGGTCTTGTTTAGGCTATTAGTGAATCAAAAATAAACAGAAGGATCTCAGTTGATCGTGAGTAAGCCAAGACAAAGCAGGTGTTAGAAGGAGTTGGGTTAGATATTCTGACATTATTAAGGTTAAGATTGGGTAAACACACATCTATTAGGGACATTTCCTGGTTTGTC
The DNA here is from genome assembly GCF_036172605.1 of Pelobates fuscus. Lineage (NCBI taxonomy): Eukaryota > Metazoa > Chordata > Amphibia > Anura > Pelobatidae > Pelobates > Pelobates fuscus. The sequence continues at coordinate 129,177,089 of NC_086326.1, forward strand.
AGGGAAAACCTATACTAGGCTGGAAATGTCTAATGACTACTACAGGGTATATCGTACCTGGAGACCGCTGCCGTCTCGGTCTCCCTAAGGGTAGGGGCACGGCACTGCCTGCACATCATATCAAATCAACCAATCAGTGGTGAATAGTTTAAGAAACTAGTAGCAAACTTAGTGAAGCCAACTATAAAAATAAACAGATAAACATTATGTTCATAAGGTAACATCACTTTCATGGGAGAGATATTTCCATGCTGCCAGCGCCCAGTTACAGGAAGGAGCAAGTCCCAAAGAGTCCCGCACAGCCCCCTCATCCGGCCCATACCTTCCAGTGTCATAGCCTCTACTGGCAAAACAAAAAGTTATCAACAAGCTTACAGTAAATCAGCAATGAAGCTCTATGACAGAAAGCTTCTCGAGAGGCGATGTACCAACATATTAAGAGCGACTATTGCTGATTAAATAGAAAAAAACATTCAGTAGGCAGTATTAATGGTACTAGGCATGATGTGAGGTGAAAGTCCGGCAGGAATGAGACATGTCTGCAGTCCTCAATCTCCAGCCTATTCATCCGATCCCTTTTGGTTGCGAGATGCAGTCCCCGAGAGCCACTGTCTCCTGAGGCGTCAGAGGCATAGCTGTGGTGAGGTACTCGGTGTCCGAGTTGCGATGGTGCAGCTGTAGTTTGTCAGTCACTCTGTGCTGACCTGCTGGGTAGGGAGCCTCTGTACTGCTACAGGGTTGTTGCGGCTTGGCTTTGTTACGGGTGTTTGTCGTTGGACAGGCCCTGCGTCGGTGCTTGCGCTGCCAGTTCCTTTGTTGGTTCCGCTTTGGGGAGCCTCTGGTGGCCTTCATTCCGCATCCGCCCCTGGGGACCGAGGGTGCCAAGTGTGTGGATGCTGGGATGGTCCGTTTGGCTGTAGCTTTGGTTATCGCTCTTTCCGATATCCTGGCCCAAAAGGCATTAAGGATCTCGTCTAGCATAGCCATGGTGTCCATTATCAACACTCCTCCTGTTCCCATGCTTGCTGGCTGGTTTGTGGAGGCCGCCATTTTAGTGTTGGTGACCCCCGATGCGTGCGGTCTCTGGGACAGGAATGTCTGCGGTGGCCCTGCTGCTGGTGCCGGGATGCCGGGGGGGGGGAAGAAGGCTCGTGGGTGGACCTCCGCAGGTTGGAAGTTTGCTTTTAGGGAGCTCCGGGGTGGGCGATCGGCCACCTCGCCCGCACCCTTACTCCTGATCAGGCTTGTGGTCGTTGCGGTAGGCCCCATCCGTGCCGCACAAGTTCCCAGCGGGGTAACGGTGCAAGAGTGGTCTTATTTTGTTCTCCCCTGTTGCCCCTGCTTGGGTGTTGCGTTTGTGATCGGTTATGTAGCCCAGGAGCCAGGGTTTTTCAGGCAAAACTGGATTATAGACGGGAGCTCGTGCTGTGCACGTCTGTGCAGCTCCACAGCCAGGCTCCGCCCCCAGTGCAAGTGTACTTATTTTTCCCCTTAAATTACAGGGAGCGCTATTGTTTATTACTGATTAGTTAGGAAGACACATTATAGAGAGAAGATGCAGAACAAAACAAGTGTTTAAATTTAAAGGGACATACATATACATATTTTATTCACTGTTATTATGGTGTAGCAGGACATAGATATTGTCTCTTTTGAGGAGGTTGACATTATGCGAACGCATGTTTATGGGCTCAAGTTGTCTGAGTCACGGCCAGTTTATTGGGATAAGGGGTGTGATTCCTCACTTTTGTTTCTACTGAAAGTAGAGGAAGCAATAGATGTAGCTGTATTGGTAAATTGTAAACCTTTATTTAGGTCAAGTTTAGATTCTTTAATAATCTGAGTCTTGTCAATTTCAGAAAATAAAATGAGTAATGAGCAAGGGAGTAAAATTAAGTATATCTACCTTTCAAAGCCTCGCGGAGTGGGGGAAGGGGTGACAATACGTAAATAGGTAGGAGAAAACTGGAACGTTAGGAATACCTGTTTGTATTCATAATACTCTAGTGTTCCTTCAATGAACGAAAAAAATAAAGAAAAACAGCCAACCAATTTAAGCCAACCTTACAGTAGAGAAAATATTGACTTTACCTAGCCCATGGCCATTTCGATCAATTAATCAAGTAATTAGTACAATCAATAAACACAGCGGTGAAACATGAAGGTGCTTTAACTAAACTGCAGTAAACAAATACTATGTGCAAGACAAATATAAAAGACATGGAGATCCCAAAAAATACAATTAAAAATACATTTCATACATATACAGTGCAAAAGTGCATAGCTATGTACATACGTTTTCATCATATATCTCATCAATGTATCTTAAATTTAACATTTTTAACAATTGCTAATAAAGTATTCTATAATGTGCTATACAAAATGCCATCTAGAGGCCATTGTGGAGAAGACATCAATAGTACAAATTTAGAGTGAACGGGGAACTATTCTTTTGACATGTGTTAATTGTTATTGTCTCTTAGATACTGATTTGAACACAGCAGCTGGATAGAAACGGTTATAAATTTTGTACCTAAGAGCCAATTAATACATGACAAAATAATTTTTTCCGATCCAGATATTCCTAAGGCGCAGCTTGGTGAGATGGTAACGGGTTCGTCATTAGGGGTCATCCAGTGGAACAGTGAGAAAAACCAAGTACAGGAGATTCATAATAAGATCTGTAATTAATTACTGAAGCTCTTTGGTAAGAGAAATGGGGGTGATAGGCTTAAGATACAGCACATGGTACCCTAAAATTTGAATTTTTTTGCAGATTGTCATTGTGAAATTTAGGAATTTCTTAAACCCTTTACTAAAGGCACATAAGAAGAGTCCACCTAACAGGCATAAAATCGTCAGAGCAGAGACTTCATTAAAACAAAAAGAGACCACAAGGAGAGGTAATGTCTCATATTGTAGCAATGTGGCATGGAATTCCATGATTAGGAGTGATACAATGCATCACCCTTTGTCAGGATTCCTCCATATTGTCTCGGAACTCCTCCATGTTGAATTCATCCCGAACGGCATTACCTGTATGACTTCCGGGTTTCGTCGATCAGTGTCCGTCCATGCATCTGACGTCACACGCTTCCCTTCAAAAGGAAGCCTCTAGTCTACCACATCTAAGGTGCTCAATCAATCTTTGTGGTTTGATGTGCTCTCGCTACTTGCTACATTGTTGCTGCTCCGCTACAGAACTCTGCTAAACTGATTTCCTGTGTACCGAACCTCTGGCTATGATTCTAGCTTCGCTCTACTCCACTCTTCCTCTCAAGGAACAGACTTAAGGACTTCAAATCCCATCGTTCATGGAAGGAAGTTCTCCAGTGATTGCAATTATTAATTGGTTCTTACCTTAAGTTTTATGAGAAGGATATGGAATGCTAAAGTCTGCCCTCTGGGCTTCTCCTTGCTATCTCTTTTTAATGTAATTTGCCAAATTACTCAAATGTTAATTATTATTATTAAGTCTAATGACTACAATCACTTCGCATACCAGGAAATATTTTGTTATCAAGTTTATTTCTTCAAGTTAAAACACTGTTACTTTGTACAACAGGAATCACCGGCTCTTTCAACTTTATATTGAAGTTGAATGGACTTTACTGCTTGTTGCTAATTAAGCATTCCTTATTTTCATTTGAAACCAATTACTATTTTTCTTGTGAAGTTATACTTAAAGGACCACTATAGGCACCCAGACCACTTCAGCTCAATGAAGTGGTCTGGGTGCCAGGTCCCTATATCTTTAACCCTGCAGCTGAAAACATAGCAATTTCAGAGAAACTGCTATGTTTACACCTAGGGTTAATCCAGCCTCTCGTGGCTGTCTCCCTGACAGCCGTTAGAGGCGCTTCCGCGATTCTCTCTGTGAAAATCACAGTGAGAAGACGCTGGACGTCCATAGGAAAGCATTGAGTAATGCTTTTCTATTGGCTGTTTGAATGCGCGCGTGGCCCTTGCCGCGCATGCGCGTTCGGCGCTGCGTCGTTAGGAGGAGGAGAGTTCACCAGCGCCGAGGGAGCCCAGCGCTAGAGAAAGGTAAGTGGTTGAAGGGGTTTTAACCCCTTCAGCCCAGCGGGAGGGGGGCCATGAGGCTGGGGGACACCTAATAACCCTGTAGTGCCAGGAAAATTAGTTTGTTTTCCTGGCACTATAGGGTTCTTTAACCAAGATTCCCATTCTGCATTATTATTTTAAAACATTATTGTTTTATTATAATTTTCTCGCGAGAGTATTGCACCCTTATTCAGGTAAGAAATATGACCAATTTGGGGAATGGTAATTTGCAATTCCAAATATATGGTATATCTTCTTATGTTACATAGTTACATAGCTGAAAAGAGACTTGCGTCCATCAAGTTCAGCCTTCCTCACATATGCTTTTGCATATGGCAAAAACCCCAGTCTGAAGCGCTTCCAATTTTGCAACAAACTAGGAAAAAATTCCTTCTTGACCCCAAAATAGCAGTCAGATGTCTCCTTGGATCAAGCAGCTATTAACCCACTAATTAGAAATTGTATCCCTGTATGTTATGTTTTTGCAAGTATTTATCCAATTGCAATTTAAACATCTGTATAGACTCTGACAAAACCACCTCTTCCAGCAATGAGTTCCATATCCTTATTGCTCTTACTGTAAAAAAAAACTTTTCTTTGCCTTAGATGAAATATCCTTTCTTCAAGCCTAAATGTGTGACCTTGTGTCCTATGTATAGCCCTGTTTATGAATAGATTTCCAGATAATGGTTTGTACTGGCCCCGAATATATTTGTATAATGTTATCATATCCCCTCTAAGGCGCCGTTTTTCCAAACTGAAGAGATTTAAATTTTTTAACCTTTCTTCATAACTAAAATGCTCCATTCCTTTTATCAATTTTGTAGCTCGTCTCTGCACTTTTTCTAGTGCCATGATATCCTTCTTTAGAACAGGTGCCCAAAATTGCACAGCATATTCAAGGTGTGGTCTTACCAGCGATTTATAAAGAGGCAAAATTATATTTTCATCTCGAGAATTTATGCCCCTATTTATATATGACAAAACCTTACTGGCCTTAGCAACGGCAGATTGACATTGCATATTGCTACCTAATTTGTTGTCTATAACAATTCCCAAATCCTTCTCGTGTGTGGTTATCCCTAGTTCACTACTTGTGCATTCTTAACCCCGAAGTGCATAACTTTGCATTTTTCTACGTTAAATTTCATCTGCCATTTTAGTGCCCAGTCCCCCAATCTATCCAAATGCCCCTGTGAACTTGTAAAAGTAGGTCAAACTATACAGAAAATTAAAGAGCACTTTTCTAGGCAGGCACAGTGTATCACAATTTCAGCTTCAAGTCATTGAACCAGTTCAAGAACTGATTAGGTCATTATATACTAAAAAAGACTCTGCCTGAGAGAAGCTTTTTGGATAATGGAATTGGATTCCCTAACCCCTAGGGTAGTGGTAGGCAACCTTTTGCACCACAGATGTTGCACTACAGATAATGCTCTTAGAGCAGTGATGGCGAACCTATGGCACGCGTGCCACAGGTGGCACGCCGTGCCCTCTCTGTGGGCACGCGGCCACAGGTCCGCCATCACTGCAGAGTAGGCACCTGCCTGCCTGAAACGGCAGGCGCCTACTCTGCTTCCGTGTCGGGAGGCAGGGGGAGGGATCTGTGATGCTGATCCCCTGTACTCCCGCGCGATGCTGTGTGGAGCGTTGCCGAGCGTTACCATGGCAACGCTCCACACAGCATCGCGCGGGAGGACAGGGGAGTTGCTTCACTGATCCCTCCCCCTGCCTCCCGACACGGAAGCACTGCCTGCCACCACCAGACCACCAGGGATGGCTGTGTCCCCCCCCCCCCCACTTCATTAAAGGTAAGAAGGAGGGAGGGAGGGAGGGGGGGGATACTGACACACAGCACCCCTACCCCCCCCAGAAGTACCCTTACCCCCCCCAGCATCACCCCTATCTCCCCAGCACCACCCCCCAGCAGCACCCCACCCCCTCAGCAGCACCCTAACCCCCACAGCACCACCCCACCCCCCCAGCAGCACCCTACCCCCCACAGCACCACCCCACCCCCCCAGCAGCACCCTACCCCCCCAGCACCACCCTACCCCCCCAGCACAGTACCCCTACCCCCCAGCAGTACCCCTACCACCCCCAGCAGTACCCCCATCACCCCCAGCAGTACCCCTACCCCCCCAGCAGTACCCCTACCCCCCCCAGCAGTACCCCTACCCCCCCAGCAGTACCCCCATCAACCCCAGCAGTACTCCTACCACCCCAGCACCACCCCACCCCCCCCAGCAGAGTACCCCTACCACCCCCAGCAGTACCCCCATCACCCCCAGCAGTACCCCTACCCCCCCCAGCAGTACCCCTACCCCCCCAGCAATACCCCCATCAACCCCAGCAGTACTCCTACCACCCCAGCACCACCCCAGCATTATTTATTTATTTATTTTATCTTTCTCTTTATTTCCTTTTTTTATTTTTCCTTTTTTTATTTTTTCATTTTTCATTTTTCATCATTTTTTCATGATTATTTTTTTCTATATTTTTTTCTTTATTTATTTATTTTTTTTATTTTTTTTTCATTATTATTATTTTTCATTATAATTTTTTTTCATTATTTTTCATCAATTTTTGTAATAAGGTTTTTTGTCATTATTATTACTATCATTTTTCGTTAGTTTACAATTTGTATTATTCATTTTTTAGTTTATTTTTATTTTATTTTATTTTTTCATTTTTCTTCTTTTTTTACTTATATCTTTATTTATTTATTTTTTATCCTTATTTGTATTTGCATTTTCATATTTTCATCTGTATTTCCATATTCAATTCCAATTTTATCCCAATTATCTTCATTTGTATTTCTTGCACTTTACTGCTTTTTACTTATTTATATAAACTGTTGTCCAATGCATAATCTTCCAAGCATTACTATATTTGGTTTATAATGGGATATGCTCAAGCAATGCTAACATCTAATCAACTAAATTTTCGTTTTTAATTACAAGTAATTATGGGCTGATTGACATTTGCTTCATTGAAAAAACAAAGTGATTTATTTTATTTTACCGATAATGACAAGTATCTAAGTGTATGGATTTTATAATGAATGTAAAAAGATTTATGTAGTAGAAATTCGATTTTAAAATGAAACATGCTCCAGCAGAGAAAGAGTTAATGCTACAATGACAATTTTATAAAGAATGTTAAAGGATTTATGTAGTATTAATTCGATATCAAAATGAAATATGCTCCAGCAGAGAAAGAGTTAACGTTTCAATGAAACAATTAGACCAGAATGTATTTAATAGATGAGAAAACCGAGAATGCCATCCTCTGATGAAGTGATCCCTGGATCACGAAACGCGTAAGGCGGCATTCTATTCTGAGTCCCAGGAGAGCAAGCTGGAACGCAAACCGGAGCCGCAGTGGAACGCACGCGGCTGTCAGCAAGTCTGTCCACAACACGAGGAGGTCCACATCTGATTTCATCCGGCCGGTGAGAAAGATTTTTACATCTCTTTGGACACTCGTAATTTTAACCAGACAGCAGTTGCTCTCCATATTTGGGAACTTCCATGAACTTTTATTGTCTTTTATATTTTATGTGTTAGTCCTTGACAGTTAATTGTTGTTAAATAAAATCGTGCATATTTTAACCAATCTGTCGGCTGCACAGTATAATTGACATAATTCGTTTTCTACTACAGTGGGATTACATACAATTTTTTCCCTAATTAATTTATCTTCAAGTGTATTGGTTAACACATATTGTGGAACCTCTACTAGATTATTTATATTCAGCTGATTTTATTTATCTTTCTTGCCCTCATATGGGAAGAAAAGATACAAACAGCTGAAACATTTGTTATACAATTTGGTTATCTTGTTATTTCTGGAAACTATATTGCAACCATCTCCACAGAGTCCTGCAAATCACTATTGATTTTCAATAGATACCCCATATTTATACTCTTAACCGTAGGTGGCGGCTATTCCTGCAGTGACACAGTGGTTATGGTATACATATCCGGTCTCATTATTTAAACTTAAAGAGTTATTCACCAGTGGATACTGGCGTTTATCTATTAAGTTGCCTTTTAATTTGCAGGGTTTATTATATATCTATTTTCTACCATTATCTTTATGTTTGTGCTTTCGCACAGAAGGAGGTGACCAGAGCTCTGACTGGTGACTATGGGCAGAGAGAACGTAAATGACCACTATAGGCACCCAGACCCCTTCAGCTTAATGAAGTGGTCTGGGTGCCAGGTCCATCTAGTTTTAACCCTGCCTGCTGTAAACATAGCAATTTCAGAGAAACTGCTATGTTTACAAATTGGTTAATCCAGCCTCTAGTGGCTGTCTCATTGACAGCCGCTAAGGCGCTTCCGCGCTTCTCACTGTGATTTTCACAGTGAGAAGACACCAGCGTCCATAGGAAATCATTGAGAATGCTTTCCTATGAGACTGGTTGAACGCGCGCGGCTCTTGCTGCGCATGCAGCCGATGACGTCAGAAGAAGGAGGAGATTCCCCAGCGCCGAGGGAGCCTGGCACTGGAGAAAGGTAAGGGATTAACCCCTTCCTCACCCTAGAGCCTGGCGGGAGGGGGACCCAGAGGGTGAGGGGGACCCAAGGATCCTATAGAGCCAGGAAAACGATTATGTTTTCCTTTCATTATAGTGGTCCTTTAAGCCTCGACCATGGGGATTTTTTTAAAATCCATTGGCTTAACGCAGTCTCTTGCATGGGTGGGACATCTTAGCCTGGAAGGCTATAGATTTATTAGAGGATATACACTCCCCACAAATACAACAATCACTACATAATGACTGTGGTAGTTAAAAAAAAAAGCTGTCATGGAGTATAATACAATCAAGTAAATACAACATATCATGAATTAAAACTGAATACAATGATAAGAATCGGCAAAATGAATTCTGGCAAAGAATTCAACAGAGTTCATGTAGCAAATCACATATAAAATATTACAAAAGTGGAGTGGCCACAGATAAATTAGATTAATTAGCACATGTGACAACAAGTAAAAGAAATACATTATATATTAAAAACATAAGGTTAATAGGAATTAACTTGGGACCAGCAAGGGGACAAGTCTCAGTTTCTACATAAGCTGCCTGGAGGAACTGGGACCTGACCAATTTGTCCTGATCGAAAATAGCAAAAAGTCTCATCTTTTTCCAGGCTAAGTTGCCCCGTGAAGTGGTTACATTTTTTGCTGTGGAGGAAGAATAAAAATGATCTCCCTCACTGCTTGCTGTGCCTTGATGACATCCTCACCTGTCCTTCAGTGATGTCACACCATCCTTGTGATGTCACTAAGCAAGCATGTCAATAGTCAGCACAGCTGAGGTCCCTTCCAGTCCATACTAGACTTTAAATGAGCAATGATGCAGGAGGCCATAGCTCAGAGCCACGGGTGGATACAGCCTTCACTATTGCACTATTTTTTTTTTCTTGTTTGGTTTTAGCGTATATGGAAACCAGTGAAGCTTGAAACATTTCAAGTTAATTAAATGCCAAACTGGACACATGGAGGTGACTATGTCCCAAATGTTTTTAATCATAAATAGGAATGAGTCTATATAGCACTACTATCTCCAAAATATGTAGATGGTCCCAGATATAGGGAGTAAACTATATAGACATATTCCTGTTCATGAGTGAAATAAATAGACTATTTTGAGACTAAACTCAAATTACAAGTGTAATACTAAGTTTTGCCACAAGGTGTCGCCAAAGGATTACTTTTCATTTTCAATCTATCTATCTATCTTGGAGCAGAAAGCCCTGCACTGAGATTTTTAGCTGTAAAATAGTTTCCTGAGGAGAATTTTCTCAGTAGAAAATGTTATAACTAAAATTAAAAAAAAAATGATACAAAAATAACTTTAAACAAATAAGCAGCTTGCCCAGTGTCCAATGGCGTATCAGCTTGCTCAGTGTCCAATTAAAGGGACTATAGTCACCAGAACTACAGCTTATTGATTTTGTTCTGGTTAGTAGAATCATTACCTTCAGGCTTTTTGCTGTAAACACTGTCTTTTCAGAGAAAATGCAGTGTTTACATTACAGCCTAGTGATAACTTCACTGGCCACTCCTCAGATGGCTGTTAGAGATCCTTCCTGGGTCAGGGCTGCCTAAAATGCACCCAAACATTCAGCATGCAGACACTGAACTTTCCTCATATAGATTCATTGATTCAATTCATCTCTATGAGGAGATGCTGATTGGCCAGGGCTGTGTTTGGTTCATGCTGGCTCTGCCCCGGATATGCCTCTTTGTCAGTCTCAGCTAATCCTATGGGGAAGCATTGTGATTGGATCAGGCCACCACTTCTGATGATGTCAGCAGGTAGTTTGCCGAGTCAAACAGCATGCAGAGCTACAGCTTCAGGCTTGAATACAAGTAAGATTTTACTATTGTTAGGGAGGCATGAGGGGATCAGGGGGTTAGATGGTGGTTTTAACACTATAGGGTCAGGAATACATGTTTGTGTTCCTGACCCTATAGTGCTCCTTTAAGTTTAGAATGTAAGGTGTACTTATTGCAGAGGATGTCACACTCAGAAGTAGACAACAGAGTCAGTGTGACCTAGGCATGTGACATTCATGAAGGGGCGGAGCGATTGTTAAGTTGCCCGGCTGTGTTCCTTCATACTGCCAGTTTTACCAGAGCAAGCATTTTTGCTCTGAAGTGCATGTGTATTTTTAAGGTGGAAGCGTACTTATTTTTCCCCTTAAATTACAGGGAGCGCTTTTGTTTATTACTGATTAGTTAGGAAGACACATTATAGAGAGAAGATGCAGAACAAAACAAGTGTTTAAATTTAAAGGGACATACATATACATATTTTATTCACTGTTATTATGGTGTAGCAGGACATAGATATTGTCTCTTTTGAGGAGGTTGACATTATGCGAACGCATGTTTATGGGCTCAAGTTGTCTGAGTCACGGCCAGTTTATTGGGATAAGGGGTGTGATTCCTCACTTTTGTTTCTACTGAAAGTAGAGGAAGCAATAGATGTAGCTGTATTGGTAAATTGTAAACCTTTATTTAGGTCAAGTTTAGATTCTTTAATAATCTGAGTCTTGTCAATTTCAGAAAATAAAATGAGTAATGAGCATGGGAGTAAAATTAAGTATATCTACCTTTCAAAGCCTCGCGGAGTGGGGGAAGGGGTGACAATACGTAAATAGGTAGGAGAAAACTGGAACGTTAGGAATACCTGTTTGTATTCATAATACTCTAGTGTTCCTTCAATGAACGAAAAAAAATAAAGAAAAACAGCCAACCAATTTAAGCCAACCTTACAGTAGAGAAAATATTGACTTTACCTAGCCCATGGCCATTTCGATCAATTAATCAAGTAATTAGTACAATCAATAAACACAGCGGTGAAACATGAAGGTGCTTTAACTAAACTGCAGTAAACAAATACTATGTGCAAGACAAATATAAAAGACATGGAGATCCCAAAAAATACAATTAAAAATACATTTCATACATATACAGTGCAAAAGTGCATAGCTATGTACATACGTTTTCATCATATATCTCATCAATGTATCTTAAATTTAAAATTTTTAACAATTGCTAATAAAGTATTCTATAATGTGCTATACAAAATGCCATCTAGAGGCCATTGTGGAGAAGACATCAATAGTACAAATTTAGAGTGAACGGGGAACTATTCTTTTGACATGTGTTAATTGTTATTGTCTCTTAGATACTGATTTGAACACAGCAGCTGGATAGAAACGGTTATAAATTTTGTACCTAAGAGCCAATTAATACATGACAAAATAATTTTTTCCGATCCAGATATTCCTAAGGCGCAGCTTGGTGAGATGGTAACGGGTTCGTCATTAGGGGTCATCCAGTGGAACAGTGAGAAAAACCAAGTACAGGAGATTCATAATAAGATCTGTAATTAATTACTGAAGCTCTTTGGTAAGAGAAATGGGGGTGATAGGCTTAAGATACAGCACATGGTACCCTAAAATTTGAATTTTTTTGCAGATTGTCATTGTGAAATTTAGGAATTTCTTAAACCCTTTACTAAAGGCACATAAGAAGAGTCCACCTAACAGGCATAAAATCGTCAGAGCAGAGACTTCATTAAAACAAAAAGAGACCACAAGGAGAGGTAATGTCTCATATTGTAGCAATGTGGCATGGAATTCCATGATTAGGAGTGATACAATGCATCACCCTTTGTCAGGATTCCTCCATATTGTCTCGGAACTCCTCCATGTTGAATTCATCCCGAACGGCATTACCTGTATGACTTCCGGGTTTCGTCGATCAGTGTCCGTCCATGCATCTGACGTCACACGCTTCCCTTCAAAAGGAAGCCTCTAGTCTACCACATCTAAGGTGCTCAATCAATCTTTGTGGTTTGATGTGCTCTCGCTACTTGCTACATTGTTGCTGCTCCGCTACAGAACTCTGCTAAACTGATTTCCTGTGTACCGAACCTCTGGCTATGATTCTAGCTTCGCTCTACTCCACTCTTCCTCTCAAGGAACAGACTTAAGGACTTCAAATCCCATCGTTCATGGAAGGAAGTTCTCCAGTGATTGCAATTATTAATTGGTTCTTACCTTAAGTTTTATGAGAAGGATATGGAATGCTAAAGTCTGCCCTCTGGGCTTCTCCTTGCTATCTCTTTTTAATGTAATTTGCCAAATTACTCAAATGTTAATTATTATTATTAAGTCTAATGACTACAATCACTTCGCATACCAGGAAATATTTTGTTATCAAGTTTATTTCTTCAAGTTAAAACACTTACTTTGTACAACAGGAATCACCGGCTCTTTCAACTTTATATTGAAGTTGAATGGACTTTACTGCTTGTTGCTAATTAAGCATTCCTTATTTTCATTTGAAACCAATTACTATTTTTCTTGTGAAGTTATACTTAAAGGACCACTATAGGCACCCAGACCACTTCAGCTCAATGAAGTGGTCTGGGTGCCAGGTCCCTATATCTTTAACCCTGCAGCTGAAAACATAGCAATTTCAGAGAAACTGCTATGTTTACACCTAGGGTTAATCCAGCCTCTCGTGGCTGTCTCCCTGACAGCCGTTAGAGGCGCTTCCGCGATTCTCTCTGTGAAAATCACAGTGAGAAGACGCTGGACGTCCATAGGAAAGCATTGAGTAATGCTTTTCTATGGGCTGTTTGAATGCGCGCGTGGCTCTTGCCGCGCATGCGCGTTCGGCGCTGACGTCGTTAGGAGGAGGAGAGTTCACCAGCGCCGAGGGAGCCCAGCGCTAGAGAAAGGTAAGTGGTTGAAGGGGTTTTAATCCCTTCAGCCCATCGGGAGGGGGGCCATGAGGCTGGGGGACACCTAATAACCCTGTAATGCCTGGAAAATTAGTTTGTTTTCCTGGCACTATAGGGTTCTTTAACCAAGATTCCCATTCTGCATTATTATTTTAAAACATTATTGTTTTATTATAATTTTCTCGCGAGAGTATTGCACCCTTATTCAGGTAAGAAATATGACCAATTTGGGGATTGGTAATTTGCAATTCCATATATATGGTATATCTTCTTATGTTACATAGTTACATAGCTGAAAAGAGACTTGCGTCCATCAAGTTCATCCTTCCTCACATATGCTTTTGCTGTTGATCCAAAAGAAGGCTAAAACCCCAGTCTGAAGCGCTTCCAATTTTGCAACAAACTAGGAAAAAATTCCTTCTTGACCCCAAAATAGCAGTCAGATGTCTCCTTGGATCAAGTAGCTATTAACCCACTAATTAGAAATTGTATCCCTGTATGTTATGTTTTTGCAAGTATTTATCCAATTGCAATTTAAACATCTGTATAGACTCTGACAAAACCACCTCTTCCAGCAATAAGTTCCATATCCTTATTGCTCTTACTGTAAAAAAAACTTTTCTTTGCCTTAGATGAAATCTCCTTTCTTCAAGCCTAAATGTGTGACCTCGTGTCCTATGTTTATGAATAGATTTCCAGATAATGGTTTGTACTAGCCCCGAATATATTTGTATAATGTTATCATATCCCCTCTAAGGCGCCGTTTTTCCAAACTGAAGAGATTTAAATTTTTTAACCTTTCTTCATAACTAAAATGCTCCATTCCTTTTATCAATTTTGTAGCTCGTCTCTGCACTTTTTCTAGTGCCATGATATCCTTCTTTAGAACAGGTGCCCAAAATTGCACAGCATATTCAAGGTGTGGTCTTACCAGCGATTTATAAAGAGGCAAAATTATATTTTCATCTCGAGAATTTATGCCCCTATTTATATATGACAAAACCTTACTGGCCTTAGCAACGGCAGATTGACATTGCATATTGCTACCTAATTTGTTGTCTATAACAATTCCCAAATCCTTCTCGTGTGTGGTTATCCCTAGTTCACTACTTGTGCATTCTTAACCCCGAAGTGCATAACTTTGCATTTTTCTACGTTAAATTTCATCTGCCATTTTAGTGCCCAGTCCCCCACTCTATCCAAATGCCCCTGTGAACTTGTAAAAGTAGGTCAAACTATACAGAAAATTAAAGAGCACTTTTCTAGGCAGGCACAGTGTATCACAATTTCAGCTTCAAGTCATTGAACCAGTTCAAGAACTGATTAGGTCATGATATACTAAAAAAGACTGCCTGAGAGAAGCTTTTTGGATAATGGAATTGGATTCCCTAACCCCTAGGGTAGTGGTAGGCAACCTTTTGCACCACAGATGTTGCACTACAGATAATGCTCTTAGAGCCATAAGATTTGCAAAGCATCAAGGGAGATGTAGTCCACAACATCTGAAGTGCCAAAGGTTACAATGTGTCTCTCTTAATCTGATTAGGTTTTTGTGTGGATTTTTTTTTGTTTTTACCGTTTTGTTTACTTTAACCCCTTAAGGACTGGACTGTTTTTGCGATGTTGTACATTTGCGACCAGGCCTCTTTTTACACTTTTGTGGTGTTTGTGTTTAGCTGTAATTTTCCGCTCTCTCATTTACTGTTCCTATACAAATTATATATTGGTTTTTTTTCAGGACAAAAAAGGCTTTCTTTACATACCATTATTTATATAATCTCATGTAATTTAATTTAAAAAAAATATATATGAAAAATGTAAAAAAAATACATGTTTTTTTACTTTTACTTTTAAAATCTTTTACTCATCTACAAAAGTGAATAAAAAAAACTGCTAAATAGATTTAAAAAATTTTTGAGTTTTAAAATACCCAGTGTTTACATGCTTTTTTTTGTGCAAGTTATAGGGTTATAGGTACAAGTAGGATATTGCGGTTTCAAAACATAAATTTTTTCAAATTTATCAATAGTGACATTGTAACACTATTATCTGTCAAAAGTGTCTGAATAACACCCCACATATACATATTTTTTTTTTAAAGTGGACAACCCAAGGTATTCAATATAGGGTATGTCCAGTCTTTTTTAGTAGCCACCTAGTGGCAAACACTGGCAAAGTTAGCGTTCATATTTGTTTTCTGTGTGAAAAAAGTAAAAAACTAAATTGAACGCTAATTTTGCCCATTGTTTGTGACTAAGTGGCTACTAAAAAAGACTGGACATACCCCATTTGCAATACCTTGGGTTGTCTTCTTTTGCAAATGGTATGCCATCATGGGGGGGTAATTCTCATTCCTGGGCTATCATACGCTTTCAAAGGCAACGTAACCAACCTGGCCATTTTCAATGTAAAAATATTTGACCCATATATTTGACCCTGTAACTTTCAAAAACGCTATAAAATCTGCACATGGGGGGGTACTGTTATACTCGGGAGACTTTCTTGAACACAAATATTAGTGTTTCAAAACAGGAAAACATATCACAACAATTATATCATCAGTAAAAGTGCTGTTTGTGTGTGAAAAATGCGGAAAAAAAGTAACTTTCACTGACAATATCATCGCTGTGATAGGTTTTACAGTTTTGAATCACTAATATTTGTGTTCAGTGAAATCTCCCGAGTAAAACGGTACCTCCCATGTACAGGTTTTAGGGTGTCATAGAAAGTTACAGGGTAAAATACAGTGCTAGCAAATTAAATTCTCTGGAATTTCGGCCTGGGTTGGCAGGCAGGTCCCTCAAATTGGAATTAATAAAATTACTTATGTAAAAATATTACATAAATACGAACGTAGAATTATTTATGTAATTTTGTATATGGACATATGTATATTTCGTATTATTTTTATTTATATATACATAGATATATATACAATTTCATTCTAAGTGTATTTTGATATATATATATTTTAATATCAAAATACAGTTAGAATAAAATTTCATATAGCTATACTATTTTAATTTTTTTAAATTTAATTTACTTATTATTTGTATTTTATAATAATGTTTATATACAATATATAGTTATTATAGATATATATATATATATATATATATATATATATGTGTGTGTGTGTAATTTAATTATAAGTGTATTTTTATATTAATATATGTACATATTAATATAAAAATACACTTAGCATGACATTATATATATATATATATATATATATGATATATAGACATATATTATATATATAGAATATATGTCTATATATCATATATATATACACATATAATTATTATTTGTTTTATTAACATGCACCTTTCTTTTTTTCTTTTACAGTTGCAGGGAGACACATTGACACCTATTGTGACCATGTGATCGCTCTGTTGATCGATCACATGGCCCCAGGGGTCCTAATCCGCCATGGGGAGACTGTCTGGGCTGCAGGCAGTCTCCCCACAACAGGAGCACCGCCGATCGCCGCCGGGGGAACGACGGCGATCGGGTAAGTACATTGCACCGTTAGGAGGGTTCAGGACCGTCATCGGTCGGCAATGCAAAAATGCCCATGACGGTCCTGAACCGTCCTCGGTTGCTAAGGTGTTAATCTCTTTATTTATTTATTTTTAAAATTCTTTATTTTTTCATTCAGCATATGTGTAACACACGAGAAGCATTTAGATAAGTCATGTACAGTGAGGTTGTCATACTAGTACGCTTTAAGAGAAAGGTAACATGCCAAATGAATTGTTTAAAATAATAAGAGAGAAAAAACACTTCTACTTCTTAGTTGTGTGCTTTCTTAGAAACTGAGTAGAGCTCTAAAGCCAGACACACTGCACAATCTGGGACCTGCCACTCTCCCGGCTACTTAAAGTTGGAGGCACAAGTTTCCCTAAGGGAATCGGGAGAAAGGAGGGGGTTACATCAGAATTATAAGTAGTATTCCGCAATGTGGTGTGGACCGGCAGGTTAATCGCCTGTATCAGTAAGAAACTTATGAGTAGTGCGCTCATCTATAGATACAGCTAGTACCCATAGACCTGCCGAAACGTGGTGGAAAGTATATTAAAACAAACTAAAACAACATATTAAACATTTTAAGAAATGTCAGTTAGTCATGGTGATGGAAATAGGAGTCTCATGAACCCATAGTCACCCCCCTGCCCCAAAAAATAACCACTACCTACCCCCCTCACCCTAAAAATAACAAGGGGGGACCATTAACTAGATACCTGTAAAAATAAAACTTACCATTTGATGTCTTCTTTCTTCTAAAATCTTCTCTTTTCAGACCCAAAAGAGGCCAAATAAAAATCCATAATAACAGACGCACTTTAAAAAAAAAAAAAAAAAAAAACATGGAGGGCTCTGCGCAAACTGGGCTCTGCGCAAACTGAGCTCTGCAGGGCGGGGGAAGGCTTATAAAGCCTTGCCCTGCTCTGCAATTAGGTTTAGAGCACTCTGGTTTGTTGGTTTAAGCCATCCAACCAGAGTGCTCTGACAGGTAAATGAAGAGACTGACAGGTAAGTCTCTACATTTACCTGCCACAGCACTTTGATTGGTTAGCTTGAAATCCAGCCAATCAGAGTGCTCTGTGTCATTTTACACAGCGTGGGAAAGTTCTTTGGAATTTTCCCACGCTGTGTAATTTGACTCATAACAACACTCTGATTGGTGGATTGAAAATAACCAGAGAGTTATGAGTCACATTACACAGCGTGGGAAAATTCCAAAGAACTTTCCCACGCTGTGTAAAATGACACAGAGCACTCTGATTGGTTAGCTTGAAATCCAGCCAATCAGAGTGTTGTGACAGGTAAATGTAGCGACCTGTCAGTCTAATTTACCTGCACTCTGGTATGTGGGGTGCTGTGTGTATGTGTGGGGTGCTGTGCGTGAGAGGGGTGCTGTGTGTGTGAGAGGGGTGCTCTGTGTTTGGGGGGTGCTGTGTTGGTGTGTGTGTGTGTGTGTGTGTGTGTGGGGGGGGGGTGCTTCTGCAAATATACAATCTATATCCCCCCCTCCCTTCGTCTTACCTTTGGTGAAGGAGGGGGGACACAGAAATCCCTGGTGGTCCGGTGGTGGTAAGAGGGACAGGTCCTGCAGCTCTCCTATCCTCCCGCGCAATGCTATGTGGAGCGTTGTCATGGTAACGCGCGGCAACGCTCCACACAGATTGCTTGCGCGAGGACAGGAGAGCTGCTTCTCAGATCCCTCCCTCTGTCCTCCCGACACGGAAGCAGAGTAGATGTCACCTTAGTGACCCAAACACGCAGAGTGTAACCTAAATCAAAAAAACTTATTACCGGACCTTAGGATGGCCGGGTTTAACATGGTAGAGTAGTCGAGGAAATAGCCAAAAGCCAGGGATACCAGAAAGTAGGATGACGATAAAAACTAGCTGAGGTCAGGAAAACAGATAACGGAAAAACGAGAAACCAGTTCAAGTCAGAGTACCAAAGAGGAGAGTAGTCAAAAGGGCAAGCCGGGTCAAAATACGAGGAGACAAACAGAGAAATAACAAGCACTAGAGGGAACCAAGAAATAGAAGCACAATAGGGCACTGATCAAGGAAAAAAGGTGTTCTTTTATACCAAAGCTTCTGTGGCTTTAACAGCACGCCCCAAGAATGTCCGGGAGCGTGGAATACAGTGAACATACGCGGTATAGTCCTCCCGACGTCGGTGCGCATGCGTCACGTCAGAGGAGGAGAGTGAGGAGCGGCCGGCGGCCGACAAGCTGTGCCGTCGCCCAGAAGTGTCGGAACGCGGAACTACACCGCGCGGGTCCGGAGGAGAAAGGATATGGACATCAGGGCTGCCATCAGAAATTTTGGGGCCCCTGACACAGCTTAAGGTCTGGGTCCCTGGGGCCCACCCCTGAGTCTGCCCACTGCCGAGTCTGCCCACAGGTATGCATTGTGTTTGTGTAGGGATATAGCTTGTGTATAGTGAATGCAGTGTGTGTGTTTGTGTAGGGATGCAGTGTGTGTGTAGGCATGTAGTGTGTATAGAATGAATGCTGAGTGTGTGTTTGTGTTGTTGAGGTAGTGTGTATAGTGAATGCAGTAGGTGTGTTTGTGAAGTGGATATAGTGTGTGTATAGTGAATGCAGTGTGTTTTTAGTGGATGTACTGTGTGTATAGTGAATGCAGTGTGTGTTTGCGTAGTGGATGCAGTGAGTATAGTGAATGCAGTGTGTGTTTGCATAGTGGATGTAGTGTGTATAGTTAATGCAATGTGTGTTTGCGTAATGGATGTAGTGTGTATAGTGGAAGTAGTGTGTGTATATAATGAATGCATAGTGTGTGTTTGCGTAGTGGATGTATTGTGTATATAATGCATGCATAGTGTGTGTTTGTGTAGGCATGTAGTGTGTATATAAAGAATGCAGAGGGTGTTTGTATAGTTGAGGTAGTGTGTATAATGAATGCAGTGTGTGTGACTGAATAGTTTGTGTATATAATAAATTCATTGTGTTTGTGCAGTGGATGTAGTGTGTATAGTGTATGCAGTGTGTGTGTTTGCACTAAGGGAGATGCGTAGTGGATTTAGTGTGTATAGTGGAGGTACTGTGTGTATGGTAACTGCATAGTGTGTGTGTTTGTGTTATGAATACAGGGTTGTGGTGTGTAGGGATATAGTGTGTATAAAATGAATGCATAATGTGTGTTTGTGTATATAATGAATGCATAATGTGTGTTTGTGTATATAATGAAGGCATAGTGCATGTAGTGTGTGTAAAATAGGAGCTGTAGTTAGTGGGGGAGAGCATTTTCTTTTTTAACACACCTGTTAAACATGTTATTTTATTCCCCCCTCCCTGCTTCTTACCTGGCCAGGGAAGGGGGAGATCGCATTCCCTGGTAGTCCAGTGACTGTTCACTGCAGTGAGGGCCCGCAGCATACTCCATCTTCCCTTCCCAGCAGCTCCTCTGTGTCTAACTTTCGCGAGACCGGCGTGCATGCTGTGCGGAGCATTGCCATGGTAACAATGCTCTGACGGCCGCGGTGCTCGCAAGAGTTAGACACAGAGGAGCTGCTGGGAAGGGAAGATGGAGTGTGCTGCGGGCCTCCACTGCAGTGAACAGGAGCCGGGGGCCCACAGGGCGCAGGTGCACATATATAGCGAAAATCACTATATATATGCGCACATGTGGGGCACGGAACTCAGGCGAGCAGTCTGGGCCCCTCAGGACCTTCGGGCCCATGACAACCATCATGGTTGTCATGCCCTGATGAACATATACTTATTTGGAGCCAATCGTACAAGAGAAATTATGTCAGTGGGGATTATACCGCTGTACGCTATTTTACTCGGAGCTGGTGTATAGCGCTATATTTACCAGTGGAGGAATGTCACATTATTTACCAGTGGAGGAATATCAGAATATTTACCAGTGGAGGTATGTCACATTATTTACCAGTGGAGGAATATCAGAATATTTACCAGTGGAGGTATGTCACATTATTTACCAGTGGAGGAATATCAGAATATTTACCTAATTTGGTATCCTTATGTGGCTAGGGCTGCATAAATAGAAACAAGAGTGATTTAACTCCAAAATGGCAGAGAATGGAGCAGTAAGACAGCGGGGACATGATCTATACACCAAACTTGCTTAATTAAGCTAGGTTTGTTTTGCTGACTATAGTGTCCATTTAAATTCAGTCTTTACCTGGCACACAACATCCAGGACACATTTCACAATCATCACTTTAACAGTTTTATTTGTAAAAGAAATAATCTATGAACACAAACACATTGGACAGCACAAGATATGTCATTGATAGGATTTATCGTACAAAAATAGTTTTTACTCCAGGCAATAAACACTGGAAGAAAAGTTTACAGACGTGATAGAAGATTTACAAGTGTCAAACATACATTTAATTGATTAGTCGAAAGGACAGTAGGATTATGTTAAAATTCATGTAGTACCAGATAAGTCAGTTCAGATTTTTTTTTCAGTCAAAGTTAAGCTGAATGGAAAGAAAAGCAAAATGACTAATAATATCCTAATTTTGAAACATTTCCCACATTATGGGGCATCCATATAGATATTTCACTTTATAGTATAATATAATTCTCTAATTAAGCTTTAACACGTATACTCAGAAGTGCATCATATATTGTTTTTACAAAACAGAAGTCCATGCCCAATTTATCCATAAGCCACCTAGGCGCTTGCCTTTTAAAAGTGGTTGTGGCACCACTTTTGACTTGCAAATTCAGTATATAAAGTGCTGTGATTGTCTTGCAAATTCAGTATATTGGGGAATATTTACTTGGCAAATTGTACTGAACTGAAAACCACACTACAAAATGTAGACTAAGATAGTGAATCACTAACTATAGTGGTTTGGGCTAATTTTTCAAAATACACATTTTTTCCCCTAATCTTTGTAGATTGGTTTTCAATTATCTACAATTTACTGTTTGATGAAAAAACGTGCTTTAACCCCTTAAGGACCAAACTTCTGGAATAAAAGGGAACCATGACATGTCACACATGGCATGTGTCCTTAAGGGGTTAAACATTTTTTTTCTTAGAAATGGGAGCACTTGTCGCCCTTCTACTTATGGTGGCATTTAGCACCGATGTCAGATGTAGCACCAATTTCAAGTCTAGTATGTAATATCAGTGTAAAGGAGTTATATCAGAGCTGAAATAAATAACCATTAAATAACCTAGCATGTCTAAGAGTATATAAAAGGACATATGATAGGGCTACTGTGTTTCTTTGAATGTTACAAAACAAATGCATTTGTGTCTACAACGATCTTAAGGAGCAGTTGGTGTTCTAGGATGTTTAATATATACAGTCATAATCTGATAATGAGTGCTTATTTCTTAAATTTTCTCCAAAATAAACATACAATGAAGACTAGAAGCATTCAATGGGTACTCTGAACATTACTAATTTACAATGAAAATTATATTTAACTTGGATTTTTCTCTTCAGCTATAGATATCACATGTTCAGTTTCATAAAATTGGTACCTCATTTCTGCTATCATTCCGAATCGTACACAATGTAATCACTTTCATGCTTAACATCCTGCCAACTCAATTCACCTCTACTACAGCATGATCATATGCCATGGGTTGATCACACACAGTGAACCTCAGAGTAAAATCACTCATATTTCCTGTAATTACGAACCTTATTTAACCCCTTAAGGACCAAACTTCTTGAATAAAAGGGAATCGTGACATGTCACACATGTCATGTGTCCTTAAGGGGTTAAAAACTGCAAATGACGACACGAAACATGCTGCATATTCTATATCCCGTAAATTACTTTTTTTTTTTTTTTTTTGGAGCATAAATCACAACCAGGCCTTTTTGGATTATTGTCATTACCACTAAGGCCAATATGTACTGTGAAGTTTTACCTGGGCACTTTGACTTGGCTTGATTCTCATTCTACCCGAGCTGTTTTAATATTCTATGTTCATTTCCTTTCAAACTTCAAGTGTCTCTTAATACTTTCACCTGACGTATATGTTCAACCTTGTTCATGGTTCTGCAAGACTGATCAAGGTTCCTTAAGACTTTGGTATGGATACTGTAACAAGACCATCACGGAAAAGTAAGGGGTTGTGGAATATGTCATTGAAGTCAAAGTCTTTGTCATAATCGCTGATTTACATATTCTGTTATTCCTTAACCAAAAATCTCCCATTTTTCTTTTTCTCGCTCCCTCTCTCTACCCAATCTGTATGCTGCCAATTTTTTAACTTTTTTCAGCCACACATTTTCTGCATAATTTATGTTTGTCTTAATGTCCATAACAAGGGTGTATTTTTAAGTTTTACTTGTTCTTACTTTTCCTTTTACTGCTGTTTTGTCAAAATAAAAAGAAAAACTTTGAACCAATGATAATAAAAAAAAAAAAAAAAAGGATCACGCAGGGTATGATATCACTAAATGACTCTTGTTCCGACAGTACTGCTGCAATGGAGCAATCATTATTCAGTGCTTATAATGCATTTTGCATTATTATTATGATGATTTTTTTTTTTTTTTAAATTGTTAAGCAAAATGCAAATAATGATTGTTAAAAGGCTCAATTCAGCATAAAAATGTTACCCAAATTAAGTAAAAAATGTTTTATTATCTTGTGTGAATCACCTAGTGTTCAGGAAAATATGTACAGTGTGTAAAATGCTTCACACATCTGATGCTACATCACGATAAGAATTGTCCAAATATAAAACACAATGCTTTTATTTCCTCTTGCATGAATTCAAAGTGACCTAGAAAAATTAAAAACACAAGAATAATTTCCTTCTCTTCTTTAGTAAACCACCTAACACCAGAACTTTGTGTTATCTTACACGTGAGTTCGCTGATGCCTAACAAGCTGTGAACTTTGTGTAAATGCTTTCCCACATTCAGAACACGTGAATGGTTTCTCTCCAGTGTGAATCCTTTTATGTTGGACGAGACTTGACTTATCAGTGAAACGTTTTCCGCATTCCGAGCATGAGAACGGCTTCTCCCCCGTGTGGATCCGCTGATGTGTAACAAGCTTTGATTTGTAAGAGAAATACTTGCCGCAGTACGAGCAAGACAACTTTTTGATGATGTGAGTGGTCTGATGTTTGACAAGGTTTGCATTACTAGTAAAGGATTTCTGACACTCTACACAGCTATACATCCTTGGCGTGCTGTGCGTTCGCTGGTGAGCTATGAAAGCTGTGATTCTATGAAAGTGTTTTCCACACTCATTACACTTCATAACAGCCAATCTATTATGCAGTCTCTGTATGCTACCGTTCCCTTTCTTATGTTCTTTCATCTTAACCAAATATGCTACCTGAGCATGTTCTGTGGCTGTATAAAGGTTAGTGTCAGTGAGATTTTCTTGTCGAGATGGTGCAGATTCCTCCTTAACGCGAGAGGGACATGTATATTCTGGAAGTGCATATTCAGTGGGTGTATAAATGTTAGGTTCTACAATATTTACAGTTTCAAATGAGACCAACTCCTCTTTAATGCGAGTAGATGAATAGTCTGTCTCTGTAGGAGTATAAATTGTAGTAGTGTCTGTGAGGTTTCTTTCTGCACATGATGCCGATTCCTCCTTAATAGGTGTAGGTGTATACTCTGTCTGTGGATGTTCTGTGCCTGAATAAATGTCAGGGCCTGTAAGATTTTCTTCTTCACATGTGCTGACACATAGGCCTACATTTTGGACTGTTCCAGACGGTCGCTTTTGTGGTTTATCAATCAAGTATTTTGTTCCTGGATTACTTTTCAGATCACTTCTATCTTCATTTACACAATCTAGCGAAGAAACAGGACAGTATATATTATTTTTAATGTGTCGTCTTTCCTGACCGATATATCCACCAGAAACAAATTTATAGCGATAATCTAAATATTTTTTACAAATGAAATTTTTTTCACATAAAAAGTTATATTTTGTTACACATACCAATTCATTGCATAGGCCATATTTAAACATACAATGTGTGCAATTGCATATTAATCTCTACAGTATACCATAATGTCTGATTATTTACCCCATTTCTGTATATGTCAAAAATACGACTTAATTGGAACATACAGAGTAAATTTACCACCTATCAATTAAAAATAAAATGCAAACAAATAAAAATTTCCTTTATCATTTCCCTTATGCATCTGAAGGCAGACCACTACCTAACAAGGAATCGATTAAAGCCCTGCCCAGCAGAGATTTATGGAATAAGTAGCTTATCCTCAAGAACAATACAATACATCAAAAATGTTGGGCACCAGGCTCCCAGTGGTATATTTTGATTACATCAGTTAATGCAAAGTCACGAAAGACGTTGTTTTATCAAACTCTGCAGATATTTTTTCTAAAAAGGCTGGATTATTATTATTTTTTTAAATAAAAATAATATTCAAGCATATAATTAACCTGTATATGAACAGGTTGTTGATTTACGATGAGATCTGACTGCCAGTATAAAGTCGAGAAAGATTTATCTTTTTGTGGCATAATTGGCCATTCCTTTAAATTGTCTTTTTTGCCTTCTTTTCATCAGCATACAAAGAAGCGTTTTTAAGGTACACCGCAAAAGATAGGAGTCTTTTTTTCAACCTAGATTACTATGTAACAAATTGCAGAGAATTTATGTAACAGGAAGTTTTATAGTTAGTTACCAAAGCTGCACGGACAAACATAACATTTTGAAGTCAATACTTTTCTTAATGTATAGTTCTGAAAGTACCCACCCACTCTATGAGGGTTGAAAGGAATCTACACAAGGTAAATGCTGTTCCTAATTAGCATTCGGTTAGCATAAGCATTAGAAAATGGTTAACGTATGTTCCAAATCACTTTTTAGGCAGTTGTATCCTAGCCTTCTTTATATGGCAGCCAGATTATACAGTGGCTCCAGAGGAAGCACAGTTTTATCAGCACTGAAAAAGAGTATTGATCAAGCCCAGGAATGGAAAATATATATTTACATTAAAAATAAAAATTGCTCTTTTAAGATGCTGTGTGTAGATTTACTTTACAATGCTCACCGGGTGTCCGTGCGAAAAGGGTATTTCCCCTCCCCCCATAACGTCCTCGCTCAACCTAAACACAAACAAGCTTACAATTATTCTTACCGAGTAAGCCGATTGGCTGTGGATTCTCCATCATTGCATCTTTATAAAGATCCTGGTGTCCTCCTAGATACTAAAATAATAAAATATAGAAAAAAAACAACAACAACATTGTTGAGCACCAATCCAAAATTCTACATATAATATAAAAACAAGCAAACAAAGTAATTGGAATAGATCTGTCTTTGTATCAATGCATACACGCCAATATGTGCGCTACATTGCTGGGCCACTGACTTTCCCTTACCGTTTGAGGCTAGCATTTTATTTCTGCCTTTTCACATTCATTTGCATGGGTAGCCAATCAAGTAGGAGCCCACCTTTTTAATTTTTTTTTTTAATTTTTTTTTACAAATTTCCGTAAGTGAAAATGCCACATTAAAGAGTTCATTTTAGTGATACAACCCTCACCACCCCAATTACCCAAGACTTTATTTTCACTCTTGCTTGGGGGAGTGAAAATTCTGAGATACTGCTTTGCACTCAGAACTAAATGAGCTTTGCACTCACCGTTATCAAAGTTTCAGAGATATAAAAATACCGGGTAATAATGAAACACATTAACATTTTTAACTGCGGTTAAAGAAAATAACATATATAATATTAAAAAAATGACCAACTTTTGCCAATCTTGATGAACTACATCCATTGGTGTATACTGGTCCGTTCCCAGCAGTGCTCAGATCTCCAGTTAGTGGGTGAATAATCTTGCTGGTCAACTCCAGTATTTTGTGGTCATTGTTCCGCTCCTGTATCACGGAGTGAGGTGAGGTCACAGTGCTAATGCTCAGGGTGCCACAAAATCCGTCAGATACATGAGGCATTCTTTGTGCACCACGTTCACCAGGCTTTTTCACAATCATATAATCCTAGATATAAATAAACATATTTTGAATTACATACATATCACATCAATCAGTACTGTACTTTTTTTGTATTCTGTGGAATAAACAGGTACCTAAAAAAAAGTGTTACTCTTCTTGTGAAGTTTTGACATTGCTCTTCAAGCAAAACCCAAAAGGAAACAGTGAAGAGGCAAGTTTCATTCAATTAAGCCAATTAATAAGACAAAAACTAAATGGAGCTTGAAAGAAATATGTAGGATAACAAAAGCTCAGCAACTTATGGTGTCTTAGAAAGGAGGGGGTCGTGAAAGAGAACTGCGGCTGCAGCCCTGATGCTCTCAACATAGAAGCACACTCCAGTGCAAAAGTTAAAACTCACAAATAAAAGGAATTTTTATTTGTATTTTTTTTTAAGTGGTAAAAAGGGGACATACTGTTAACCTCTAAAGCACTTAAGCAACATGAAGTGCTTTAGTGGCTTTGAGTATTCATTCAAAGGGACACTAGTCACCAAAACAACTTTAGCTTAATGAAGCAGTTTTAGTGTATAGATCATGGCTGTGAAGTTTCTCTTCTGAATTCTTTGCCATTTATGCGTTAAATCACTTGTGTTTCTGTTTATGCAGGCCAAGCCATCCCTTCCCTGGCTGTGACTGACACAGCCTGCATGAAAACAACATGGTTTCATTTTCAATCAGGTGTAATTTACTTAAAAAAAAAAAAAAAAGTATCTCCTGCACTGTAAATCGATATGATATATACACACCAAAACTGCTTCATTAAGCTAAAGTTGTTTGTTGATTATAGTGTCCCTTTTTAACCATAACTTTATTACAGACCAGGGAGACCCCTCATTGCAGCTCCAATCCACCTCTTGTAAAATCATTATTACAGCAAATAGCGATCACCGCTTCATATAGAGATGCATTGAAACCAAGGCTCATCTGTGAGAAACACTCCAGTTCAAAGCACTACAGTTCAAAGCAAGTGAGGGAATAAGGTAGAATGATAAAGGTGACAATTTCTCTTGAAACTGGAACTTTTATAAAAAATTCCTGCAAGATTATGCAATTAATGCCTAAAGTACTTCAGCAAGCTGCTTATCATTAAACAGGTGGAATTATCATTACTTTACACGTAAAGGGATTCTATAGTGTTAAAAATCCCTTTAATAACGTACCCGATTCAAGCGCCGATATACCTTATTGCTGAGTAGGCGCCCTACCTCCTCCGACATGACCCGCTGAGGGGAGTGCTAATGCGCATGCGTGGCAAGAACATTAGGCCTTCACCGTAGGAAAACATTGCTTCAATGCTTTCCTATGGGGATTTTACAGGACGCTAGATGTCCTCATCAACCAAAAGTCACCTAACCACCAGAAAGTACCTCTAATGACTGACTGATTGACATCCACAGCCCTGTTAAACAGTATAAAATAATCATGATGTAATAC
Source organism: Pelobates fuscus (assembly GCF_036172605.1). Classification (NCBI taxonomy): domain Eukaryota; kingdom Metazoa; phylum Chordata; class Amphibia; order Anura; family Pelobatidae; genus Pelobates; species Pelobates fuscus. The sequence continues at coordinate 129,205,360 of NC_086326.1, forward strand.
GCTAAGAACCTCACCTCTCCTGTCAGCAGGTAGATGATCTCAAGCGTAAGATTCAAGATCCTCTCAGATGTCTGATTCTTATCTTTGTTCATGATCACGCAGTTGTCAATGGTTTTGAGAAAAAGATATGGTGAAACTATTTTCTTGGTGTTGACGTCTGTGGGTGAGAAGTTAAAGAATACTTTTCCTTCATACAGTAGCCACACGTAAAATATGGGTAAATAAATAAAATAAATCAAAATACACAATACAACAGTAGCAGTAATGTCTACAGTCTTGTTTATGATATGAGCAGGCAATATCCAAATTAAATGCAAATATTACATTTCAGTGGAGTGACTGTTCATTAAGACTATAAAGGGCACAATATAGTGAGAGCATACAAAGATCCAATTTTAACCATGGATAAAGAGCACCATAATCACATTTGTACTTGCCATGTTTCAGTCATTTTAGCACAAAACGGTGTTTGCTGTTAAGATTTGTAGAGCATCAAGAACAGAAGAAGTGGTGTAAAACATGTTAGAATTATTATTACTGCCACACATTCAAATCACACAGTGCTACAGGACACAAGTTTGCACCATAATAACAACAATCATAAGGAGATGGATGTTCTCCCAGAAAAGTGACAGCTTCACTCTGATGGTTTTGCATCCTCCGTACACTGATTGTTGGTATCTGGCCAATATTTCGCCCAGCAGAATTAAACACCTCTATGACTGTGAATACAAGCAAGCCACTAAATCTCCAATATCCACAGCCAGGACTATAGGACATCCTACAACCATCCAGCCAGGACTATAGGACATCATACAACCATCCAGCCAGGACTATAGGACATCATACAACCATCCAGCCAGGGCTATAGGACATCCTACAGCCATCCAACCAGGACTATAGGACATCCTACAACCATCCAGCCAGGACTATAGGACATCATACAACCATCCAGCCAGGGCTATAGGACATCCTACAGCCATCCAACCAGGACTATAGGACATCCTACAACCATCCAGCCAGGACTATAGGACATCATACAGCCATCCAGCCAGGACTATAGGACATCATACAACCATCCAGCCAGGACTATAGGACATCATACAACCATCCAGCCAGGACTATAGGACATCCTACAACCATCCAGCCAGGGCTATAGGACATCCTACAACCATCCAGCCAGGGCTATAGGACATCCTACAACCATCCAGCCAGGGCTATAGGACATCCTACAGCCATACAGCCAGGACTATAGAACATCCTACAGCCATACAGCCAGGACTATAGAACATCCTACAGCCATACAGCCAGGACTATAGAACATCCTACAGCCATCCTGCAAGGACTATAGGACATCCTACAGCCATCCAGCCAGGACTATAGGACATCCTACAACCATCCAGCCAGGGCTATAGGACATCCTACAACCATCCAGCCAGGACTATGGGACATCCTACAACCATCCAGCCAGGACTATGGGACATCCTACAGCCATCCAGCCAGGGCTATAGGACATCCTACAGCCATACAGCCAGGTCTATAGGACATCCTACAGCCAGCCAGCCAGGGCTATAGGACATCATACAACCATCCAGCCAGGGCTATAGGACATCCTACAACCATCCAGCCAGGGCTATAGGACATCCTACAACCATCCAGCCAGGGCTATAGGACATCCTACAACCATCCAGCCAGGGCTATAGGACATCCTACAACCATCCAGCCAGGGCTATAGGACATCCTACAACCATCCAGCCAGGACTATAGAACATCCTACAGCCATGGCTATAGGACATCCTACAGACACTCAGCCAGGACTATGGGACATCCTACAGACACTCAGCCAGGACTATGGGACATCCTACAGACACTCAGCCAGGACTATGGGACATCCTACAGACACTCAGCCAGGACTATGGGACATCCTACAGACACTCAGCCAATGCCTGCACGGTATGTTACCCGCCCGCGCTCAGCCCCTCTCCCAGCATGTCACTGAGACCCCCACATACCGGGCAGGCTGTCCCTCTCCCGCGGTTCGGACAGTCTCTCCGCTAATGGCTCCCTGCTCCCAGCAGACACACTCCCAGCATAGTAATGGTAGCTCTGTGCGCCGGAAGTTACGTCACTAATCCCGGTATCCAGGGCATAGAGCTCGCGGAAAAGTAGAGCCATCTGATTGGCTGGCTCTGTTGCACTCATCTGTGCAGCACGCCGAGCTAAACACTGCGCATGTGCGGAATACGGCGTTACCATGGAGAGGGGGCGTGGCTGGAGTGTCACTAAAGGGAAGTATTAGCCGTCCATGATTGGTTCGGGCAAACCTCATCATTATTATTATTCCCACAGGCGGCATTGCCCACCGAGGACACCGTCACAGAGCTCAGTGTGACCCGGGGAGCGCATTCACCGCATCTACCAGCCCAGCCCGGGTATCCAGCCAGGTATGTGTGGGGTGTGACACCTCCTGGGGGAACAAACAGCAGCTGTAACCCGGGGATGGGCAGCCCTGCCCGGCAGGAGGGGGTTACTGGCAGGTTATCCAGAGATTTGGGGGCTCTGACTGGGGGAGGGGGTTACTGGCAGGCTATCCAGAGATATGGGGGCTCTGACTGGGGGAGGGGGTTACTGGCAGGCTATCCAGAGATATGGGGGCTCTGACTGGGGGGGAGGGGGTTACTGGCAGGTTATCCAGAGATATGGGAGCTCTGACTGGGGGGAGGGGGTTACTGGCAGGTTATCCAGAGATATGGGAGCTCTGACTGGGGGGAGGGGGTTACTGGCAGACTATCCAGTGATATGGGGGCTCTGACTGGGGGAGGGGGTTACTGGCAGGCTATCCAGAGATATGGGGGGCTCTGACTGGGGGAGGGGGTTACTGGCAGGTTATCCAGAGATATGGGGGCTCTGACTGGGGGGAGGGGGTTACTGGCAGGTTATCCAGAGATATCAGGGGCTCTGACTGGGGGGAGGGGGTTACTGGCAGACTATCCAGTGATATGGGGGCTCTGACTGGGGGAGGGGGTTACTGGCAGACTATCCAGTGATATGGGGGCTCTGACTGGGGGAGGGGGTTACTGGCAGGTTATCCAGAGATATGGGGGCTCTGACTGGGGGAGGGGGTTACTGGCAGGCTATCCAGAGATATGGGGGCTCTGACTGGGGGAGGGGGTTACTGGCAGGCTATCCAGAGATATGGGGGCTCTGACTGGGGGAGGGGGTTACTGGCAGGCTATCCAGAGATATGGGGGCTCTGACTGGGGGAGGGGGTTACTGGCAGGCTATCCAGAGATATGGGGGGCTCTGACTGGGGGAGGGGGTTACTGGCAGGTTATCCAGAGCTATGGGGGGCTCTGACTGGGGGAGGGGGTTACTGGCAGGCTATCCAGAGATATGGGGGCTCTGACTGGGGGGAGGGGGTTACTGGCAGGTTATCCAGAGATATGGGGGCTCTGACTGGGGGAGGGGGTTACTGGCAGGCTATCCAGAGATATGGGGGCTCTGACTGGGGGAGGGGGTTACTGGCAGGCTATCCAGAGATATGGGGGCTCTGACTGGGGGGAGGGGGTTACTGGCAGGTTATCCAGAGATATGGGAGCTCTGACTGGGGGAGGGGTTACTGGCAGGTTATCCAGAGATATGGGGGGCTCTGACTGGGGGGAGGGGGTTACTGGCAGACTATCCAGTGATATGGGGGCTCTGACTGGGGGGAGGGGGTTACTGGCAGGCTATCCAGTGATATGGGGGCTCTGACTGGGGGAGGGGGTTACTGGCAGGCTATCCAGTGATATGGGGGCTCTGACTGGGGCAGGGGGTTACTGGCAGGTTATCCAGAGATATGGGGGCTCTGACTGGGGGAGGGGGTTACTGGCAGGCTATCCAGTGATATGGGGGCTCTGACTGGGGGAGGGGGTTACTGGCAGGCTATCCAGAGATATGGGGGCTCTGACTGGGGGAGGGGGTTACTGGCAGGCGATCCAGTGATATGGGGGCTCTGACTGGGGGGAGGGGGTTACTGGCAGGCTATCCAGTGATATGGGGGCTCTGACTGGGTGGGAGGGGGTTACTGGCAGGTTATCCAGTGATATGGGGGCTCTGACTGGGGGGAGGGGGTTACTGGCAGGTTATCCAGAGATATGGGGGCTCTGACTGGGGGGAGGGGGTTGCTGGCAAGCTATCCAGTGATATGGGGGCTCTGACTGGGGGGAGGGGGTTACTGGCAGGTTATCCAGAGATATGCGGGGCTCTGACAGGGGGGAGGGAGTTACTGGCAGGCTATCCAGAGATATGGGGGGCTCTGACTGGGGGGAGGGGGTTATTGGCAGGCTATCCAGTGATAGTGGGGCTCTGACTGGGGAGGGGGGTTACTGGCAGGTTATCCAGAGCTATGGGGGCTCTGACTTGGGGAGGGGGTTACTGGCAGGCTATCCAGTGATATGGGGGCTCTGATTGGGGGAGGGGGTAACTGGCAGGTTATCCAGTGATATGGGGGCTCTGACTTGGGGGAGGGGGTTACTGGCAGGCTATCCAGAGATATGGGGGCTCTGACGGGGGGGGCTCTGACTGGGGAGGGGGGTTACTGGCAGGTTATCCAGAGCTATGGGGGCTCTGACTGGGGGGAGGGGGTTACTGGCAGGCTATCCAGTGATATGGGGGCTCTGACTGGGGGGAGGGGGTTACTGGCAGGCTATCCAGTGATATGGGGGCTCTGATTAGGGGCAGGGGGTTACTGGCAGGCTATCTAGTGATATGGGGGCTCTGACTTGGGGAGGGGGTTACTGGCAGGTTATCCAGAGATATGGGGGCTCTGACTGGGGGAGGGAGTTACTGGCAGGTTATCCAGAGATATGGGGGCTCTGACTTGGGGGAGGGGGTTACTGGCAGGCTATCCAGTGATATGAGGGCTCTGACTGGGGGGGAGGGGGTTACTGGCTGGCTCTCCAGAGATATGGGGGCTCTGACTGGGGGAGGGAGTTACTGGCAGGTTATCCAGTGATATGGGGGCTCTGACTCGGGGGAGGGGGGGTTACATGGCCAGATATTGGTAACGGTGACATGTTCTGGGGTGTGGGGGGACGGGACAAAGAGCAGTGTGGCAGTGGGATGTTCTGGTGAGATCATAATGGGGGGGTGTTTGTGGAGTCAGTGGTGATGGTGGCAGTGGGCTGTTCTGGTGATGTGATAATGGGGGGTGTGTTTGTGATGGCAGTGGTGATGGTTGCAGTGGGATGTTCTGTGAAGCTGCTAATGGGGGTGTTTGTTTGTGATGTTTGTGAAGAGCTGCCCATATTTAATAGCCAGCTGTATTGTGATTGTGATTTCTTCTTGCTTTCATTCAGGTATGGTGGTGTGTTCACGGCTGCCACCAGAACTCTTCCTTGAAAACTATTGGCCAGGGCCCCCCTATACACACAGCTACACTTATACACACACTGCCAGACTAAGCTGCACAATGCCACAAACATACAGACACAAATAAACACTGACATTCACCTATAATACGTGGCACACACACACACACACACATATATATATATATATATATATATATATATATATATATATATATATATATATATATATATATATATATATATATATATATATATATATATATATATATAGCTCTGGTTTAACCTACCTTCGCGTCTGGCGGAGTGTGGCTTCCCTGTACTCCAGTGGAGCTGCAGGCATTGCTTGGCTTTCCTTGACATCCTGCATAGCTTCCTTCTTGCTCTGGGAAGAAGGCATTTGACGTAATTTTCTCCATAGTGCTAGCCGGGGACAGTCGGGCCCTGTAACATAGTACTGGCTGTCACCTCCTGGCAATGGCTCTAGGTTTGTTATTGTGGCGCCCATAGGAGGTTGTGAGCTGCTGCCTCGGGAGTTGGCTAGATGTTATCTGCTGGTGAGGAGTTTTCCTGGTATCTTGAAGAAAAAATGTGATCTCTTCAAATAACTAAATTTTTGTTTTGTGTTATGTATAACAGAAGCAGTGGGACTGGTCTCAGGGTTTTCAACTAAACCTATCATGCCCAGCATTTGTCCCTTCTCCTAAGGGGAAATATAGCAGCATTATATTCCAGCACTACCGGATTAGTAGGCCACTACTCCATTCTTCTTGGCCTCTCTGCTGCCTTTGACACCGTTGATCATGCTCTACTTTTTCAGTCCCCCAAGGCTATGTCATTGGTCCCCTTCTATTTTCTCTTCATACTGCCTCTCTTGGCAAACTAATTACCCCATTTGGATTCCACTACCACCTGTACGCTGATGACACCTATATATATATATCTCCTCCCCGGGCCTCTACCCTGCCGTCCTGCAACGTGTCACTGCTTGCCTTTCTTCCATCTCTGACTGGATGTCCTCCCGCTTTCTGAAACTAAATATCTCTAAAACTGGGCTCCTTGTCTTTCCTCCTCTTTCGCTCTCCCTTTAAGTTAGTGGTATCCACATCAGTCCATCCTTGCAAGTGCGCTGTCTTGGCGTTATACTTGATTCTGGCCTCACCTTTGACCCTCACATCCAGTATGTTGCCAAATCCTGTAGATTCCATCTTAAAAACATAGCCCGCATCCACCCCTGTCTTACGCAAGGTGTTACTAAGGAGCTTGTCCACGCTTTAGTAATTTCCCGCATGCATTATTGTAACACTCTCCTAGTTGGTCTTCCCAAAAACCGTATTGCCCCTCTACATTCTGTAATGAATGCTGCCGCCAGACTGATTTTCCTCTCTAGTCGGTCCTCTCACACCTCACCCCTTTGTCAGTCCTTACATTGGTTTCCTGTATTCTATAGGAGTAGGAGTCAATTCAAAGTGTTAATCCATACCTATAAACCATTGACCTATCTAGCCCCTCTTATATCTCTTCACAGATCCATAGGTATGCCTCTTCTCGGTCTCTCCGTAAGTCCTAATGTGGAAGCAGTATCCTTTTCATTTTATTGAGATTGATTGGCAGCCTGCACTGCAGGGATTATCTCATACAGAAAGCATCAGGCTCTTTATCGCTGGTAGTGGAGGCAATAAGCGACGCACTGTAGTAGTTATGGGGTTTAAAGTTTTACTTTAAAAAAATTTGATGTTATATAGGCTGAAAAAAAAGACTCAAGTTTAGTCTACCACACTTATGTGTTTCTGCTGTTAATCAAAAAGAACATGTGAGTGCTATATGTGATATTGGTGCTATGTTGGTGATTAACAGGTACAGTATGTGATGGGGTGAATCCAGGGGGAAAAAAAAATCACACGAAGATAAGTCACAGAAAAAAGGACCCCGAGCCCTAACATTATTTTTGCTGATATCAGTATTGATATCTGAAAATTGATTTTCTACTTAACCCCTTAAGGACCAAACTTCTGGAATAAAAGGGAATCATGACGTGTCACACACGTCATGTGTCCTTAAGGGGTTAAAGAAGTAGAGCGGCATGTGACCACATTAAAACACTAAATATACATGGAATGGCACAATATTATGTACAATTGTTTCAGTCTTTACATGTCATGTTTTATATCTTAATGACTCGCTGACTTAAGTCTGCTTTTTTTTTTCTGCATTTTGTGTAATGCCCTCATATGTAAATGATCTGGTCAATATATAAATGTCAGTTAATACATGTTTTCAAATTGTATTGCTGTTTGTTTATGGTAGTGTGACTTTTCTTCCTAGCTGAAGTTGTGACGTTTCTTTTTATTCACCGATAGGAATGTCTATGTAATTAGGTAACAGATGGATATATAATGTGAGGGGACTACTATTGGGTGACTGCTGGGTGATATGTGTTCCATAGAAATCTTTATGTTCATGTATAGCAGTTTTTTCCATCATAATTAGAATGTATCGTATATACTCGTGTATAAGTCGAGAAATTTTTGACCTAAACTTAATTTTAAAACGCAGAGTCGACTTATCTATGGGTCAGTGCTAGCTTCGATAGAATTTAGTACGCCGTTCGGGAGCCGAATGTGGGGCATTGTCGACTCCTGAACGTCGTTCTAGCTGATCGGGAAGTCGAATGGGCAGGGGTACAAGTCTCAGTGGGGTTCGCAGGTAGCCGACTCAAAGACCCATGCCGTTGACGACCATGTACCGCTTCCTGTGTTCGAGAGACTAACACTTGCGTTCGTATATACGAATGGCGGCCACCCAGGGAATGCTTTTTTTGCAGTTAACAGCCAGGGATGGTCGGTGATTACGAGGTGTTAACAAGGGGGACCACACAGAGTTTGTTTGGTAACCGAACAGAAGGGGAACAATTCCATTCGAAAGTTGTACCCTCGACTTATCCACGAGTCATAGCATATTTTACAATTGTTGGTCAAAAACTGCACTCGACTTATACACTAGATCGACTTATAGACGAGCATATACGGTAGTTGAATGTCATTCATCTTAAGCGTAAATAACAATGTGTTTCTTTTCACCAGATATTATGCAGACATAGCCCTGAAGTATTTGATGCCTTCATCTTTTCTGAAGATTGTGTTACCAAAGATATAAGAAACATGGAAACAAGTTTTACAGAATGTTGCAAAACAGTTCACAAACTAAGAAAGCCACAGAGCAAACTTGTGCAAAATTCAAGAGAGGAATCACACTTTTGTGAAGCAGGAAATCTCACAGGCTCCCACATTAATGGACCTAAACAACATGCACAGAGACCTCTTTCTACTCCTATTAAGACGGAATCATACTCGGATGACGAAGTAAATCTCACTGGCATATATACAAGCTCTGGTCATAAGCCAGAATATACATATTCAGTTAAAGAAGAGTCAGCTTTACATCAATTAGGAAATGTCATAGGTGTTAACATGTGTATACCTTTGGAATATTCACAAACAGATTGTACATCTACGCATCTAAAGGAGGAATCCGCCTCATATGAAGAACATCTTATCACTGACACTAACATCTATACACCCAGAGAACACAAATCTGCTTACATACAGGAGGAATCGTTCTCAAATAATGACAAAAATATCTCAGCTACAAGACATTACACATCAGCGGAATATTTATCTACTCATATTAAGATGGAATCAGTCTTGTGTGAAGAACAAATAAGCATAGACACTGACATTTGTACAGCCACAAAACTTAATTCTACTTATATAAAGGAGGAATCTGCCTTAAGTGAAGATTCTATACAAACAGAATATACATTTGCTTCCCTTAAGGATGAACCAGTCTCATGTGAAGAAACTATTACAAATTCTGGCTTATGTATAACCAAAGAACACACACAGACAGAATATACATCTATGCACATGAAAGAGGAATCTGGTGATGATGAAAATGGGATACTCGCAGGCATTGCCATTTATACCTCCACAGAACATACACAGAAAGTATATACACCTACTGACATTAAGGAGGAATTCAGTGCTGATGAAAATGGAACATTTATAGACCCTGACATTTCTATACCGGTATATGCAGACATAGACTATACATCAATTCAGATTAAGGAGGAGCCAGCCTTCTGCAGAGAAGACACTGTTACAGAAACCGAATATACATCTAATAATATTGCAAGGGACGGAAAAAGGAACCACTCTAAGCAGAGAACATATAAGAAATTAGTGGAAATAAAGTGCAGTGAATGTGGTGAGGCATTCAATAGTGAATCCAGTTATCATGCTCATCAAATGAAACACAGCTCAGAGAGGCTGCATGGCGACTCTGAATGCCAGATGTGTAATAATTATTCTAAGCTTGTTCAAAACCAGAGGGTTCGCAAAGGAAAGACGTTGATTTGTCCTAAATGTGGAAAACAGTTTTCTAAGAAACCTTTGAGAAGGCAGAAGACAGGAAAAAAAACTTCTAGTAATTCAAAACTTGTTAGAAATCGGAAGTCTTACTCAGGGGAAAAACTATTCGTATGTTCTGACTGTGGAAAAGGATTTACATGTAACTCAAATCTTATTACACATCAACGGATTCACACAGGGGAGAAACCATTTTCATGCTCTGAATGTGGGCAGTGTTTTACCACTAAATCAAATCTAATTACCCATCACAAGATTCACACCGGAGAGAAACCATTCTTTTGTTCTGATTGTGGGAAGTCTTTTTCAAGGAAAACAGAACTTGTTTCACATCAAAAGATTCACACAGGAGAGAAACCCTTCTCGTGTTCTGAATGCGGGAAATGTTTTTTGAGAAAATCTGAACTTGTTAAACATTTGAGGATTCACACAGGAGAAAAGCCATTCTCATGCTCTGAATGTGAAAAAAGTTTTTCAAGTAAATCTAATCTTGCAACACATCAAAAAATTCACACGGGAGAGAAACATTTCTCATGTTCACAATGCGGGAAGTGTTTTGCAACCAAGTCATATCTTGTTACACATCAGAGAACACACACGGGGGAAAAACCATATTTATGTAATCAATGCGGGAAATATTTTTCCAGTAGTGCAAACCTTATTACACATCAGAAGATTCACAAAGGAGAGAAACCATTCTCATGTTCTGAATGCGGAAAATGTTTTTCAAGTAATGGAAATCTTGTGACGCATTCCAGAATTCACACAGGAGAGAGACCGTTCGCATGTTTAGAATGTGGAAAATGCTTCTCAAATAAATCGGTTCTTATTATACATAGGAGAATTCACACAGGAAGAAAACAGTTTTCATGTGCTGAATGTGGAAAATGTTTTCATGATAAATCAAATCTTGTTCAGCATCAGAGGATTCACACAGGAGAGAAACCATACTCATGTCCTGATTGTAGCAAAGCATTTAGTTCCAAATTAGGCTTTGTTAAACATCAGTGGATTCACACAAGATAGATGATCGTATTGTGTTTATTTACCCCAAATTGTAGTATATTGAAATTCAAATGGCACTATTCAAACCAAAAGAGCTGATTTGGAAAATGAATCTCCTACCTGGCTATAGACACAGCTTGGTACAATTGAGAGTTCAATGAATAAACCTCAATTGTAATTTTTTTTTTTTTACAATTTTCAATGGGGAATGTTCTTTTACACTCCACCAGTTGCCAAAAACAGCCAAAGAGCATGTCCTAATAAGTAAACATAGTCTATACTTTTTCTTAAGTATAACTAAAAAAAAAATAAGAACAAAGGGAAATAGAGGGCCAAAAGAAGGGTTAATTTAAAACAAAACCTGAAAAGTAACTGTCTCGTTCATTCGTTAAACAGACTCTCCTGTCATAATAGTCCCAATTTGCACAGATTCATTTGTTCTCTATACATTAAATTCTTCTTTCTTTAAGTAGTTTTTTTTTTTTAATAGAAAAATGTAAAATGTTTACTATGTAAATGAGACCGATGTGTCATAATATATTACATATGGTATTATTTCTAGCCCCATGATTCAGTTACCCATAGATCGTTACAGGGCTGCCATCAGAAATTTTAGGGCCTCTGACACAGCTCAAGATCTGGGCCCCCGGGGCCAGCCCCGAGTCCGCCCACAAGGATGAAGTGTGTGTGTGTGTGTGTGTGTGTATAATGGATGTAAAATGTGTGTCATGGATGCAGTGTGTGTGTATAGTGGATGTAGAATGTGTGTCATGGATGCAGTGTGTATAGTGGATGCAGTATGTGTGTCATGGATGCAGTGTGTATAGTGGATGCAGATTGTACGTTTTGTGTAATATATGTATTGTTTGTATGCATGCATTAGATGTAGGTGTGTGTATAGTGAATGCAGAGTGTGTGTTTTTGTAGTGGATGTAGTGTGTTTGTAGTGAGTGCAAAGTGTGTTTAGTGAATGTAGTGTGTGTGTGTGTGTGTAGTGCCGTGCGTGTTTAGTAAATGTAGTGAGTGAAACGTGTATAGTGAATGTAGTGTGTGTGTAGTGCAAAGCTTTTTTAGTGAATGTAGTGTGTGTGTGTAGTGCAAAGTGTGTTTAGTGAATGTAGTGTTTGTAGTGAGTGCAGAGAGTGAATGTAGTGTGTGTAGTGCAGAGTGTATTGAGTGAATGTAGTGTGTGTGTGTGTGTGTGTAGTGCAAAATGTGTATAGTAAATGTAGTGTGTGTGTGTGTAGTGCAAAATGTGTATAGTAAATGTAGTGTGTGTGTGTGTGTAGAGCAAAGTATGTTTAGTGAATGTAGTGTGTGTGTGTGTGTAGTGCGGAGGGGAGTATTATTTTTTTTTATTTATTTGTGTATATTTCAATTTTATTGATTGCATTTCCTGTTGATCCAGTGGCATGGTGGAGGGAGCCAGCCGCGGTACATTGAAGAGGGGGCCCAGCAGCACACATTGTCTTCCTTTGCAGCTCCTCTCTGACTAACTCTCACGAGACAGGCCTGCGTGCTGTGTGGAGGGTTGCCATAGTAACCCGTGGCAACGCTCTGGCGGCCGCAGGGTGCAGGAAAGTTAGACAGAGAGCAGCTGGAAAGGAGGACAGAGTGTGCTGCTGGGCCCCCTCTTCAATGTACAGGTAGCAGGGGGCCCTCTGTGCACATATATATAGCGAAAATCAATAGAGAGAGAGAGAGATATATTAAACAATACACAAGATCCAGCGCACTCTCCTATCTACTAAACAGCAACTTCAATGTTGACAGATATATATATATATATGTGTGTGTGTGTGTGTGCGCACATAATAAATGTGGGGCTTGGGACTGCCGGGCCCATGACAACCGTTATGGTTGTCATGCTCTGATGGCGGCCCTGGATCGTTACACTCACTAGCAATGGGTAGGGATTGATATATTGGAAGCCGAATTGCAAAATATAGGCAAAAGGTTCCGATTTAGAAAACATTCCCTAACTCTGCTTAGGCACTGCTTGATTTATTCTTTTCAATTCACTAGAATTCAGTGTTAAGTGAATGCATTACATTTGATTTGTAAAATGGGACATTAAAATGAAGATCACATTTAAAATCCTTCTTAGACTATAGATTGGATAAAGTCAAAGGAGTAATGTACACAAGTACGTTTACGTGGGAGCTCTGTGGGAGGGGGCCCACGGCCCACCAGAAAAAACTAATAGTAGAGGTCCACAGGCGTCACAACGTAGGGTGAAGGCAAAGAAACATATTTATTGGATATCAAAAAAGATCAATTTCAACCTATATTTTTTGCCATCATCCTACGTCGTGATGCCTGTGAACCACTATTTTAAGTCACAGATTGGCAACTGATTGCTACCACTAACATTCAGGTCACTAGAAATGATATAGAAAGAATGAATGATATGTTTCAAGACATGGGGGAAAATGTACAGTGTTTTTCTTTTTTTCCCTCTTCATAAATGGTAAATAGAACCATCAAGCATAGAAAGCTTTTAGCATTTGGCATGTTACTAATTATGTACCTGCAAGTGAATCACTACATGAAATAGATTTTTAATTTTTTTTTTGTATTATTTTTTATAGAGAGAGCACAATAAACAACCACCAAATTTAAAAGTTTTGCTTTCGAAGTGCCATCCTAACAGCTTATTGTGGCGCTTACAAGGCAAATAGTTGCTATTTGATGCTTCACATTTTAGGTCTTTGTTTTCCCATATTTTTATATTTAATGAAAAGGTAACTGATGTCTAAAGAGTTCTTGCTAAACAAGACATGAATTTACTAAGGGGCAAACATCTCACTTATTGTGTGTTGATATGTGCTCTTGGTTATTGGTTGCTTGATGTAAGCAGTCCCTATCACATTATTTATTTAAAGGGACACTCCACTAACAAAGCCCCCACTGTTTTGTAGATATACCCCAAATAAAAACATACATGCATTAAATTATGCTTTTTTTTTTTTTTCATTGGGGATATATCCAAAAACAGCTTGCAAAAGCTACCATTCTCTCTTTACAATGCAGCTGAATTAAAAATCTTTGCAAGGCAGGTGCTCTGCACAATTGATTGCTTCTTGAGTTTAGCTGCACTGAGCTAAACAAAGCAGGAATTAACATGACCGATAGGTATGCCAATTTATATTTAAATCTGCACTCTTCATAAAATGAAGTGGGGGGGGAAAAAACAACTGAAGTTTTTTAAGGATCTGACACAATTTTAAAACCATACTGCCGAATTCACTTCGTTAAGGTAGTCAAGTAGAGTTATATGAAGTCAATGGGATCGATCATGAATAATTAGGGTTTGCCAGTTTTATTTCAGACCTACTGGACTTTATCAACTGATGTTGCTAGGAAATAGTGAAAACATAGTTTATATATTCCATGGTAATTGTAATGAATAAGGATATAGCATCCTTTCAAAACTGCAAAATGTATTTATATTACACTGCAATTGTTTGCCTATATCTGTGCTTTACTTGAAAGATACATATTGCCAATAAAGATAGTACTTGTTGCAATTTGCTTTTTTTTTTTTGTGCGTAACATATAAGATTTGCAAAAGAAAGCAACTATAACCAGTAGAATTCTGCCAGTGACAATGGAGAAAACACATAGGGCCACATGGGAGATTTAGGGAGCAAGGCAGCCACTTTGAACTGGTCTGGATGTGTCTCTGGAACAATGGGACTACGTACTGCTGGAAAAACAGTAAAACAGGAGAAGAGTGAAGAAAATAACTAACGACTTTCAGGATTACTAGTTGATCCAGCACCCAGAACTGAATCACACCTATACTAAAAGGTAACGTCTTACTGGGCCTTAGAATGGCCGGACTTAACGTACCAAAGAATAGTCAGAATACTTGCCGAGGTCGGGAACACAGATTGAGACACAATGATGAGGGAAAGCCAAAAGTCAAGGATACCAGAATACAGGGAAGTCAAAACCAAAAAATAAATGCTCAGTAACACACTCTCGGACAACCACTAAGGGAAACCACGACAGGTCAATGAGCAGATGGAATAGTTGAGTTTAAATAACCCTCTTGTGAATCCGATTGGCTGTAACCGACCTTTGACCCCAGAACGTGTGTCTGCGTTCTTTGCGTGATGTCATGCGCACGTCGACGTCATCATTACCGTGAGCGGACGTGGGGTTATTAATTGGAATGGATCCGCAGTGGCCGGCGTCCGTCAACATGCCGCAGGAGTCAGATATACTGGCATAGGGCTGCTGAGTAGCATCTTCGTTAATGCCAGGAAGGCACTTGTTATACCGGGCACTACAAGGTGAGGATGAACATGTGACAACAAACAAATACATTATACACACCCTACACCAGAAGTTATCATCAAATATTTGTCAAACAAATGACACTGACTATTTTTGGTATGCAAATTTTTTTTCTCTCTATTCTATTTTTTTTTAAAAAGTTACTCAAAGTACGTCAAATAAGGAAGTTGCTTTGTGAAAAGGGGGTGTAGCTTGAGCCAGCCCAAGACATTGTGCTGCCTGGATCCAAGAATGAAAAGCTGGGTGTCTCCCCCCAGCCCTTGTCTATTTTTGCCCACCTCAGCCCCTGTCTGTGTCTGCCCCCACCAGCCCTTGTCTGTTTCTGCCCTCCCTCCCTTTCCCTCATGAAGCATAGCCGAGGTGTGGACCGAGGTAGAGGAACTTGTTTCCCTCTGCTGGGTCTGACAGGAAGCAGTTTAGTGCTCTCTATTACCGCTTTCTGTCAGACTCTGGAGAGGAAGACAAGTTCCTCTACCCTGGTCCAAGGCTCGACCACACTACATGCTGAGACCGACAGGAGGGAAGTGCTATGCAGTGTGCTCCCTTCCTGACAGTCAGCTGGATCCAGTGCCCCGAGACCTTTGCAGCCGCCTTATGGAATAGCTGATCATGGCCCGGGCCCTGTACAGTGGTGGCAAAATGCTGCATGAAACCATGGCCCCATTGAGGCAAATGCAGGCTGGCCCTGGGTGTAGCCAAGGGGGCGGAGTTATACTGCAGAGAGAGATTTAAATGTGTAGAAAAATACAGATTGAATATCAGGTCATAATCTATCAAATGCACTTTGGTTGAGTGAATGCCCAGGGTGTATGCAGAGAAGTGCAAACTGCTGGCTAGGGTTAGCACTTAGCAACAAAAGTATAGAAGTAGGCAGATAACCTAATTGAAATCATATTTTTTTATAGAGAAAAAAAATTATTTGCTACAAATCAAGGTCTTGGTCACCCTGTCCACATTTAGTGCCCAGGCCGTGGTATTTTCAGCATTTTGCGCTGGTCTTGGCCCTGTGGGCCTGCTCTGGGTCCGTTACAGACACCTGTAGGCTCTGGAGAAACGCTGTCTGATCTCCATAGGGGGGTAACGTGAATGTTTCCCCTTTCTGTTGGGCCACTAAGGATCCCTCTGCTCCCCACCTATATTCGATATCTGCCTCCCGCAGTCATTTTGCAATTGGTGCTAGGTGCCTTTTTGCCATTAGCACTGCAAACGGGAGATCCCCATATATAGCTACAGTGCAGCCCTCAGATCGAACATTTTTAAGCTCTCTAGAGCGGGACATTATGGTGGACCTAGCCGCAATGTCCTTGGTGACTGCTATAATGTCTCTAGATGCATCCTCTGGGGCAGCTGTGGCCTTGCGGATTCAGAACTCCGCGGTCACCACCTCTCTTGGCTCCCATGTGGTTCAGTAAGTAGTGAAGGAAGGACAGGAGATCATCACTCAAGATCTGTTCTGACACCCCTCGAAGGTGGATGTTCTTTCTTCTGTGCCTTGGCTTCAACATCGTCACACTTTTGGTAAGTGTCTGGACTTGTTGGGTAAGGGTGTGGATCTCCTTCTGTGCGGTCTGCAGCCTTTGTTCCCTGGCTCAATCTCTGAATTCCACTTCCGTGAGTCGTGTGCGCAGGGTCCCCAGCTCAGCTTGAGTTGCACGCAGGTCTGCCCTGCACACCTGTCTCCTTTCCAGCAGAAAGGGGGAGGAGGGAGGAGGGAGGAAGGAGAAAGAGAGTGGGGAGGAGGGAGGAAGGAGAAAGAGAGTGGGGAGGAGGGAGGAAGGAGAAAGAGAGTGGGGAGGAGGGAGGAAGGAGAAAGAGAGTGGGGAGGAGGGAGGAAGGAGAAAGAGAGTGGGGAGGAGGGAGGAAGGAGAAAGAGAGTGGGGAGGAGGGAGGAAGGAGAAAGAGAGTGGGGAGGAGGGAGGAAGGAGAAAGAGAGTGGGGAGGAGGGAGAAAGAGAGTGGGGAGGAGGGAGGAAGGAGAAAGAGAGTGGGGAGGAGGGAGGAAGGAGAAAGAGAGTGGGGAGGAGGGAGGAAGGAGAAAGAGAGTGGGGAGGGGGAGAAAGAGAGTAGAGAGTGGGGAGGGGGAGAAAGAGAGTGGGGAGGAGGGAGGAAGGAGAAAGAGAGTGGGGAGGAGGGAGGAAGGAGAAAGAGAGTGGGGAGGAGGGAGGAAGGAGAAAGAGAGTGGGGAGGAGGGAGGAAGGAGAAAGAGAGTGGGGAGGGGAAGAAAGAGAGTAGAGAGTGGGGAGGGGGAGAAAGAGAGTGGGGAGGGGGAGAAAGAGAGTAGAGAGTGGGGAGGGGGAGAAAGAGAGTGGGGAGTGGGGAGGGGGAGAAAGAGAGTGGGGAGGGGGAGAAAGAGAGGGGGGAGGGGGAGAAAGAGAGGGGGGAGGGGGAGAAAGAGAGTGGGGAGTGAGGGGGGGAGAAAGAGAGTGGGGAGGGGAGAAGGAGAGTGGGGAGGGGGAGAAAGAGAGTGGGGAGAGTGGGGAGGGGGAGAAAGAGAGTGGGGAGGGGGAGAAAGAGAGTGGGGAGTGGGGAGCGGGAGAAAGAGAGTGGGGAGGGGGAGAAAGAGAGTGGGGAGGGGGAGAAAGAGAGTGGGGAGTGGGGAGGGGGAGGGGGAGAAAGAGAGTAGAGAGTGGGGAGAGGGAGAAAGAGAGTAGAGAGTGGGGAGGGGGAGTGGGAAGGGGGAGAAAGAGAGTGGGGAGTGGGGAGGGGGGGAAAAGAGAGTGGGGAGGGGGAGAAAGAGAGTGGAGAGTGGGAGAAAGAGAGTGGGGAGGGGGAGAAAGAGAGTGGGGAGTGAGGGGGGAGAAAGAGAGTGGAGAGTGGGGAGGGGGAGAAAGAGAGTGGGGAGTGAGGGGGGGAGAAAGAGAGTGGGGAGTGAGGGGGGAGAAAGAGAGTGGGGAGGGGGAGAAAGAGAGTGGGGAGGGGGAGAAGGAGAGTGGGGAGGGGGAGAAAGAGAGTGGGGAGGGGGAGAAAGAGAGTGGGGAGAGTGGGGAGGGGAGAAAGAGAGTGGGGAGGGGGAGAAAGAGAGTGGGGAGAGTGGGGAGGGGAGAAAGAGAGTGTAGAGGGAGGGAGGGGGGAGAAAGAGAGTGGGGAGGGAGGGGGAAGAAGGAGATTGACATCCATCACACACACAATCACACAATCATGCAACCCTTACACACACAGAAACACACAATGCATTCCTTACACACACTCAATGCACCCTGTACACACACTCAATGCACCCCTTACAGACGCACACACTGCATCCCGTACATACACAGAAACACACCTTGCAGCCCTTACACATACAAACACAGATTCACACAATGCATTCCTTACACACATATCAGGACATCCCCTACACACTCCACCCCTGTGAACAAACTCATTGGTGGAACATGAAGGTGGACCCTGAGCTGTGTAAAGGGCCCCCCAAAAAGGGAGCTGCTTCCCGTTCTCCCAGAACATTGATTTTTGTGACCACAGTTACAAACAGCCTCCAGAGATCCTGTTCTACACCAGACCAGTGGTGCCAGACTGCAGCTAGAGCCCATCATCATCCTCATCTGGTTGTAAGTAGGCAATCTAGTATATTATTTGTGGCACTAATCTCTAATTTACCTCACATTAAAGAAACACTATAGTCCCCAAAACCACTGCAGCTTAATGTAGTGGTTCTGGAGTCTATAGCCTGTCCCTGAAGGCCTTTTAATGTAAACACGGCGGCACTGCAGCACTGGCGTTAGTTAACATGGCAGATCATATGGGTGGGGCATTGTGATGTCACATGGGGGGGGCGGCAAACTTTACTTTTGCCTAGGGCGGCAAAAATCCTTGCACCGGCCCTGTCTGCGCCCCATTATGTCGGCTGGCTTGGGGTTGTTGTTATGCATTGCTTTTTGGAGCGGTTTAAAGGTTTTTAGTCACCTTTTTTCAGTTTCTTTGGTGGAGCTGTGCTCAAGCACGTCTTTCTGCTCAGTCCGTTATCGTGAGTTTTAACTGAGTTACACTGATTTGACGTGCACGTTCAGGTATGGGCAGAAATTACCATTTTCAGGAACCGCCATTTTTAATACTTGAAGATAGCGGCACGTAAAAAAAAAAAAATTCAGAGGGACTGCAATCCTTCAAAAATTGTAAGAAAAGACAGTCCCAGGATCCAAAAATGGTTAGGGGCATCAGGATGAGCTAATGAATTCATCCAAATGATGACATATCTGCTTTAAATCGTATTACATTGACGTACAGGTGGACAATTATTATTTTTTTTTTTTCCTTTAATGCAATTGATGATTTTGTTGAGAAGTACACTATTGATGTTCTTAAAAAAACAAAGCTTTGGAGAGCTTGGCTTAAGTGTCACAGAAAATGGCTGCATAGTTCCGGAACTCTATGGGAACTTTGGGAACAAATAATTTAGTACTTTACTTCTACTCATGAAAATGGCGATATCTCACAAATCCCAAAGCATTTACAAGGCTTTGGAATCTGGCAAAGGCTCTGGGACATTCTCCCTCCGCCAATATCTTCTTACCCTGGTGGACCTTACGTTGCAGTCGGAGTGTTTCTGCATCATGCACTTCTGATGTATCAAGGCCTTCGTTGATTGGTCATCAATTATGCAGAAGACTTCCACTATAGCCAATTTACAGGCCACTAGCACACTGACCATGGCATACTTCACTAGATGGAAATTCAAGGCCTCACAACTAAGGTTTCCAGTCTAGAGGCTGACTGTGATAACCTGCTGGTTGCTCAGAATGCTTCCATGGACACCATGCACAAACAAATGATGCAGCTGCACCTTATGGCATTTACACATTGAAGACATTGATAACTGAAGTCATTGCATCATCATCAGGGTACATGACAGTTTAGGGTTACTCTGACTACCCTGTTGAACTTTCTACTGAATTGGCGTGAACAGACTAAGATTAATTTTATATTGGCGCACAGAGTGATTAGGCCGTGGGGCCCAGTAGACAGTCGTCTTAGAGGCACTGTATGCTGCCTCAATTATTTTTTTTTTTTAATTCTTTATTTTTGTTGTGCATAAGCTATTAACAATCAGTTGAGAGGTACCCCAACGGCATTCCTCCAACGCATAGTAAACAGTTTAACAGAGAGGTACATGCAATAACTAGCACAAATTTTATGTTTAAAGGTAGTTGAGCAGAAACACGGTAGAGAGTAAGCTTTGTTAACATTAAATTTTGTGTCGCATCCAATAATATCATTACCAACAGCGTTAATCTAGGTTATGAAAATACATATCTGGCTTACAGTTTCACAACGGCACGGACAAACGGTTATACTCGTGGTTTAACATTAGTTAGGTATTGGAGGGTGCTGCGCATTTTCTTCTATATACATTAATATCGCTTTGTCATATATTTATTCCTGCGCCGTATATCAGTAGTGAGATGCAAGGTTAGTTAAGGCAGATAACATAAAAACATAAGTGGCCCAAGATGGCATGGATTAACCAGGGACCGCGACCATAGGTTAGTGCGGCGTGACATAGGCTTATAATTCTTTTTTGGTCAGCACATTTTTGGATTTAGTTAAAGTAAGAGTAAAGACAGTGGGTATACATAACGTTTCAACTTGTCATCATATATTCTGTCTGTGGCGTGCGTAATATTTTAGAACATGTTTGAACAAAACGATAGGCAGATAGGGAGTGTTTGGTCCTGTCTTAGGTGAGCATGTCTAGCGCTGTTGTAATAGTGTCATGCATATCTTTTAATGCAATAAGAGCTAGCAGGCCAGTCCCTACTTCGTCTAGTGAGACTATGCATATGCCATAATGTGGTATCATTAGCTGACCTGTTGTGGTGAGAGGACATATACATTGCTGCCCCACTGGTGAGGCACTAAAGGGGTTGTGCAGGGATGGGGGGTAATGCTCGCTATAATAAAAGGCAAGGAGGTGGGCAGTATTATAAGAAAGTCAATCTTGGGTCGTTGCTATAACCTCGGTGGTTGGAGGTGTCAGTCTCTGGGGCCCCAGATCGGGGGGGGAGTTTATCCAATTCCGGCTTTCGGCTGGTACCTTGAGCGTTCTGGAGGTGTATCCGTGGTTCCCCACGCCATCTTGTGAGTTTGCTGCAGGTGCTGGGTCACTTGTGCTTGTGTTGTGATACTCTTTGTGCAGAGTTGGTCCCCGTGTTGTTGGGTGCCGAGCCGCTGGTCAGGAGAAATGCTTGGCTGTGTCCTGTGCTCTGTTGTCCCGGGGATTTTAGCCTGTGAGAGGGAGGGTGCACCCGATTTGCCTGCTGCCTTTTTCACGCTCTGGGCCCGCTGGTGTCTGTATTGCCGGACCGCCATCTTGGATGCCCGTGGTGTTTGTCTATATTGACTGCGTCTTGCAGTCGGCCGGATCCAAGCGGCTACCATTGCCTCCGCCTGGCGGTATGTTGCTCCTCTGTTCCGCAGGATGTCCCTGAAGCTAGTGCACAGGTAGTCAAAAGTCTCCAGAGGAGACCCGGGTGGTTGGGTGCAAGTATTCCGGTCTGTGTGCTTGTGCTGTGTGGCCATCTTGGTACCACCACGTGGGTCAGTTGCCCCAGTGTTGCTCTTGGCTGGATCACTCGATTTCCTTCCTGGCCGTTGTGACCAGTGGGGACCGGGATCTCCCCCGCCGGTCCAAAGGGGGGGGGGGTAATTTGTAGAGCTGTCGCTTGAAGGCTCTCTCACCGAGGTGGGCAGCCGCCTCGCCTCGGTCTCGGCTTCTGTAGGCCGCATTTGTGTCTCCGTCGTTCCGGTCTCGTCGGGCCCTGGGGTGGTATCGTTGGATTCCTGGGGGCACCCCCGATGTGGGTGGCGCACCCCTGGGTCGTTTTGGGCTAAGTAGCTGCTGCTTTTGCCCCAGATTATGCCCGCTTGGCCGGAGCTCGTGCGAGGCACGTCTGCACAGCCCGGTGGTTAAGCTCCGCCCCCCTGCCTCAATTATTTTGAACTTAATGAGGAGATTAAAACAGGAAAAGAAGGTGTAGCGCCTAAAGTGTCCTTTAGGGAATGTATGTAATGACAAAAAAAGGAAAAACAAAAATGACTGATAGTGTAGTAAGTTAAAAACTTCTTGATAGAGTAAGGGAAGCATTCGTATGGTTCCGGTTCGGGAGTTTGGAGAATTCGTATGGTTTCCTGTTCGGGAGATTGGTGTATGGAGTAGCTGCCTGTGAATCTGGAAGGGAATATCCTCTAAACAGCATTTTAACCCTTTTATGCCTGTGGGGTGTTGTTACAGTGCGTACCATTGAATTAGAGTGCAAAGCACAGTAAAAATAATAAAAACCTACTCACATGCTTCAGAGCAAAATTAGGTTTGCTCAATGCAGTTGGCTTGGATGGTATTATCTATCCTACCCTCTATCGGACAAGAGAGACTCAGTTTTTGGTGATTGAGCTGCCTTTGGACTAGGATTTTATTATTTTTACTCTGCTTTACACTTTAATTTTATGGTATCAGTTTTGTACAAGCGCTGAATTTGTTTGTTTTTAATTAATAAGGAGTCTATCTGCAAAGCTTGGGAGGTCCAACAAGTGCTTTATCAAGACCTGGTGGTCAAGCTACCTTGACCTGTAGAACTGCTCTTAGGACCTTAACACAGATCCTGCAGTCCTAAACAATCAACTCTTGGTGGCATATGCGAACAGGACTGATAGTCATTACCCCTCCCTTCTCCCTTTACACACTCCTCAACACAGACTGTAAGCTGACTGATGTACTGGTACACCTCAATAAACAATATATTTTCTGCTTTGCATGGCCGGTGGATAAGTAAAGGCTTGCTAGTTTTTGGCCTTCTTCAATTGGGAGTCTTTTAGAAGCAAAAAAAGATGTGCAATTTATTGTGAAATAATACACAAAGAAACCACTCATGTATAAATATTCTCCCTCTTTACACTAAACAGAAATGCAGCCAGCAAATCTAAACCAGTATGCAATCAGAGTGTGGTCTGTGCATAAACACTGTGTAATTACCTTATTGATCAGCAGCAATGATTACATCAAAGTAATTGACTGCTTTAAAGTGGTTATTTGCATTTGTTTTCATTTTAAAATGTTTTTCTTTTCTTTGACTTACAGTGTTGCCACATATGGAAGCTGATCACAGTAAAGGTACACCTAATTAGTGGTACAGTAAATCACAGTAAAGGTACACCCCAGTTGGGGAAACTAGGAATTCTGGACACCACAAATATGCCCTACGCAAAAGCTGTTTGAAGTGCTAGTATGCCTACACACGCAGTGTATCTGCTGTTTGGACTAGTCAGTGAATATGACATGATTGCCTGCCTCGTAGCCTCTCAAGAACTATCTTGGGCTCGTGCCTTTGCTGGTAATCTGGGGAACTCAGACAAGTTTTTTTTCCGATGTACAGTGTATAATTTTGTCTTGAAATTTTTGTTTTCTGTATGCATTATGCTATATACCTCACTAAACCTTATATAGTCCAAGTATAGGTTGCACAAGACATGTCCTCCCTTATTGTGTGCGATGGATGTATGTCTACCTTTTCAGCTTAGGACCTTTGCTATGCTTTGGCCTGCTTAACTTTATATACACTCAATGTTAGGAGGTAGTTTGTAGATACTTTTTATACCTTAATCCCCTTTTTATTTTATTTCTTTGCCTCATTTGGCACTTCATGATTGCCAGTCCCTCTGGCTCTCCCCGGCAGTCTTTACCAAGTTATTTGCCCATCATGAACTCAATGGCAAGTTTTGTGGATTATTCTTTAGGAGTTTACCCCTATGTTAGAGGACATTACTCATCCAGTGAATCTCACCTCTGATGTCATAACCTTGTTGTACCATAAATTATTGGGTCATATATTAGATCTACACCAGGAGCAGTTTTGTATATACCTTTGTTATGTCCCTTTCTTGTTTTAGGTAAATGCCTCAATATTTTTAATGTGCATACTACATATCAAGAGATTGCATATGTACACTTTAGTTTTATATTTCATCCTATTTGGTTTTCTGCCCCATAAATGCAACTCAAATTCTGTGATTGGGTTTCACACTTTCCGTAAGTTACATGCCACTATTTCACCTCTTGGTCTAGATTAAGAGACTTGAGGTTTGTGAGATGATTTCTATTGTTGGAACATTTTCCATATGCCAGTCCACTCGAGCATTCCCAGTATTGATGCCTTGTTGTTTCAACAGTTTAATATCTCTGTATGTATACAATTTATGCTCTGCTTATTTATAAGTCATATCAATTATTGGTACTTCAGATTTGTATCCCAGAGCTTGATTATATTGTGTAATGCCTCATGTGTTTGTTTATTACACTTTGAACATGTTAAAATATTAAGACGGTTTCTGCTTTCTGATTCACTCGCCACAAGTTTGAGTCAGTTTACGGAGTCTGTTGCTGTCTAGGCTGAGGTGGTCTGTGTAGTTTGTTGTGCTGAAGTGCAGATCTTGTCTCCAATTTGTTGAAAATTAAGCACTCTCTCTTTCGCCCATGCGGCACCCCCGAGGAAGCATTGATTTTGTTCTAGGAAGTGAGCCCAAGGAAACATTGATTTTAGGAAGCATTGATTCTGGGAAGTGAGCCTGATGAAGCACCCCCGAGGAAGCATTGATTTTGTTCTAGGAAGTGAGGCCTTAGGTATCTACCCCTGATACTGTTACTTTCCTCTATCTTTAAGTACTAAATTCTTGTTGAGTACTCTTGTGGACACCTGTCCCCCCTCCTTTTTTTTCTGTTCTTCCTTCACTCCTTTCATTTTTCACTTTCATTCATCTCTTCTTCCTAGACCTTCTGGGGCCTTGGGTGCTCTGATGGACCATGATGGCAGATTAGTTTCTCACACCTGCATTGCATTCTTCATTGGAAAATAGACTATTTATTATTATTATTATTATATTATTATTTTATATATAGTGTCAGCAAATTCAGTAGCGCTGTATGACTGATTATCATCTATCAGACCTACTCATGACTTCACTTGGTACAGCCACCTGGTCAGATCATGCACCTACTGCAATCACTTCACCACTCTATAAACCAAAAGTTCTCAATTGGAAATTGAATGACTCTTTCCTCTCCAAATTTCATTAAAAAGGTCAGGATATACTCACATTATAATATTTTAAAGAAAACAACCATGACTCTGCAACCTCAGATTATATAAATATCTTCAGGGACAATACAATACGTGTGAAAATCTCTTCATAAATAGGAATATACATAGGACACAAGGTCAATCATATAGATCGGAAGAAAAGAGCATTAGTAAGGCAAGGAATAATGGCTTAAATTAACATTATATAGGCCAACAACGTTTCTGATTGGTCCATGTCATCTCTGCGACACCAAAATAATTGATAATGGGGTCACTTAAATGGCATGGTCACTTGAAGGGTGGGCGTGACGTCACATCATTTAAATTATAAAAAACGTGCCACTAAAAAAGCATTGTCTCATATAATGCAGGTAAAAATAAAGCTAACAGGATTTTGGCCCGTGCAATCCAACAAAGGGAGCAGTTTAATGGGCTTAATGGCAAGTATTACCGGTTCATGCGACCTGATGAGGGGAGCAGCACGGGCTCCAGGGACAGGTAAGTTTGTGACACAGGGTCAGTAGGGACTGGTTCGGGATTTTCAATCCTATCTATATAAACATGTCAAAATACCTTTACCTCCTGAAGTAGCTACTTTTCTGGATGTGCCGCTGACAGTGGAGGAGCTTGACATGGATGTTAAGACATTGAAAACAAGCAAGTGTCCAGGCCCAGATGGCCTATATTCATGGAACTACAAAACATTTGCAGACATACTCTATCTACAATTCTTTTAACACTATCTTATACAGACCCTGGCTGCTATTATTACTATTATACCTAAAGAGGACAAGGATGTAGAGAAATGCACAAGTTACAGACCCATCTATTTAATAAATTGTGATGTAAAATTATTTGCCAAAATTCTAGCTGCCCAATTGAACCCCTACCTGTCAGACCTGATACATGAGGATCGTGTGGATTTTGTCCTGTGCCTAGTAGTTGGAGAAGACCTCTGACAGAAGCAGTTGGAATTTTCTGATTTCCACCTTGGCACGAGATGGGTCTGGGACCCAGACCAATCAGATGGATCCAATTGCATACCATGACCCGACTGCTTTTTATGTGTAAATGGGGAATTTACAAAACCTTTAACTGCATTAAACAGAATGTGTCATACATGTGTCCATACATTCATGGGATCAGGCATGGGGACAAACATAAAGTGTCAGTACACACTAATGATCTCATCTTCTGTCTGTTTTGACCTCTGCTCTATGAAATATTATTGGCAGTCTCTCTTTTTATTGAGGCATGTTAAAGATTCAGTACAAACAAGAAAGAGTAACAACAGGTATGTAAATCTGAGCTTATCATATGTAGTAACAGGAATGCATACTCATGTTTAATAAACTCTAAAACACAAACTCATAAGAAAGTAAGCCTCATTTTAAAGTAATATAATAACACAAGATAAACACAGTCCAAGGTGTATATAATGAGCACTATATATAGGATGAGGTAGAGGCAAAAAAATGCCTACAAAATTCAAAATATAAACAAAGAACAAGTTAGACCTGTGCTTCAGATACTCCACGCTGAAGTCCCAACAGTGTATAAACAACCAAAAAACAAACAAGAGTCCTGCGCATCCAGTATAGGTGTGCACACCCAGGTGCTACCATAATTTATTTGAGGACAAAGTTAAAACAGCAACGTTTCGAGCAGCAGCATTGAGAAAGGGCTGCTGCTCGAAACGTTTGCTGTTTTAACTTTGTCCTCAAATAAATTGTGGTAGCACCTGGGTGTGCACACCTATACTGGATGCGCAGGACTCTTGTTTGTTTTTTGGTTGTTTATATATTGATAATAGAAGAGGACAGCAAAGCATGAGCACTGTTAGAAAAGTTGACTGCTTTAAAGTGGTACAAGAGTAAATTGTGTAGCCTAGTTGTCAATGAGATTATCAGGAGTCATCCTCACTGTACACCTAACCTGCAGGGCCACTGTGATCTGAACTAGCTCACCGTCCAGTAAGATGTGCATTGAGGTTTTGCTAAGATAACCCATCTGCCACATCAGCATGTCATCACCTTTCCGGTTAAAGGGAGTTGAGGAGACTTCACAAGTCTGTGCCAGTGCTGGGTTCCTCCCTTTGATGGAATTTGGCTGAGCAGCAGGAGCGCCATGTAGGCCAGCAGGGGCTGTGGCATTGCATGAGTAGGAGTCATCTGCTCCTTATATCAGGATCCAGGAGCCCAGCGTAATCACCCACGCCCTCAGCGGTCGATGAGTATCGACGTATAGGTGTCGGTAGGACCCCCTGTGTAACGGACCGTTTTGCTCACAAGGGGATACAAATCGTTTAGGCGATAATCCCCTTTCCCATAGACCAGCAGCTACTGCAAGCACCAATCTCCCGAACTGCAAACTGTACGAATCTCCCAACTCCCGAACTGGAAACACACGAACCCTGGAATCAGCCGAACAGGAAAAGCATACAATCCGCTTACACTCCTGGCAGTCAGCATACAATCCAATTCCCCCAAAAACGAGACGACACATCGGTTTGAGGGTCAAGCAGAAACTGTTTTACTGAGGGCTACCTGCCCAGTATTTATGCAGGTCTCCCACCTGGTGGACACTCCCCTAAGGGACCAAATGGGAGACTGAAACAGCAGACAGACATGTATAATTTTAGTACATACAGCCACAATACTTTCCCACAATGCATCCTGGCCTCCTCTGTCCTGGAGATAATTAGAGAAGTAATTCAATTATCTCCCAGGACAGAGTGTCACGACTAACTATGTGGTCCAGCACGCAGAAACTATGTAAATATATACATAAGTAAGAAAAGGAAAATAACAGGATAGAGAGTAAACCGGACCTTAGAATGGCCGGACTAATACGCTAGAGACAGAGAATGGTCAAAGGGAAAGCCGAGGTCAAGGAAGCCAGAAAATAGTCAATACCGATAAAACAAGCCAAGTCAGGGAAACCAGAGATCAGAATAATCAGGGAAACGCCAAGGATCAGGATACCAAGAAATCAGAAACACGGAAATAGCACTCTCGGGAAACCAGGAAACTGAAACCACGACAGGGCAAAGTTCTGGGAAAAGCTAGGGGTTTAAATACCCCTCTCTAGGCTATGATTGGTCAGAGGGCGACCTCTGACCCCAAAACGTGTGTGTGCGTTGACGTCATGACGTCACGCACACGTTGGTATAACTCTCGGGGGCGGGGCTATCCATAGACGCGACCACGTGGTCGGCGCCATATTGGATTCGGGCGTGATGCCCGGAAGAAGTGACTGCGCGGTTCCCGGTTCGCCGACGAGCAGGTAAGCTCGTGTAGTCGGTACGGTCGTGCTGGTCGGGCACGGCCGTGAGGCTCGGCGGGCCGGTGACCGCAACAGTACCCCCCACTCGAAGACCGCGCACCGGGCGGGAAGGACCCGGCTTAAGAGGAAAGCGGTTGTGAAATGACCGGATAAGACGGGGCACATGGACCTGGTCAGCAGGAACCCAACAACGTTCCTCGGGGCCATAACCCTTCCAGTCAACGAGATAGGACAAGACACCTCTGGATAACTTGGAGTCCATGATAGAACGGACTTCATATTCTTCTTGATCACCTACTACCAAGGGCGGAGGAGGAGTGGATAACTTGGTGTAGCGATTGCAAGTAAGGGGCTTGAGCAGAGACACATGGAAAGTATTTGCAATTCTCATATGAGCCGGTAGTGCCAAAGAATAGGTCACTGGATTAATACGTTGGGTAACTCGAAAGGGACCTATGTATCGAGGGGCAAATTTCATGGACGGGACCTTGAGCTTGATATGTTTTGTGGAGAGCCACACCCTGTCACCTGGAAGATAGACAGGATTAGCGCCCCATTTTTTGTCAGCTTGGACCTTTGCTCGTAATGAGGCTTTTTGCAGAGCTGAATGGACGGAATCCCAGGTATCATGAATAGATTCTAAACGGGTGTTCAAAGCAGGAATTTCCGTGTCTGAGAATTCAGAAGGAAAAACAGCGGGGTGAAAACCCTGATTTACAAAGAATGGACTATGATTAGAAGATTCATGAGTGGCGTTGTTCCTGGCGAACTCAGCCATGGGTAAGAGTTCATACCAGTTAGACTGATTGGCATTTATAAAGCAACGTAAATAGGCTTCTAAAGACTGATTCGCCCTCTCTGCTGCTCCATTTGTTTGAGGGTGATATGCTGATAACAAAAGGAGAGTTTGATGCCTAATTGTTTACAGAAGGAACGCCAGAACCTAGAGACAAACTGGGTGCCTCTGTCAGATACTATGTTTTTGGGTACACCGTGCAACCGAAAGATTTCTCTCAAGAATATTTGAACTAGATCTTGAGCAGATGGTAATTTTTTAAGTGGGACAAAATGTGCCATCTTCGTGAATCTATCAATAACCATAAGGACTGTTTTAAACCCGTTTGAACTGGGTAGATCCACAATGAAATCCATGGCCAAGTGGGTCCATGGAGCACTAGGTATGGGCAGTGGTTGTAACAGTCCAGGAGGTGACCTAGGAGGAACTTTAGAAACGGCACATATTTGACATGCCCCAACATAATCTTTGATATCGTTTCTAAGAGCAGGCCACCAAAACCTCCGGGAGATGGCAGAGAGAGTTTTATGGACTCCAGGATGGCCCGCTGTGAGGTTGTCATGGAACATATCTAATGCCTTTTTTCGAAACTGAGGTGACACATACAGTTTGTCCGGAGGTTTTCCCACAGGTGCCTGAGTTTGATCTGCTATTATGGCACAGAAGAGTGGAGAAGACACTTCGGAAACTGTAGTGGCAATGAGGCATTCAGGAGGTATAATAGGATATATCACCTGTTCCGGAACTTCATCTGTCTCAAACTGCCTAGAAAGTGCATCTGCCTTGGTGTTTTTAGTACCAGGCCTGTACGTAATTACGAAATTGAATCGGGAGAGGAACAATGACCACCTAGCCTGACGAGAGGACAATCTCTTAGCGTCCCCAATATAAGCCAAATTCTTATGATCAGTAAAGATCAAAAGTGGCTCTTTGGAACCTTCCAAGAGATGCCTCCATTCCTTAAGGGCAAGTACAATGGCCAAAAGTTCCCTATTCCCTATGTCATAATTCTTCTCTGCAGGTGTGAGTTTGCGAGAGTAAAATCCACAGGGATGTAAAGGCGTATCAGGATTTTCTCTTTGAGACAGAATGGCTCCAACTCCTGTTTCTGACGCATCCACCTCTAGGATAAATGGTTTGGTTGGATCAGGATGGGTCAGGACAGGTGCTGAGGAAAATAAAGATTTTAACCGTTCAAATGCCTCTCTTGCTTCTTTGGGCCAAGATATACAATTTGCTCCTTTTTTGGTTAAATTTGTTATAGGGGCAATCACGGAGGAAAATCCCTTTATAAATTTGCGGTAGTAATTCGCAAAACCTATAAAGCGTTGAGTAGCTTTAAGGCCCTTGGGTAATGGCCACTGTAAGACTGCCTCCAGTTTGCGGGGATCCATCTGGAAACCAGACGGAGATATAACGTATCCAAGGAATTGTATCTCCGTTTGGTCAAACTGGCATTTCTCCAGTTTACAGTAAAGGCCGTTCTGTAACAGGGTTTTCAGTACAATTCTCACATGTTCGTGATGTGTCTCTAGGTCTGGGGAATAGATGAGAATGTCGTCCAAGTACACTAGAACGAACATGTGAAGGTACTCTCTTAGGACATCGTTAATAAAATCCTGGAATACCGCTGGAGCGTTACATAATCCAAACGGCATAACCAGGTATTCGTAATGTCCCATTCTGGTGTTAAATGCGGTCATCCATTCGTGACCGTCCTTAATTCTGACTAGATTGTAAGCACTTCGGAGATCGAGCTTGGTAAAGACTCGAGCTCCTTTCAATCTGTCAAACAGCTCTGATATAAGGGGAATAGGGTAGGCATTTTTTATGGTAATCCTATTCAAACCCCTATAATCGATACAGGGGCGTAGGTCTTCTTCTTTTTTAGAGACAAAGAAGAACCCAGCCCCGGCTGGTGAGGAGGATCTACGGATATGACCCTTTTTGAGAGCATCCTTTATGTATTCTTCCAAACAAAGATTTTCTTGGGGGGACAAGGCATAAACTCCTCCCTTGGGAGGCATAGTCCCTGGTAATAAATTTATAGTACAGTCATAAGGTCTATGAGGAGGTAACCCTTCTGACTGGACCTTGTTAAATACCTCTTTTAAATCCATATACTGCGGTGGTATTTGTGTGGTCAAGGGAGGTGTAATAGGAACATTAATGGTGCCAATAGGTTGTGGGATTTGCTTCAAGCACACACCTCTGCATCTCTCACCCCAACTCACAATCTCTCCTTCAATCCAATCCAAACGTGGATTGTGTTTCAGGAGCCAAGGGAAACCGAGTATTATCGGACATGTAGGGGAAGATATGATTTGAAAGGTCATTTCTTCAGAGTGGAGAATACCCACTGAGACAGTGATTGGCAGAGTTTCGTGTGTGATGAAAGGCTGGGAAAGAGGCCTTCCATCAATGGCCTCGACTGCTATAGGTTTCTCTTTTTGTCTTAAGGGCATGAGATGTTTAGCAGAGAACTCTTTGTCTAGGAAATTCTCCGCTGCCCCAGAGTCAATCATAGCCTCACACTGGATAGTAGTCTTTTTAAAAGACAAGGTAACTTTGACAAGGAAACGGTTCTTAGTCAATTTAGGGGACATATACATCACACCTAAGGTCGGTCCCCGTACGTGCCTTAGGTGTGCAAGTTTTCCGGCCGAACCGGGCATGACCATCTTTGATGTCCCTTCTTGCCACAATACATACATAGCCCCTCGTTACGTCTGTGTTGTCTCTCTGCCTCAGTGAGTTTAGCGCTACCCAATTGCATGGGTTCAGGTTCTGGAAGAGGCGCTTGGCTACTCACCACTGGGTTAGAGAAACGAGGAGCTATGGACAAATTAGAACGTTGGTTACGTTGCTTGTTTTTCTCTCTCTCTCTGAGACGGTTATCAATGTCTATCATGTAGGCAATAAACTCATTAAGATTAACCGGAAGGTCTCTAGTTGCGGTCTCATCTTGTATACTCTCAGCTAGACCTTCAGAGAAAGCAGCCACCAGACCGCTATTGGTCCAATCAACCTCAGACGCCAATGTCCTGAACTCTATGGCATAATCGGCTACAGAACGACTGCCTTGCTTTATTCTCATAAGGGCTTTGGCAGCGTTCTTCTCCCTGCCTTTAGGTTCAAACGTGGCCTTAAAAGCTGTGAGAAAGGCACTGTAATCACGGGCTACTGCATCACCACTTTCCCATAAGGGGTTAGCCCAGGTTAAGGCTTTTACAGTTAATTGGTTCATCAGATAGCCTATTTTTGATCTATCTGTTGGGAATGAACCTGGGGATGCCTCAAAGTGGTATTCAATTTGGTTTAAAAAACCTCTGAATTCTTTAGAATCACCTCCATAACGAGGGGGAGGTGACAGGGTTATGGACGGTGGTTTATGTGGTACGGGAACCACTACAGGTGGCGGAACCACAGGGGGTACAGGAGGGACCTCTAAATAGGCAGTCCTCTGGAGCAAGGTCTGAAATGCCTGGGCAAATTGGTCTAACCTGTGGTCCATATCCTCCACCCTATTTTCACAGGCGATCATATGTTTGCATAGTTCTGCAGGATCCATGGCCCTGTCGTAATGTCACGACTAACTATGTGGTCCAGCACGCAGAAACTATGTAAATATATACATAAGTAAGAAAAGGAAAATAACAGGATAGAGCGTAAACCGGACCTTAGAATGGCCGGACTAATACGCTAGAGACAGAGAATGGTCAAAGGGAAAGCCGAGGTCAAGGAAGCCAGAAAATACTCAATACCGATAAAACAAGCCAAGTCAGGGAAACCAGAGATCAGAATAATCAGGGAAACGCCAAGGATCAGGATACCAGGAAATCAGAAACACGGAAATAGCACTCTCGGGAAACCAGGAAACTGAAACCACGACAGGGCAAAGTTCTGGGAAAAGCTAGGGGTTTAAATACCCCTCTCTAGGCTATGATTGGTCAGAGGGCGACCTCTGACCCCAAAACGTGCGTGTGCGTTGACGTCGTGACGTCACGCACACGTTGGTATAACTCTCGGGGGCGGGGCTATCCTTAGACGCGACCACGTGGTCGTCGCCATATTGGATTCGGGCGTGATGCCCGGAAGAAGTGACTGCGCGGTTCCCGGCTCGCCGACGAGCAGGTAAGCTCGTGTAGTCGGTACGGTCGTGCCGGTCGGGCACGGCCGTGAGGCTCGGCGGGCCGGTGACCGCAACCCCTGGGCAAGACTCCATTATGCACGTGGTGACACAGAAACAGTATATCACTTTAAAATATACAATAGGACAAATGGTACAGAAAATATACACATTTAACATATCCCCAGATAGCTCAGGTCTGAGTGCACATTATTAGGTGAATGGCACTCAGACCACACGAACACAGTTTAATTGCCATGGAGCTAAAGTCTTTAATTATACGAACAGGCTTCATGGCATGGCTATCTGGGTTAAAACATTCACATAAAATAAACTACCGAATTTACATGCATTCGCTCAATCCGTAGAACCAGAGGTTGGAGGTTCAGCGGTGCCTGCACGTAAAAGTGTCCGGGTTTGGTGCATGAACGCTGGGCAGACAAGCGCTGGCTGCCCGGGGAGCTCCAGAACACCGCCATCGTGTGGCGGCTAAGTGTAACCGCGACCACCCAGTCACAATCAATTAGGCTGCGGTTAACCGCAGCTACTGGGTGGTCAATTGCCGGCACACGCTCGTTAAGCCGCGGTTAACCGCGGCTTCAGGGAGGTAAATGGAGGGCGCACTCCAGCTTCTGGGTGGCCCATTAACAGCGCCGGCTGGCTTCCCACGGCTCTGGGGAGGCTGATAAACGGCTGTTTGTTCGGTAGATAGAATCTACCGAACGGCTGTGCAGAGAGGGAGAAATAAATCCTTCTGCACAGCAAAATTAACCCTTTAGCTGCCGGTCCATAATCCAAAGGCAGCAGGCGAGCAACCAGGCTCCTCCAGTTCACAGTGGCGAGGTTGGTTTCGCCACACCCTGCCTCTCTGAAAAAAAGATTGCAGGCAGATTTTGAGTGGTAGTTTCTGGTGCTGCCGCCATCAACAGACTCTCACACAATCACCACCATTGTAGGTGCAAAGTGCCTCAAATGATGTGGGAATTGCCGGACAGGAAGATGTTCTCCTGGGACCGGGATAACCCTTGCTGGTCTTAAGGCCCAGACCCAAGTCATCAGCCATCAGGGCCGCCATCACGGGGTGACAACCATGACGGTTGTCACGGGCCCGGCCCCCACGTGGATCAGCGGAACTGCCGCCGGTGCATCTGCACT
The DNA here is from genome assembly GCF_036172605.1 of Pelobates fuscus. NCBI lineage: Eukaryota > Metazoa > Chordata > Amphibia > Anura > Pelobatidae > Pelobates > Pelobates fuscus. The sequence goes on from NC_086326.1 coordinate 129,239,879, forward strand.
GGGGTCCACACGCTGATGGGGCCCATCAGGTGGCCCAAGCATATAGGGCCACCCAATGGGCCCTATTATATTCAGGGGCCCGGTCAGCGCTGTAATAGCCCGACTAGGCCCCTTTAAAAAAAAAAAAATGCAGCTGGAAAGCAAGTGCTGCTGGGAGGAAGTGACAGCCGGTCACTTCCTCCCAGCTTATTCCGCGCAGGAAGGAGGAAAGACAGCCGACTCACATCATCCCCAGCCACCCTCCTGCGAAGAAATGGTAAGGAAGAGGAGGGTGGCTGAATGTGAGCATGTGTCTGAATGTATGTATGTATGCCAGTATATGTATGTATGCCAGTGTGTGTCTGTTTGTATGTATGCCAGTGTGTATGTATGTATGCCAGTATGTATGCCAGCGTGTATGTATGTATGCCAGTATGTATTTATGCCAGTGTGTGTCTGTATGTATGTATGTATGTATGCCAGTATATGTATGTATGTAAACAATAAGGAATATAGGATGCACTCACAGGACTTGGTGAAAAAATCTTCTTATTTTATTTAATCCAGGTGTAAACCCAAAACCGATGTTTCGACCTCTGCAGGTCTTTTTCAAGGTTGTATGTATGTATGTATGTATGTATGCCAGTATGTGTATGTATGTATTGTGACCGAAAGCAAGGAATTGTGCTGGAAGGAACCTATATACCTCCCCAGATTTTGCAAGGTTCTTACTTTGTGTAATTAGCCCCAGGGAAATGTGTTATGTTATAATGAATGTTGCACTTTAAATATGTGTATATTTGGGCCCTGGGGTGGAGCACCTGGAGAGTAGGGTGGGCCAGTGCTCCACTCCACATTTTGGAAGTTGCTTGTAACCTACAGGTGAGAAGTCCAGTTCCAGAGTTTGAATCCTAATCTAACTCACCTGAAAAGGATTATCAATTAACAGTGCTATAGCTGTTAGTACCACAAGCCTATTGGCGCACTGTGTTAAACCTTGCACATAGCCATGTTTTGGGGGGTCACCTAGGGGTTGACAAAACAAGAGAGCGTGTTTTGAGGAGATTTTACTGGCCTGGAGTAATCGCAGCTATCAAAAACTACTGTTCGTCATGCCCTGAATGTCAGGTCACTGCGCCCTTTACGGCTTACCGTAGCCCTTTAGTACCCTTGCCTGTTATTGAAGTCCTTTTAAACGTATTGCTATGGATTTTGTGGGTCCTCTGGTAAAATCCAGTAGGGGCATCAGTATATATTAGTAGTACTAGACTATGCTACCCGTTACCCTGAGGCAATACCTATGCGCACATGGGATTGGGATTCCCAAGGAGATCCTATCAGATCAGGGTACTCCATTCATGTCCAAGGTTACAAAGGAACTCTGCAAGCTCCTTCACATTAACCTGCAAGCTCCTTCACTCAAAACCTCTGTTTATCACCCACAAACCGATGGTTTGGTTGAGCGACTTAATAAAACGTTAAAGGCTATGCTGCGCAAAGTAACTGATAAAGATGGGAAAAACTGGGACTTTCTATTGCCCTATTTAATTTTTGCCATTAGAAAAGTACCCCAAGCTTCCACGGGTTTCTCACCTTTTGAATTATTATATGGCAGACACCCCAGGGGATTACTTGACATAGCAAAGGAAACTTGGGAACAAGAAGCAAACCCACATCGCAGTGTAATAGAACACATAACTCAGATGCAGGAACGTATTGAAGCCATTATGCCAATAGTCAGAGAACACATGCAAAAGGCTCAACAAAATCAGCAGAATAGCTATAATAAGAATGCTAGAATTCGAGTATTTCAACCAGGAGACAGAGTATTAGTCCTGGTTCCCACAGTAGAGAACAAATTCCTGGCAACTTGGCATGGGCCATATGAGATTATTGAAAGAGTAGGAGAGGTAAATTATAAAATAAGGCAACCAGGTAGAAGAAAGGAAGTGCAAATATACCATGTCAATTTGCTAAAACCATGGAAAGAAAGGGAAGTTCTGGTTACTACAGAGGCTTCAACCTTCCCTGATAAGTGTAATATTGACCCCGAAGTAAATATCTCAGAGACCCTGTCAATACACCAGACAAGGGAAGTTAAGGAGTTTATTAGATTAAATAAAGAGGTATTCTCCCCAGTCCCAGGAAGGACTAGCGTGATTAAATATGACATTTTAACAGAACCAGGAAAAAGGGTCAATCTCAAACCATACAGAATACCCGAGGCTCGTAGAAAAGCTATCAGAGCAGAGGTTAAGAAAATGTTAGATCGGAGGCGGAGCCTAACCTCGCAAGTGAATGGCTGCATAACTCCTGAGCTCCGCCGAGGCCTAGCCTAAATCCAAAGCCATCCACAGCACCTGAGCCCCTAAACACCCCAAAAATACCCCTCGAGATACCCCCTGACACCTACACTCACCCGATCAATGGGAGGAGGGAAGAAGGTCCGCAATTCGTCCGTTGCACCCATCTTCAAACAAAAGACGGAACAACAACGGGCGCCATCTTTGGAACCCTCACTGACGGACTCTGACTCTGAAATGAGTAGCCAGGCACACTCAGAGAGAACGGAGGCCCCGCTAACCAGACGTGACATGCGGGGATTTATGGCCGACTTTAAAAAATCGGTGGCCGAAGAACTTGATAAAAAGCTATGCCCAATCCTAGAAGGCATCGCGGACCTTTCCGCCTGCACACAGGCCGCAGAGGCCAAAATGGCGGCAACAGATGAAACGGTACAATCCCATGGCAGCGAAATACAATACCTACGGGACCAATTACGATCCCTCGAAGATACCAACGAAGATTTAAACAACAGGACGCGGAGGAACAATATCAGAGTGCGGGGTATTCCGGAAACGATATCCACCGACCTCCTTACCGGTACCCTCACGGAGGTTTTCCAAAACCTACTACCAGAGGCCACAGCGGCCGATCTATTGATGGACCGGGCACATAGAGCACTTCGAGCCCCAAGCACCAACGCCGCCACTCCTAGGGATATTGTGGTACGACTCCACTTTTACCACATCAAAGAGCGCATAATGAGGGCTGCCAGAGATACCCCAATTGATGTCGAAGGAGTACCGGTCCAATTGTTTCAAGATCTGGCACCGACTACCTTGAAGAGACGGAGAGAACTGCGCCCACTCACACAGCATCTTAGCCATCATGGTCTCCGTTATGCGTGGGGCCACCCTTTCAAGATGATTATCCGCAAAGATGGCAGATTCCACTCCCTCACGAGGCCTGATGAAATTCCCGCACTCCTAGACCAACTGGGCTTACCGATGATTCCCGAGCTACTTCTCTCCAATCCCGAGGCCTCATCACGACCGCCACAACGCAACAACCTGCCAGCCAGAAATGGCGACCGCCTAAACCGTAACACAGCACCTCAAAATGCAGACGCAGCACGACATTAGAGACGAAGAGACAAGGGGACAGTGCTACAAGATCAACTACCGAATCCCCACATCCCAGCACCCCGACCGGGACTCACCATAACTCACAGAATGAATCAGCCCCACAACGCCATCACAAGCCTGAGCCACGCATAACACAAGTACACGACCACACAGCTGAAAGCAAAGCAAAAGAGACTCCCCTATGAGGCTACTCAGCCTCCACCTCGCACTCCAGACCCTTAAAAAGACTGGCCGAAGAGCACAAAATAATAGAATTGGAAGACTGCAGAGAAACAGACACTAATGCCTCTGAGTTCAGCCTCATCCCCAGCCGGAACACCGCAAGTACCGGCTATCACTCTCCCCGGAGACTCCAAAACTACCCTGAAGCCCAAAACAAGGTAGCCCACGGCAGAATTCCTAACACCAAAGGTTTGGCCCGGGACTGCTTTCTCAGACATACCACTGACTACTCCGACCGCAAGCGGAAAGAACGCGACAACTACCGAAGCATCTCCAATCAACACGGTCCAACAGCAACTGACAAGACCCCCCTCCAGGCCAAATACCCACAACAGAACCTTGTCGATGAGGCCGGAAATGGGGCTTTGAAACTCGGACACTAAGCCAGACGCAGCAAGTATTTTACAAAAGGGACAATACACATCTGATACCCTCAAGCACAGGGCCCGACCTCAGAACACAGGGTAGGAGGGAGACACCTGGGGAAGGGGGAAAGGGAGACAAACGAGGGGGACAAGGGGACCACCGACAGATATGTCCTACCTGAAACTCCCACACCACACGGGGGACGGGCAACATGGGCAACGTAGAATTACAGGACGAACTAGGCCCCACACTACAGCTGCTGGGGACAAAACACCTCCACACACCCTGTGGAACCACCGCACACTCCCTGACCTTACTTGACGGAAGTTGGAGGACCATAGACCCAGCCACCACGGCCCTACACACGACAGACGGCCCACAGAGCCACGGACACACCACGCATGAGAACTGCGGGCACCGGACTGACACCATTCACACACAAGCACCTCATGACTAAAACAGACAGGGATGGTTAGCAGATGAACCAGGAGACAATGTCACGATAATTGATAAGCGCCCTACTCAAGGCACAGGCACTATCCGACCCCCTGCAAACAGACCGGACAACACACCGCACACAGGGCACAGTTGAAATGGACTACCTATCAGACGACTCTAGGGGTCACTGGGAATGGGGACGTAAGACAAATTATATACGGGACAGGAAACACAAAAAAAAAAAAAGCACTGTTCCCTTCCTTTTTTCATCTTTTTCTTTAATGTATTATTCTTTGTTAACAGCAAATTGTGGAATTGTTATAATGTTGAAATGTAACTGTAACTGTAGGTATGTTAGCTGCATGTCACTGCAGGCACACACGGCCGGTTGACACAGCGCACAAACCAAATCCCGCATGGGGAGTTGGAATCGCGCCCCAACAGGCCACTGTCCTCCCCATGGGGAGGGAGAATTACGGCACTCCAATTGCTCGGAGCCGGCCGCATCCCCTACACAGCTCACTCCCAGACACCACCGCACCACCCCCAACCGCAGGAAACACCACAGCACGACTAACCTACTAAACAGGGGATTACCCTACCTAAACCCTACCGATACGAGGCTGCCCTCCCATTGCCTCGACAAGGCACAACCCACCAAAACAACGGACAAGGACACGGCAAAACACACATCCATAGCCCACATACACACCCCCACATAGGAACACACAATCCTAGCGCCCAAGCGCTTACCAACACGTCACACGCGTCCACACTAGCAAGCCAGTCCAGCAGAACCAAACACCCACACAACGGAAGAGTCACAGTACACTTGAAACACAACACAGACACACCCACACACCACACAACAGACCACACATACCAGGGTCACCATCCAGGACCCAGCTCCCCCACCCCGACCCAATACCCGGCTCAGCCACAGCGACACGATCATGGGCAGGTCATAGGCGGAACCTGTCTTCACTTGCGAACACCCCCCCTACTGGCCTCGACTCTCCCAGGGATCGCTCCACGAGCCTTGGGTCAGATAACCGAGACCCCCGCCAAACCCAAGACTGGCCAGTTTGATAAGCCCAGTCCATCACCAATCGGCCCCCCGGGACGACTTAGCGACCCACAGGGCCCACGCAGGCAGGGCCCCACAGAGTCCTTTCCTTCCCCACTCCCCCACCCCACCTCCCTCCCTGCAGACTCCACACCGACCCAACTACCCGCCTGCTGCTACCGCATACCGAAGAGAGATCAAGCCACACTCAGCCCACTACCCCACTACCCGCATAGGGCCACCGGCTTACAAAAGAATGACGCCACGGAACCTCCAGATCTGCCTCACCTCCCTTAACGTCAAGGGACTGAACTCGCCAGGTAAACGGCACGGGATACTGCGATGGGCCAACCGTACGGGAGCAGACATCATATTGCTTCAAGAAACACATTTCACTGAACAGAAACAATTCCCACTAGTCAACCGACACTTTAAAAGATACTATCTGGCTAACTCGCCAGAAGCAAAAACGAAAGGAGTAGCAATACTGCTGCGAAACTCATGCCCATTAGAAGACATACAAACCCACAAGGACCCTTCAGGGAGATTCCTCTTTCTAACGGGGCGTGTGGGCACCACCTCGCTAACAATAGGCTCAATATACGCTCCCACCATCCCGGACGCATCATTCTGGAATACATACAAGACTCATCTCGCCAGCCTATCAGCTAAACACCTCATCATAGGAGGCGACTTCAATGCGACGCAAACGCCAGCCACGGACTGCAGAACACACGCCGGCGGCACACCAGCCCAACTAGAAATGACAAACTATATGCGGACTTCCTAACCGACACACCCTTACTAGACGCCTGGAGAATTCAGCACCCGTCATCCGCGGATTTCACCTTCTACTCCCACACACATAGGTCCTATTCACGCATTGATAGCTTTCTTATATCCCCAGCGGTACAACCCTGGACCACACATACACATATAGGAAATATTGCGTGGTCCGAGCACGCAGAAGTAGCCCTAACGGTACAGATTCCAGTACAGGCACGACCATGGCGTTGGAAACTAAACCCGTGGATACTCAAGGACGCGGCTACGGTCCACACCGTGACGGAGAACCTTAAAGCCTACTTCGACCTCAACAACACCGACGATGTGGCACCAGCAATGGTCTGAGCAGCTCACAAAGCAACAATCAGAGGCAACCTCATAGCAATAGCCACGGCCCTTAAAAAGCAACGACTACGGAAACTTACGGACGTCCTGGCCGACTTAACTAAGCTCGAAACACTCCACAAACAAAACCCGTCAGACTCGCTCCTCACGCAGCTTCAGACCACACGAGAACTCATTAAACAACTATCGACAGCGGACGTGGCACGGAACCTCATGTGGTCCAAGCAGCGATTCTATGAGAAGGGCAACAAAGCGGACTCACTATTAGCACACTGTCTCAGAAAACGACAGGACAACAAAAAAATCTCGAAAATCCGAACCAGGACCGGAGACACAACGACGAACCCAGACGCAATAGCCCGCGAATTCCTCCAATACTACACCAACCTATACAATCACAACGCCTCGACACCACAAGGAGGTAAGGACCAAACGGAATCCATCTCCTCATTTCTGCGGTCCCTCAACCTACCCTCCCTACCCACCAGGGCGCAAGCCATGTTGGAAACACCCATTGAGGCCGAAGAAATCGCCCTAGTCCTCAAGACACTGAAACCCAGAAAAAGCCCTGGACCTGACGGCTTCACAGCCATATATTACAAGACCTTCCAGGCCATACTGATACCTCACTTATGCAAAGCCTTCAATTCGTTGCTACAAGGACACGTACTCCCTCCCGATATGCTGACAGCAGACATATGCCTTCTGCCCAAGCCAGGGAAAGAGCACCTCGATCCGGGACATTATCGCCCAATCTCTCTCCTAAATACAGACCTGAAAATACTCACGAAGGCACTGGCTAACCGCCTCAACCCATACCTCCCAACCCTGATCCACCCAGACCAGGTCGGCTTCATCCCCAAACGACAGGCAGCGGACAACACCAGGAGAGCCTACGACACAATATGGTACACAAGACACCGAAACATCCCATCGGTAGTACTATCACTGGACGCAGAGAAGGCATTTGATCGCCTTCTCTGACCATACATGTACGGGGTACTAGCACACTTGAAATTCCCACCAGGATTTCTGAACATCATACGAGCAATGTACAACCGACCAACGGGGAAACTCCTACTCCCAAACGTCGAAGCCCAAACATTTACCATAGCTAATGGGACCAGGCAGGGCTGCCCCCTCTCCCCTCTCCTCTTTGCAATATCCCTGGAACCTCTGCTCCAGGCCATCCGCACTCACCTCGCCATTCAGGGAGTGCAGATCAGGCAAGAAGTGTACACCGTGGCAGCATACGCGGATGACGTCCTCCTAACGTTGACGGACCCCATCCCCTCCCTGCACGCCACACTCGCCCTCATCGCTGAATACTCCAACATCTCGGGCTATAAAATCAATCTAAATAAATCAACGCTAATGGCAATAGCGATGGCCCCCACGCAAACACAGCTACTTCACCACTCCTTTCCCTTCCGCATCACAACAACGGCCCTCACATACCTGGGCACCAAATTATCCCCAACACTGGGAGACATCTATGACCTCAACTACACACCACTCCTCAAGACAGCGTATTCGGACCTGCGGCGCTGGGACGGACTGGGGGTATCTTAAACACCTACAAGCGGCCATTGACAAGTTCATATGGAAAGCTAAGAGACCCAGGATTCGCAGAACCACAATGTACATCCCTAGACTCAGGGGCGGACTGGGACTGCCCAATTTCCAGCAATATTATAATGCAGCCCAACTAGCCCACATCCAACAATGGCACGCTCCCCCTGGCACCAAACGCTGGGTGGACCTGGAGCATGACATCCTGGGATGGGACCAACCCTCCTCATACATGTGGGTGCCGCGCACACACCGCCCACTACTGCCACCTACATCACCGGCAATCACCCACACACTGACCTTATGGGACAAACTCAACCCAAAATACGACCTATCCTCCTTCCTATCCCCGGTAACACCGATATACCGCAACAAACTCTTTCCCCCAGGTATGATAGCGAAGCACTTTCTCGCATTTGACCAACGAGATATCTCCAGGCTACTTCACCTATACCACCAGGGAGAAATCTTCAAATACAACGAACTTCCGCACGCGGAAACTCTGAACACAGCAGATTATTTTCGGTATATACAACTACGGGACCTGGCGCAACAGCCCATGATTAAACAAGCAGGCATCTCACCACCGACAACATTCGAGAAACAGTGCTTTGACGCCCCCCTGCAACCAGGGCAAATTTCCGTCCTATATAACACACTAACGACACACGCCTCACAAATCAATCTCACCTACATCGCCGCATGGGAACGTGACCTGGGCCCACCGGATGACCCGAGTGACTGGGCCGAAATCTGGGAAGCAACAAACTCCCTAACGGTGTGCGTCACGCACAAGGAACAGGCATACAAGACGTTGCACCGTTGGTACTTGACACCACATAGACTCTACAAAATGGGCCAAAAACCGGATGACGGGTGCTGGAAAGGGTGCGGAGCCACAGGATCCTATTTACACTGCTGGTGGACCTGTCCCAAACTCAAACCGCTCTGGGCCAAGGTAAAAGACCTCACTGAAACGATCCTAGACCAACCGGTCACCACACAACCGTGGACCATGCTTCTCAGCAAACCACTAGACTCGTTAACCAGGAGCGAAAACAAACTAACCGCCCGGATCAACCTAGCAACACGGCGAGCGATTGCGGAACTATGGGCTGACCCAAGAATCCCCACGATTTCTACCATAATTAGAAAAATCACAGAAACCCGGGACCTGGACGAACTGACGGCACGTACAAAGCGGTCCACCGCACATGGGATCTCTGGGACGCGAACCATACGAAACTGAATGAGAACTCAACGAACTAATCAACCTCAGTTCAAACCAACAACCACACCGGACACCACCCCGAGAAGAGCGAGCATCGCACACGAACGCCGACGCTAACACAGCTTGATACAAACCACCCTGAAGGGACTTTACGCAAGGGCACTCCTTCTCTTAAAACCCCTCCTCCTCTTAAACCTCCTCCCCCCCTTTTTTTTCCTTCTTCCCACAAGGGCCCTGCATGCGTGGGCGCGGAGCAGCCCCTCCTGCCTGGCCCCTCCATAGGAGAGGAATCTACACGTGAGAACCCACACCCCCTCCCCCCTTCCGCCCGGCCCCCCTTCCCCCGACCGCCACGCCCACAAACACACCGGGAACACCCCCCCCCGAAAGCCGCCCCCTCGCGCAGCAGGTACACATCACTCAACACAAACAGGCGCCACCGGGGGCCACTGAATCACTGTCCACTGATGTAACAATGGGACACCAGCCCCCCGAGGGGTAGCAGACCGCTACAAGCCCTTACTACATAGCACACCCCAACACCCCGTGCGACGGGGAGTAATGAAACCCACCACCCACAACACGGTTGCAACAGACCGCCGATAGACAACAATACAAGGTGGTGCACATGCGCATATGCGCGCCAACCCGCCACCCCCTCTTCACCCATCCTAGCCCCCCTCGCGGATGCCCATGAATAGAAAACACGACAAAGGCACAATAAGGGACAAAACTACTACGGGGGGAGAGGGGGGGGCGAGGGAGAAATAGGGGGCGGGTGGGCGGGGAAAGGGATAATTATCAATAGGACACTCCTGATACCTCCCCTTTCATTCTGTACCCTTCCCCGACCCTTAGATTTAGAGGCACAACAAAGGTTATGTGTAGAGCTAAAAAGGATAAGCAATTGTTGGATAACACAACTGAAAAACGATCAGCAAATAGGCTTCATTAGCATGATTGTTACAACAAATGAAAATGAGCTCTAAGTACAATGTAACATACCTCTTACTCCCTTATTACTTTCTGTACACTATACCCCAATGCATACGAAAAACTCAAAATAAAGAATTTATATAAAAAGAAAATGTTAGATCTTGGAGTCATTGAGGAGTCACAAAGTGACTGGAGCAGTCCAATTGTGCTGGTACCAAAGCCTGATAATACAGTACGATTTTGTAATGATTATCGCAAACTGAATGCTATTTCTAAGTTTGATGCATACCCCATGCCTAGAGTTGATGAGCTAGTAGAACGACTTGGGAGAGCTCGGTACCTCACTACACTAGATTTAACCAAAGGTTATTGGCAAGTACCACTCACAGAGCAAGCAAAAGAAAAGACAGCATTTTCTACTCCTGATGGCCTATTTCAGTACAGAGTTTTGCCTTTCGGCTTGCATGGTGCCCCTGCCACATTCCAAAGAATGATGGACAGAATACTAAAGCTGCATGTGCGCTATGCAGCTGCATACTTGGATGATGTTGTAGTACACAGTGAGGATTGGGAATCTCACCTTCCAAAAGTACAGGCTGTCCTTAACTCAATACAAAATGCTGAGTTAACTGCTAACCCTAATAAGTGTACAATTGGCCTAGAGGAAGCAAAATATTTGGGCTACTCTATTGGTAGGGGACTAGTGAAACCCCAAGTTGCAAAAATTGAAGCCATACGAAATTGGCCGAGACCACTGACTAAGAAACAGGTGAGAACATTTCTTGGCCTCATTGGCTATTACAGGAGATTTATATCCAATTTTGCTACAATTGGAAGCCCATTAACTGACCTTACTAAAGCTAATGCTCCAGTAGTGGTAAAATGGTCCCCAGAGACGGAACAAGCATTCAGAAAGCTTAAAGAAGCCATTTGTGCCCAACCAGTGTTGGTAACACCTGATTTTTCTAAAGAATTTATTTTACAGACAGATGCATCTGATGTAGGACTAGGTGCGGTTGTCTCTCAAGAAATTCAGGGTGAGGAGCACCCCATATTATATTTAAGCAGGAAGCTTAATCCCCAAGAAAGAAACTATTCCATTGTTGAGAAGGAGTGTCTGGCTATAAAGTGGGCAGTAGACACACTTAAGTACTATCTCTTGGGACGAAAATTCAGACTAGTGACAGACCATGCACCCCTTACTTGGATGAGCCAAAACAGGGAGAAAAATAGTAGAGTAACCCGCTGGTTCCTTAGCTTGCAACCCTATAATTTCTCCATAGAGCATAGGGCTGGGAGTAAACAGGGAAATGCAGATGGTCTTTCGCGGATGCACTCGCTAATGTCCATGGTCGCTTGACCCAATAGGTCTGAGCTGGGGGGGAGGATGTGTGACCGAAAGCAAGGAATTGTGCTGGAAGGAACCAATATACCTCCCCAGATTTTGCAAGGTTCTTACTTTGTGTAATTAGCCCCAGGGAAATGTGTTATGTTATAATTAATGTTGCAATTTAAATATGTGTATATTTGGGCCCTGGGGTGGAGCACCTGGAGAGTAGGGTGGGCCAGTGCTCCACTCCACATTTTGGAAGTTGCTTGTAACCTACAGGTGAGAAGTCCAGTTCCAGAGTTTGAATCCTAATCTAACTCACCTGAAAAGGATTGTCAATTACCAGTGCTATTAAGTACTCCCCTGCCAAGGAAGGAGGGAGATTGTGTTTGGCTTCTGTGAGTGGAAACAGAGAACTGAAAACCCATAAGCAGTAAGGTTGTTTATGTTTATGTTTATGTTTATGTTTATGTTGGGAAATGGACAAGCCATCCAACCCAGTTAGCTGATTATTTTGTTTAGTTAGTGCTCAGAAGAGCAAGGCTTTTGTTTTGTATATTTTTGTTACCTTTATACCTTACTGTGCATTTATTTTGGAACCTCAATAAAAGAGCAAGTCAATTTACCTCATCCAGCGTGTGAAGTGTCTCTAAAGCCTGAAAAGACTGTGTGTAACATCCCAATCCCAGGACAAAGTTAGGGGCCCCAAAATTTCTGATGGCGGCCCTGTCAGCCATTCATGGTAATGGGAGAGCAGCCGCCTCTCCTGCGCCAATCATGGTTGTAGGTCGCAGAGAATAATCAGGTGATTAATCTGGATTATCAGCATATGTGGTATCCTTGTGGGCACCGCGATGCACTCTTTCACCCAGTAGCCAAGATAGATTAAATAATGTTGTCTATGCGCAGAAATCAACCCAAATTTGCTTTGATGAGCAGGAGTTGCACTGACTTGCGTCCACTCCGCAGCCAGGCCCCACCCCCTCTGCAAAATATTATAGCAGCTTTTGCAGAGTATGGCCGTCTATCTAATCGGAATATTAAGTATACCAAGTCAAAGATTTTACATATTTCGCTGTTCCGGCAAGCTCTCTTTTTCAATTGTTGGAGTTCAAGATCAAATATCTTGGGACAAGGTTAATTGTTAAACATTCCAATATATTTGCTCACAACTTCACTCCAGTGCTGGCTTCTTTTAAATGAGATTTAGTGAGAATTAGTCTTTTCTTCATATTTCGTGGCTGGAGAGTACTTACGTTGAAGATGAACCTCCTTCCACACCTTTTTGTATCTCAAGCTTGATTGTTAGTCCTCACTCCTTTTTTGCTCTTAGGGACACTATAGGCACCCAGACCACTTTAGCTTATTGAAGTGCTCTGGGTGCAGTGTCCCAGGTCAATTATCCCTGCAAAGGTAATTATTGCAGTTTTTAAGAAACTGCTATAATTACCTAGGGTTAACTCCACCTCTAGTGGCTGTCTACCAGACAGCCACTAGAGGGACTTCTGGGTCATTAGGTGACTTTTGGTCCCCTAATTGACGCAGGATGTCCTCACGCTATGCAGAATGTAAGTAAGATTGGTCAATGCGGAAATTAAATAAAATTAGAGGCAGGTCTGTATTTTTGAGAATGCGTGAACAGCTGGTTTGCATAATTAGGATATAAATTTGCTAAAGCTCAATTTTTGAGAGAGTGCAGCAAAGACAGGTAACTTAGAAGCAGCAACCAAGCTGCGCATGAGCCACAACATTGATCTTACGTAAATATTTAAAAGGTCCTATGAAAGTACAGGAACATTTTTTAGAAGCAGTTTTAAGATTTTTTTTTTGTAGATATGAGAATATTATCGCCAATTTTTAATAGAGGTGTGGGCTTTCTATGTATATCTGCATTACGTTGAAAACTTTCCTAAGCTTTTATCAGAGAAGGTTAATTGCACAGAGGGAATCACAGAGGGGCGCTTAAGGATCCGATGCTGGTATCAGAGGTGAGTATTCCTTGCAAACCTGGAATAAACTTAACAGATATCAGCTAGCTAAGGCACTGGCAGTGCATCCCTTAATACATCATAGGAGCACCATCAGTTTCACTATTAAAGGTACAGTACCCTTCCCCTGCCAATATCTCACAACTATAGTCAGTGGTGCCACCCATAAGAAGTGGACGTTTGAGCGAAGGCTTAATTTTGTATGCTTATATATTTTCAATACCTTTGTATCGACTCTGCTTTGAGTGCAAGGAATTTTTCAAGTGTGCAAAGACAAATTGAAGGGGACATTCCAAATGCAAAAGTGGAGAAAAAGCTACATGGAATATAACAAAGTTTTCGGCTCTGCCACGTCCAGCCTGTTCAACTCCGACTCGGCTATGTTCAGCCCATTGTCCCGGTCCTTTTGTGCCTTGATTTTCTCTGCTCTCCCAATGACCTAGGAAGTCGCTTCCCATCTCACCCACCGGTGACTTCCTGGGATCCTTGGGCCAGACCTGTCATCTCCAACCTTTTGGGGGCACGCCGCAGGTGGCGAGGACCGCAACTGCACAATTCCAAACAGGCTGCAAATTGGCCTGCTTCACAGGCTGTAAATAGGCCTGCTTGCAAGCCCTTCAACTTCGGGATGGGCATCAGAGGGACGAGGCACATGCAAGGAGTTGAAGAGGCTGCCACATTATCCTGTCTCCATCTTGACAGCTCTCATGCCACTGGCCTGACATAGCTGCTCCATCTTGTGGGACTGTGTCTTACCAGCAGTAGGTGTAGACTGAGAGAAACCCTGGCAGTGTTGGCTTATTTTCTCCCCTACGTAGCCTAGCTGCATTACACTGCTGACGGCCCCAGTATAATGATCATATACTCTGTTTTTCTTGTTCCTGTCTCCTTACTATTACACGTTTCACCTGTCCAGAGGCTATCCAAAAGTATAAGGTATACCTACCTTAACCTTACCTATAAGCCTACACTAGCCCTAACCCTTTAACCTAAACTCAGCAATAACCGTTACCTTACACTAACCCTAAGGAAACCCTCTACTAATATCAGCGCTGCTATTAGCATATGGGCTTCTTAGTTAAAACAGTAGAGAGATGTCTGTGACCACCATTTACTGGTTGTTATCATAATTACATTCTCCTCCTTCTCCCCCACCCCCCCCCCCCAAGCATCTTCACCTGTGTATCTCCTAACCCCCATTTGAATTACATTTCTAACCCCTTTTGTGTTTCTTTTCTCCTTTGTATGTCTTACATGCTTTAGTGTATCTTATCACCCTTTTGTGTCTTAGATCTCCTTTTGTGCATCTTATTCTCCCTTTGTGTGTCCTACACCCTTTTAGATTATCTTATTCCTCCTTTTGTGTCTCTCACTCCCCCCATTGTGTGTCTCTTTCTTTCCCTCTGCCCTTTTGTGTATCCCAAACCCTTTTATATGTGTCTTTCCTGCAGCCTTTTTGTGGTTCTCTTACTCCTCCCAGCTCCTTTTTCGTCTCTTACTCCCTCCCTACCCATTTGCGTGTCTATTTCTCCCCCTACCTCTTTGTGTTTCTATTTCTCCCTTGTAGCGGACACTGGGCAATCGGGCTGGTTACCACCGCTATTAATGAAAGAACCGACCCATCTCCCTTCCATCAACAGGCTCTCACACAATCACCACCATTGTAGGTGCAAAGTGCTTCCAATGATGTGGAAATTGCCGGACAGGAAGATGTTCTCCTGGGACCGGGATAACCCTTGCTGGTCTTAAGGCCCAGACCCAAGTTATCAGCCATCAGGGCCGCCATCAGGGAGTGACAACTATGACGGTTGTCACGGGCCCGGCCCCCACGTGGATCAGCAGAACTGCCGCCGGTGCA